>NW_020172463.1:3035822-3063757 GCF_003031525.2 Neophocaena asiaeorientalis asiaeorientalis | reverse complement strand
ATGTAATAAAATATATATCTTAGGGGGGGTGGGGCGGGGAGTTGTTGGCGGGAAGTTTAGAACTGGTGCGCTGCGCTCATCCTGCTGTCTCTTGTTTCGCCTGCTCCCTTTGTGCTCACATTCTGCCCTGCCATGCCCTGCTCTCAAGAGGCACAAGTCATCTCCCCCAGCAAACGGGCCCGGCCTACGGAGGAGGGGGGGATGCGGCTCCGCTTTGTCTGGCTTTCGGAGCACGCCACCGCTCCGACCAAGGGGTCTGAGCGTGCCACGGGCTATGACCTATACAGTGCCTATGATTACACAGTACCACCTATGGAGAAAGCCCTTGTGAAAACAGACATTCAGATAGCTCTTCCTTCTGGGTGCTATGGGAGAGTAGCTCCACGTTCTGGCTTGGCTGCAAAACACTTCATAGATGTAGGAGCTGGTGTCATAGATGAAGATTATAGAGGAAATGTTGGTGTTGTACTGTTTAATTTTGGCAAAGAAAAGTTCGAAGTCAAAAAGGGTGATCGAATTGCACAGCTCATTTGTGAACGGATATTTTACCCAGAAATAGAGGAAGTTCAAGTGTTAGATGACACTGAAAGGGGTTCAGGAGGTTTTGGTTCCACTGGAAATAATTAAAATTTATGCCAAGAACAGAAAATGAGAAAATATACTTTTTCCTTGAAAATAAAGGCTTTGCTTAAAGTGAAATATATATATATATCTTTGTAAAAGATTACTGCTTATCACAAAATCCTGGTACTTCAGGTTAATGGTTTTAGTGCTTATCTACATATGGGAAGATTCAAAAATCTTGGGTCTTGAAACTCTTCTCAGGGCACACTGTTGGTGGGGCTCTTCAGTGGGTTGCATTTTAACCTTTTTTAAACCGGATGATGAGCAAGATTCTTTGTTCTTTTTGCTTACAAGCAGCTCACAGAACACAGGAAACTCATTTACCCACTAAATTACCAGTATGTTATAAAAAGATATAATTCAGGAATAGCCAGATGTAAGAGATACACAGGGCAAGGTATGGGGAAAGGGTATGGAGCTCCCATGCTCTCTCTGAGTTTGTCAATCTCCCCAAACTCCACCTGTCCACCAACCTAAAAGCTTTTTGGGTTTTTATAAAGGTTTCATTACATAAGCATGAGAGATGAAGTCTTATCCAGTGGTGATCATTTCAACCTCTAGTCCCTCACCCCTCCCCAGAGGTCAAGGGGTGGAACTGAAAGTTACAACTCTTCAATCACATGGTTGGTTTTTCTGGCAACCAGCCCCCATCCTTAGGTGACCTGGGGGCATTCCAAAAGTCACCTCATTAACATTAAAAAAGACACCTTTATCTCTCTCACCACTTAGGAAGTTCCAAGTGTTTTAGAAGCTCAGGGCTAGAAATGGGACAAAGACCAACACATGTTTCTTTTTATAAATCACAACATCACATCCAGCAAAGATTCAGGATTCAAGATCTATGCATGACACTTCCTCTTGCTGGGTGACATGAGGCAATTTATTTAAGCTTTCAGTTTTCTGTATGTTGTGGGAGGAAAAAAAACCCTCAAAACTTTCTTCTACCCTTTGAGGTTCTTCTGGATGGTCTAAGAATTAAATTGACATGAGACAAATTAACAGGAGAAAATCAAATTTTATTTTTTATGTATGGGAACCCCACATATATGAGAGGGTCAAAGACCCCACATACATGAGAAGTTCAAAGAGAGAACAAAAGATATATATGCCATCTTGAGCTAAGAAATAGGCTAGGGGCCTGAGGCTTCCAAGGACAGGAGGGTAATTTACAGGACAATAAGAAGAGCAGATGTTGGGTAATTAGATGTTTGCCTTGACTTACAGATGGACCATTGAGATAAAATTTATCTCTGGTAATAACTCTTATTCTGGGAAAGACCAATTTAAATTCTTCTAAGTAGTTAAGCAGGGGCAGAAATTTCTCTTCAATCCACAGGGTCTCAATTGCCTTTAGCTCAAAATAATTTTCATGCAGAAGTAACATATTTGGGGGAGGTTTGTTCTGAAACCCTTCAATGTAAAATATAGATAACAGTACCCACCTCCTAGGATTGCTATGATGATTAAGGAAGATGATTCTTAAAAAATACATAACATGGTATTATCCTATAAAGAGTGCATTCAATAAAAATATTCAGTTTTACTCTCATGTTTATTATTATTAGTGGTATCACCAAGGTGAAGTAACTGGAGAAAATGATCTCACACATCCATAGACATCTAGAAGCATATCACCCCTATGCTATTTAGTATAGAATTTTGATTATTCCAATTTGTTAATTACCAATTTTGTTAAAAACTGAACATGCATCAAGTTAGGTGAGGAAAAATATTATTATTTGTGAAATATTAAAATAGAACGTATTTTGTATGTGGTTTCTGGGCATTTGAAAGGAGATTCTAAATTTATGCTGTCCGATAGCTGCCTGAATGAGCATTCAGGAACAAAATGTCTCAACAGTCCTATACCAGAGAGGCTGAGTACAACCAGCACCCTTAGGACCACTGGAAGGGAGTCTGTTTGAGCCTCTAAAGAATGTTTCTGGGCTCTATATCTCTGGAAACACATACAGATACCTTGAATTACTGCATTGCTGTGTTATTTGCAAATCAGTGTTGATGCAACAAAAAAGTGATACATCTACAATGTTATCTTGAAGAAAGAGGGCTTTCATCCTGGAATAAAGTACAATTTACTAATTCAAGGTGACTCTTGAACTGCTCAATATGAAGCCAAAATTATGAAAATATCATGCAACCAAGCCTTCTAGTTCTTATCAGCAATTCTCTTTCTCATTGTATGAAGAAAATCAATACAAAAGAAGTGATATTGGCATGACTGTGAAACCATGCACCTCAGATTGGGACTTGAACCCACATGTCGGGACTCGAACCCAGGCTAAACTCAGATTGGCACTTGAACCCATGTGGCTGGGACCTGAATCTGGCCAAAACCCACAGTCTTCCCACTGAGATCACACACCTGGTTTCAGGACATAATGAAGCTCGGGTTCTTGATGTCTCATCACAGAAAGAATTCAGTGAGACACAAAGTGATAGGTAAGAACTGGATTTATTTAGAGAGAAACACACTCCACAGAGAGAGTGTGGGCCATCTCAGAAGATGAGAAGGGCACCAGGGTATGGGGTTGTCAGTTTTTATAGGGGTGGATAATTTCATAGGCTAATGAGTGGGAGGAGTATTCCAGCTATTTCAGGAAGGGGCGGGGATTTCCAGGAATTGGGCCATCGCCCACTCTTTGATGCTTATGGTTGGCCTTGGAAATTGTCATAGTGCCTGTGGCTGTGTCATTTAGCTTGCTGATGGGTTACAGTGAGCATATACTGAGGCTCAAGGTCTGGTGGAAGTCGAATTGTCCGCCATCTTGGGCCCATTTGGTTCTAAGCAGTTTATGTCATGTCCTTGGGCTATGTCGTTCTTTCAAAGGCTTTGCCCTGCCCCCTTCCCTGCTGTTTCAACTATGTAACCACTAAGAATTCATTTTATTATCCTATGTCTAATGTTAACCAATTAAAATATAATTTAATATATTAAATTAAAATGTACTGCAAGTTTCCTGCTTGTGACTTGCTAAATTACAGTCATGTTACAAAGCTGTGATAACATAGTCTGTCATAGAAATGCTGAGATCCACAAAAGAAGAGAAGCTAAAGGGCATTATTATAAGAATTGGTTTGTGGTGCATCCTTCTACAAGTACCAGAAATATCTAAGGAAAATCATTATGAGTTCATTTGAGAAAGTTCTCAAAAGTGAATTAAAATTTAGTGTGGGTATTATTGCTTACTGAGCATTTCTGAAGAATCAGATTGAGGTTTCTCCAAGTAAGGTAAAGCATCACTAGACATGATATCACAATAAAGAGAACAATAAAACTTTTCAATCAGTAGTAGCCATACATTACATATGTCGAAGAAAAAAGAAAAAATCTTGCAGTTGCATAACTTGTATTAAGTTTGGAAAAAAAACCTTGCTCTTGCATCATTTGTATTAAGTTTGGGCACCATAAAGTAAGGGAAAGAACTGTACTCTTATGAAAAGGGAGGTATGTCTTTCATTTCAAAACCTCCATTTAAAGCTTCCATTTTGTCAGACTTAAACTTCTACTTTTTCAACTGCTTTAGGACTTTTAAGTCGCAAACATGTTCTCTTAACTTTTAAGTTGCAATTATCCTTCCAATTTCTTTTTTAACTTCTGAGCAATCTATTTTATTCCACTGAAAAGAAGTTGAAATTTAAGTCAAATACCACTTTTGTTCAACAAGACTTTGATAATGTAATGGTTTAGTCATCTTAATTTATTATGCTCAAAAAAAAAGTCTCTAATGTATTACTCTGTTTAGACAGTCAAAACTAGTGAGTTGGACATCTCTTTCCTAAAATTATTCCCATTATTTTACTTTAATTTATGTCTCGTATATTCCTACATTTAAAAATATCAGAGTTAATCCTGCATTACATTTGAAAAAGTTTACAAATTGCAAATATAAAGTATTATCAACAACATTTATCAAAAAAGAAGAAACCAAATGCTACAGTTGCTATTATTTTTAAATGTGCTCTGGATATAATGTGAATCATTGTGTCATGATTTTACCTCTGTATCTGTGACTAAATTGTTTCATTTGTTGTAATTTGGTGTTATTAAAATCATATCTTGGTATCAGTTCCCATCTGTGACTTCTAACTTTTCTCTTGCAATGGCCATAGGCTGCAGCGAAATCTTAATTCACCATTCATGACCACCGTCTGTTGGTCACAAAGGAAATTAGTCATGAGACCAGGAATAAGTTAATGCAAAGTCACCATCTATATTACTCAAGTAATTTTGAAAGTCAGGTATGTAAGTCTATTCATTATGGGTAACACATTATTAACATCATTACATGTAATTTAGATTCATAGCCTTTAAAACATACTAAAAAACTAGAAAATACTAGTAAGCATCATCGGCTTTTAGCTTCTAAGTATGCATTATAATAAGAGTAATAAAAATCTATTTTTCCTCAGAAGCTGAATCCTGTGATGTACAAAATAAATTAAGATCATGCCATACACAAGTTTTCACTGATCTTTTACAGCAACCTTCAGTTTTCTAGTAGGTGACCATGTGCAGTAATTTGTCATAAACTAACAGCCTCACATGCTGAGAGTGCTGCTAGACTGCTGTAGGGGAAGTTAGTTTGATGAAATACAAATGAAAACTGTAATAGAAAATTCATCCCAGAACAAATGACTTCTACTGTGCCCAGCCATAAACTCCATGAGGACAGAAGCTCCCCTGCTCATACTACGTAGGATTTAAATTGGTCTTTCCCAGAATAAGAGTGATTACCAGAGATAAATTTTATCTGAATGGTCCTTTAATCCTATCTTTAAAACCCTTTGTACTAAACCAGTAATTTAGTGAGTAAACAAATTTCCTGAGGTCTGTGAGTCACTTTAACAAATTAATCAAACCCAAGGAGGGGGACCCTGGGAACCTCTGAAGCATAGGTAACAACCTGGGTTTGCAATTGTCCTCTGAAGTAGAGGGCAGTCTTGTGGGACTGAGCACCTTACTTATCAGTGGGATCTGATACTATCTCTGGGTAGATAGAATTGAGTTGTATTGTCAGACACACAGCTAGTGTCCAGAACATTGGTTGGTGGTATGGGGACACCACCTCCCTCCACACATTGGAATTGAGTCCAGAACCCAAAGAATGAGTAAACATTATTTTACTATGTTTTTGGAGTGTATAAGTTGTATGCTTGTTTACTAGAATATATTATATAAAATGTATACTAGGGCTATAAAGATGCAGGAGACTCTGAACAAGGAAAGAGTTTAGTCTACTATCTTTTATCCTATTCCAGGCTGTGGTCCTCTAGGAGTTTTGTGGTATATGATCAATCACCAGCTCTCAAGGACTGCAGGTACCCACTGTGTCCTTAAGAAAGAAGGCCCTGGTGTGCCCCTCTTAGACTTTCTTAAGTGTACGGATGTATCAGGTTCAACGAAATTCTTAAATGTGCTCATTTGATTTAAATATATGAAACACCTGACTCTTCATCCCCAAGAGCTTCTAAATGAATGAAAAAGAAAAATTTTAAGGGCCCTTGATTATACATCAGGGGATTTTGTTCAATACAGTATGAATCTTTTATAGGGCTTTAATCCAGTTTGAGAGAAAAAAAAAAACCAAAACCTAGGACAGCATACAAGGACTAAAGATTCCCTCCTCTTCTCTCTCCCCTCTCCTCTCCCCCTCTCTCTCATATACACCATATTTCTCATTATAGCATTGGATTTTATATGTAGTCTATGGTCCATAGACTCACACACACACAGGCGTAAAAGTTGATACATTATTATCTACTATAACCCATATTTTATTCAGATTTCCTTCATTTTTAACTAATCTTCGTTTTCTACTTTCTATTTCAGAATCCCATCCAGAATACTACATAAATAGTGGTCTTATCTTTTTAGGCTCCTCCTGAAGTAACAGTTTCTCAGATTTTCCTTGTTTTTGATGACTGAGAGTTTTGAGGAGTATTGGTCAGGTATTTTTATAGAATGTGCCTCAGTTGGGATTTGTCTGATGTTTAATCGAGCATAGTAAAGGAATTTTGGGCAGAAGACCACAGTGATAAAATCTATAGACATTACATTCTCATCACATCATATCAAGGCTATATATTACCAGTGTAACTTATCACTGTTGATGTTGATCTGATCTTTTGGTTGAGGTAGTCTTTTTCAGGCTTGTTCACTGTAAAGTTATTCCTTTATTCCCCTTTCCATAAGGTATTCTTTAGAAAAAAGCCATTCTGTTCAGCACATCTTAAGGAATAGGGAGTTCTGCTCCACTTCTTGAGGGCAAAATAGCTACATATATTATTTGGAATTCTTCTGCACAGAGGATTTTTCTGTTCTCATCATTTACTTATTTATTCAATCATTTATGTCAGTATGGACTCATGGATATTTATTTTATACTTTGGGTTCTAATCCATTACTACTTTATTGTTTTGTTCCTCAAATTATTTCAACTTTGGCTATTTCAACCTTTCAGTTAGCTGTTGAATCCCTTTCACATATTCTATTAGTGTGTGTGTGTGTGTGTGTGTGTGTGTGTGTGTGTGTGTGTGTGTGTGTGTTTGTGTCTCTGTGTGTGGTATGTGTGTGGGGTGGGGGGGAATGAGAATGACCTAACTTTCTGGCACTACACTACACAATGCTGCAAGCTCATGTTGCATATTCCCTGCCCAATTCTTAGAATTAGCCATTTTCCAAGGAAAATGGCTAATTGTTTTTATTAAAGAATGGTATTAAAAATTGATATCTGAGTGCTACATCTACTCATTGTAACTAGAGCGTCATTGCTTCTAGGCTCTCTTAGTTGATAGAGCAAGGAAATATATGTGTCTATAAACATATCTATAAATGTTTCCCTATTTAGCCATCTGTATCTGTATTAACCTAAACAAAAGTTCATACTGATCCCTCCAACATTAATCCATTACCATATGGATTATGCATAATTCTAACTTCTTTCTTATCTGTAACCTCCTACTCCAGCAATGAAAATCCTGGCTCTCACCATCCACCATCTATTTATTTAATACAATATATAGGTATAGTAGCTTCAGAATTATTAAATGTACCCCTGTGATAAACAACTTTATCAACTAGTATAGTGTTTATGTAGCCTTCCTTTAAGTAAGAATAAAATGACTTTATTCTTACAGAAGTCATTTTCAAAATTACTTAGTTCAGCATCACTTCCCCCATCCTCTTCTGTTAGGTTGCTTCATACATTTGTAATACAGTTAGATTCTCCTGTCACATTCTACATTCCATCCTGGGTTCTCTCGACCTCTCAAATGACATTTAAAATTTTTGCACATATTAAAATTTACTTTCTGATGTGAAATTCTATGGATTTTGACAAATGCATAATGTCACTCACCATTATTGTCATCTTTCATTATAGATTCTACAAAATAGCTCCTCAAAACTTTCAAGGTCATCAAAAACAAGAAAACTCTCAAAAACTGTCACACCAAGAGGAGCTTAAGGAGATATGACTGTTAATGTAATCTAGTAACCTGGCATAGAAAAAGTAGATTAGGTAAAAATGAAGGAAATCTGAATAAAAGATGGGTTACAGTGGATAATCATGTATCAATACTGATTCATTAATTCTGACAATGTACACATTAATGCAAGCTGTTAATATTGATAGTAGGGAAAACTGGGTATGTGCTATATGGGAATTCTCTCTACTATCTTTGAAATTTTCTGTAAATATAAAACGATACTTAAATTAAATTTTTATTAAAATTAATTACATCAAAATAAATCTATCAATTCAAAGTAATTCATATCAAACTCCTCAAAGGATTTTTTTAATAGATAAGCTAATTCTTAAAATATTATCAAAGAGAAAATGTTCAAAATTAGCAAATAATTATAGAAGAACTGGGTCAGAGGACTGATTTTAATGACTGGCAGTAATCATTAAAATTATTTTAATAACACAGTTATATTATATTTTAGTAATAATATAATTACTGGGAAACATGGTCTATTTAATAAATATGCTGAGATAAATTGTCATTCAATGAAAACAATTTGGGACTCCCCTGGTGGTCCAGTGATTGAGACTCTGCACTTCCACTGCAGGGGGAGCAGGTTCGATCCCCGCTTGGGGAACTAGGATCCTGCATGCTGAAATGGTGTAGCCAAAAAAAAAAAAAGAAAAAAGAAAACAATTAACTTGGATCTACACCTTACAGTAAAAATAAGTGTCATGGGCATTAAAACACTAAATGTGAAAAATTTAAATTCTCTAGAACAAAATAGAAGAGAATAATTTAAAAAATACAGTATAGTGAGAGATTTTTTTAAACATATTTTTAAAAGATAGGAACCAAAATGGTGGCACTCAATTAATTCAACTATACTGAAAAATGAATCTCTGTTCATCACAAAGTAAGCGAAAAATCAAACCACAGACAATAAGAAAATGATTTCTAACCAGGTGGATATCAGAAGGACAAGGACCAAGATTATATAAAGAACTCCCACAATATAACATAAGAAAACAAACTGCAAATAGTTAAGAAAAATAGAGAGGTGGCCAAAACTCTGAATGGGCAGGTCACTGAAAAGGAAAATAAAAATAGGAATTTGAACAGATAATCTGTCTCATCATCTGTGAGGACAATCCAAATTAAAACTATGTGAAACAATCAAAAGCCTGATAAGCATCAGAGGATATGGAGCCACAAGACTTCTCCCTCATTGCTGGAGGAATTTAATTGACACCACCATTCTAGAGGAGAATTGGAATATCCATTACGTTAAAGGTGCCAGTACCCTACTATCCAAGAATTCAATATCTATTCACATATATTAGAGCAGTACTTTAAAAAACACATTAACCATCATCCACGGTAAAAAAATCATTTTTATATTGCAATGCTGTACACACATAGTTAGAGGAAAAAAGAATTTTCATGAAACAATATCCTTACATGTGTGATACCTTTGAATATTCTCTTCTTTCTCTTCTCCCTTGTCATTTCACTCCATTCCTTTGTATTTTTATATTGCAATGCTGTACACACATAGTTAGAGGAAAAAAGAATTTTCATGAAACAATATCCTTACATGTGTGATACCTTTGAATATTCTCTTTTATTCTCTTCTCCCTTGTCATTTCACTCCATTCCTTTGTATTCCAATTTTTTAAGATCAAGGACACATGTACAAGCATATATATTGCTGAGTTTTTGTAATGAGAAAGTGAAATACTTAGCTATTTATCAAGAGAATAATGGATATAGAGTGAAATTAATGAAGTAGGGAAAATTGCATCAACATAAATAAAACTCAAAAATACATTGATACAATTTAACTACAGAATGATACTTTTATGTAAAATTTTAAAACATACAAAACAAAATTATATATTTTGGGGTACAAACATACTTGATAAAAATCCAAAATATTCACAGCACTGATAAACTTTAAATTTGGGATAGTGGTTACCTCCAGGAAGTAAAGGAGATAGGACAATGGAATTGAGAAATTGTATAAAGGAGGTTTGAATTATATTTGTAGTATTATTTCTTAAGCTAGAAGGTGGGCACTTAGGCACACTATTTTTAGTGTGCTTAGAATATTTCATTATAATAAAAAAGGAATGCAATATATGGATATAATTATAAAGAGAAATCTCTAAGACTATTGTAATCCTTATCTTTGCATTATAACTCTATTCAAGCTCAAATAATTCATTCAAACTTTGTTGCCCTTCTAGAGTTAAGATATGGCATATTTTCCACCATTTCATTGAGGGAATTCTTCATATTTCTATCTGGATTTGAACCTTCATTAAGCTATCATAAACTGCTCAGTTTTCCTTGCTACTGAACGCCCTGAACTGAACTGATCATTTTTTTAATACAGAAGAAAATGATTTTGCATAAACACAGTATCTCACCAAATTTCTACTTGTAAATCTGGACTGAGTTGCATGGGGATATTACTCAAGCTGAATCTGTTTAAATATTAAGTTTAACTCAAGCAGATGGACGCTTCCGTTTTTAGGTATTTGAACAAAAAATGAAGTATCTTTGAAAATGAAATCAGGAAGCTGAGGAGTGTGAGCTGAGTCATTTAATTTAGAGGAATAGTACATCTAGACAGCATTGTAATGGCCCAGTCACACAGAATTTAATGTGTAGATCTTTGCTATATTTTTATAAGTTCACAGGCAGAGCTGATTTATTTAAATCAATGCTTAGTTTTCAAGGTACACTCCATCTATTTAAAACCATAAATCAAATTGATGACAAACATTATCAATGACCTTACAGTATATCTGTGTGTTGGTTAACTGATGTCCACTTGGAAAAGACAGATGACAGAACAGTAGGGGCTCTTTGATATAATGAAGACTGATAGCTTCTGCCTTGGTAGAGTGAAGCACATTTGCCATCAATCTAGATTCCAGCAGTTCATTTCAGGCAGAACCAGACAAATAAGAAAGTACAACGAAAGGAGATGTACTCTCAAAAAAATCTCAATACAGTAACTTAAAATGTCAGCAAGTGGAATTTTTATGTTAAATACATCTAAGTGAGGAAGGACAAAAAAAGAAAGCATGAATAGTATTTTCCTCTAATTCAATTGATAGATATTGATTCACCACATGCTTTTTTAAAATTTCTAAAATATGTTATATTTTGGTGTACAAAAATGTTTTCTATATGTAAAATTCACCATTCAATATCAAAAATAGAACATTACTCATATCATTGCAAATATTAGTACGTTTCTCATCAATTTCATCCATTGCCTATAGCATGACCTCTATAATCCAGAAGGAAAAATAAAAAACTGGTGAACTGGCAAACAACAACAAAAAAGGAAAACATGAATAATAATGTAAATTTAAAGATAATACAGGGAGCTCCCTGGTGGCTAGTGGTTAGAGTTCTGGGCTTTCACTGCCATAGTCGGGTCTTAATCTTTGGTGGGGAAACTGAGATCCTACAAGGCGCACAGTGTAGCCATAAAAACAAAAAACACAAAGTAAAAAGAAAATACAATGCTCTTCCTTAGAAAATGAAACCCTAAAACTTAATAACATCATCAATGAATTATGAAAACTTTTAAGAAAGGAATAATTCTAATCATACACAATATCTTCCAAATGAGAGAAAAAGAAAGATCACCACTCTGAACAAGTAAATACTGACATTGATATCAGCAAAGTATTTGCTTTAGGATAGCAAATACTGACATTGATATCAAATTTGGTTGAGCACAGTATGAAAATAGAAAATACAAGATTGATTTAGGATTTGAATATCAGTGCAATTATTACATTAACACAGTGTGGTCATCTGAACTGATGCAAAATAAAAATACATTTAGTAAAAGTCACTATTCATTCTTGATAAAACAACTTTTAGCAAAGAGTTACAGAAGGTGATTTTTTTAAATCTAAAAACGATAATTCAATAAAATAAACGTCATAAAAATCATCATACATGTTGGTGACATGTTTAAAGTTTTGTCTCTGATGATAGGAACAAAAGATGGATACTCTTATCATCTCTTTATGCAACTTTGTACCTAAACAATGAGAAAAGGTAGGGAAAAAAATGAAATGTAACGATTGGAGAAACTAACGATTATAGGTTATACTGTTATTTAAGAAGAAAATCTAAAAGTATCTGCAGATAAGTCATTACACTAATAAAGCAATCTAGCAATATTGCTAAATATAAACTCAATATTAAAAACCTGCATTTCTGGGCTTCCCTGGTGGCGCAGTGGTTGAGAGTCCACCTACTGATGCAGGGGACACGGGTTCGCGCCCCAGTCCGGGAAGATCCCACATGCTGCGGAGCAGCTGGGCCCGTGAGCCGTGGCTGCTGAGCCTGCACGTCTGGAGCCTGTGCTCTGCTAAGGGAGAGGCCACAACAGTGAGAGGCCCACGTACTGCAAAAAAACAAAAAACAAAAAACAAAAATACCCCTGCATTTCTATATACTAGTTAAGAATTAGGAAATGAAATGTTAAATAAAGGTGCTCATTCTAGTTAGTAATGAAGGAATGTAAGTTAAACCTAAAATGAAATATCACTACATAGTTACCAAAATGGCTAAAATTAAAAGTACTGACTACAAAATAGAGTAGAGGAGGAACAAATTTGCATGGTTTAGGAAACGGTATGCCAGTACCTTTCACAGTTTGTCATATAAATGTAAAATGACCTAAAAATCCAATTCCCAGGTATATACCAAACAGAACTGCATGTGTTATGAACCATAAGACATTTACAAGTGTGTCCACAGTAGCATTTTTAAAGGCATGAATGAAAAACAACTGAATTATCCATTAACAGTAGAATGGATTCATATATTTTGGTATATACATATAATAGACTACTACAAGGGACTTCCCTGGTGGTGCAGTGGTTAAGAATCCACCTGCCAATGCAAGGGACATGGGTTCGAACCCTGGTCTGGAAAGATCCCACATACCACAGAGCAACTAAGCCCATTGTGCCACAACTACTAAGCCTGCACTCCAGAGCCCATGAGCCACAACTACTGAAGCCTGCACATCTAGAGCCAGTGCTCTGCAACAAGAGAGGACACCATAACAAGAAGCCCATGCACTGCAACAAAGATTAGCCCCCGCTCGCCGCAACTAGAGGAAGCCCATACACAGCAACGAAGACCCAATGCAGCCACAAATTAATTAATTAATTAAAAAAAAAATAATGGACTACCACAGCTATGCAACAACATAGTAATAATAGAAAATGGTAATAGGAACATACATATCAATAACTACCTTAAATGTAAATGGATTAAATGTTCCAACCAAAAGACAGAGACGAGCTGAATGGATACAAAAACAACACCCATATATATGCTGTCTACAAGAGACCCACTTCAGACCTAGGGACACATACAGACTGAAAGTGAGGGGATGGAAAAAGATATTCCTTGCAAGTGGAAATCAAAAGAAAGCTGCAGTAGCAATTCTCAAACCAGACAAACTAGACTTTAAAATAAAGACTATTACAAGAGACAAAGAAGTACACTACATAATGATCAAGAGATCAACCCAAGAAGATATTGCACCCAACATAAGAGCACCTCAATACATAAGGTAAATGTTAACCATATAATGTTAGCCATAAAAGGGGAAATCAACAGTAACACAATAATTGTAGGGGACTTTAACATCCCACTTTCACCAATGGACAGATCAACCAAAATGAAAATAAATAAGGATACACATGCTTTAAATGACTCATTAAACAAGAGGGACTTAATTGATATTTATAGGCCATTCCATCCCAAAAAACCCAGAATACACTTTCTTCTCAAGTGCACATGGAATCATCTCCAAGATAGATCACATCCTGGGTCACAAATCAAGCCTTGGTAAATTTAAGAAAATTGAAACTCTATCAAGTATGTTTTCTGATCACAACTCTATGAGAATAGATATCAATTAGAGGAAAAAATCTGTAAAAAATACAAACACATGAAGGCTAAAAAATACGATACTAAATACCCAAGAGATCACTGAAGAAATCAAAGAGGAAATCAAAAAATACCTAGAAACAAATGACAATGAAAACACGATGGCCCAAAACCTATGGGATGCAGCAAAAGCGATCTAAGAGGGAAGTTTATAGCAATAAAAGCCTACCTCAAGAAACAAGAAAAATCTCAAATAAACAACCTAACTTAACACGTAAAGCAATTAGAGAAAGAAGAACAAAAGTCAACCTGAAGTTAGCAGAAGGAAAGAAATCATAAAAATCAGATCAGAAATAAATGAAAAACAAATCAAGGAAACAGTAGCAAAGATCAATAAAACTAAAAGCTGGTTCTTTGAGAAGATAAAAAAAGTTGATAAACCATTACCCAGACTCATCAAGAAAAAAAGGGAGAAGACTCAATCAATAGAATTAGAAATGAAAAAGGGGAAGTAACAACTGACACAGCAGAAATACAAAGGATCATGAGAGATTACTACAAGCAACTATATGCCAATAAAATGGACAACCTGAAGAAACGGACAAATTCATAGAAAAGCACAACCGTCCAAGATTGAACTGGGAAAAAATAGAAAATATAAACAGACCAATCACAAGCCCTGAAATTGAGACTGTGATTAAAAATCTTCCAACAGACAAATGCCCAGGACCAGATGGCTTCACAGGTGAATTCTTTCAAACATTTAGAAAAGAGATAACACCTATCCTTCTCAAACTCTTCCAAATTATAGCAGAGAGAGGAACACTCCCAAACTCAGTCTACAAGGCAACCACCACTCTGATACAAAAACCAAACAAAGATGTCACAAAGAAAGAAAACTACAGGCCAATATCACTGAGGAACATAGATGCAAAAATCCTCAACAAAATACTAGCAAACACAAATCCAGCAGCACGTTAAAAGGATCATACACCATGATCAAGTGGGTTTTATCCCAGGAATGCAAGGATTCTTCAATATATGCAAATCAATCAATGTGATACACCATATTAACAAATTGAAGGACAAAAAACATATGATCCTCTCAAGAGATGCAGAAAAATCTTTTGACAAAATTCAACACCGATTTATGACAAAAACCCTCCAGAAAGTGGCCATAAAGGGAACTTACCTCAACACAGTCAAGGCCATATATGACAAACCCACAGCCAACATCGATTTCAATGTTGAAAAACTGAAACCATTTCCACTAGGATCAGGAACAAGACAAGGTTGCCCACTCTCACCACTATTATTCAACATAGTTTTGGAAGTTTTAGCCACAGCAATCAGAGAAGAAAAAGAAATAAAAGGAATCCATATTGGAAAAGAAGAAGGATAACTGTCACTGTTTGGAGATAACATGATACTATACAGAGAGAATCCTAAAGATGCTACCAGAAAACTACTAGAGCTAATCAGTGAAATTGGTAAACTAGCAGGATACAAAATTAATGCACAGAAATCTCTTGCATGCCTCTACACTAATGATGAAAAATCTGAAAGAGAAATTAAGGAAATACTCCCATTTACCATTGTGAAAAAAAAAAGAATAAAATACCTAGGAATACACCTACCTTAGGAGACAAAAGACCTGTATGCAGAAAACTATAAGACACTGATGAAAGAAATTAAAGTTGATACAAACAGATGGAGAGATATACCATGTTCTTGGACTGGAAGAATCAACATTGTGAAAATGACTATATTACCCAAAGCAATCTACAGATTCAGTACAATCCCTATCAAACTACCAATGGCATTTTTCACAGAAGTAGAACAAAATATTTCACAATTTGTATGGAAACACAAAAGACCCCGCATAGCCAAAGCAATCTTGAGAAAGAAAAACTGAGCTGGAGGAATCAGGTTCCCAGACTTCAGACTATACTACAAAGCTACAGTAATCAAGACAGTATGGTACTGGCACAAAAACAGAAATATAGATCAATGGAACAGGATAGAAAGCCCAGAGATAAACCCATGCACATATGGTCACCTTATCTTTGATAAAGGAGGCAAGAATATACACTGGATCAAAGACATCCTCTTCAATAAGTGGTGCTGGGAAAACTGGACAGCTACATGTAAAAGAATGAAATTAGAACACTCCCTAACACACCATACACAAAAATAAACTCAAAATAGATTAAAGACCTAAATGTTAGGCCAGATTTTGATAAAGGAGGCAAGAATATACACTGGATCAAAGACATCCTCTTCAATAAGTGGTGCTGGGAAAACTGGACAGCTACATGTAAAAGAATGAAATTAGAACACTCCCTAACACACCATACACAAAAATAAACTCAAAATCGATTAAAGACCTAAATTTTAGGCCAGATACTATAAAACTCTTAGAAGAAAACATAGGCAAAACACTCTATGACATAAATCACAGCAAGATCCTTTTTCACTCACATCCCAGAGAAATGGAAATAAAAACAAAAATAAACAAATGGGACCTAATGAAACTTCAAAGCTTTTGCACAGCAAAGAAAACCATAAACAAGATGAAAAGACACCCCTCAGAATGGGATAAAATATTTGCAAATGAAGTAACTGACAAAAGATTAATCTTCAAAATATACAAGCAGCTCTTGCAGCTCAATATCACATAAACAAACAACCCAATCCAAAAATGGGCAGAAGACCTAAGTAGACATTTCTCCAAAGAAGGTATACAGATTGCCAACAAACACATGAAAGGATGCTCAACATGACTAATCATTAGAGAAATGCAAATCAAAACTACAATGAGGTATCACCTCACACCAGTCATAATGGCCATCTACAAACAATAAATGCTGGAAAGGGTGTGGAGAAAAGGGGACCCTCTTGCACTGTTGGTGGGAATGTAAATTGTTAACAGCCACTATGGAGAACAGTATGGAAGTTCCTTAAAAAACTAAAAATAGAACTATCATATGACCCAGCACTCCCACTACTGGGCATATACCCTGAGAAAACCATAATTCAAAAAGAGTCATGTACCACAATGTTCATTGCTGCACTATTTACAATAGCCAGGACATGGAAGCAACCTAAGTGTCCATCAACAGATGAATGGATAAAGATGTGGCACATATACACAATGGAATATTACTCAGCCATAAAAAGAAAGTGAGTTATTTGTAGTGAGATGGATGGAACTAGAGTCTGTCACACAGAGTGAAGTTAGTCAGAAAGTGAAATACAAATACTGTATGCTAACACATATATATGGAATCTAAAAAAAAAATGTTTAAAAAAAAAGTGGTTTTGAAGAACCTAGGGTCAGAACAGTAATAAAGACGCAGATGTAGCGAATGGAATTGAGGACACGGGGAGGGGAAAGGGTAAGCTGGGACGAAGTAAGAGAGTGGCATGGACATATGTACACTACCAAATGTAAAATAGATAGCTAGTGGGAAGCAGCTGCATAGCACAGGGAGATCAGCTCAGTGCTTTGTGACCACCTAGAGGGGTGGGATAGGGAGGGTGGTAGGGAGATGCAAGAAGGAGGTGATATGGGGATATATGTATACGTATTACTGATTCACTTTGTTATAAATCAGAAACTAACACACCATTGTAAAGCAATTATACTCCAATAAAGGTGTTTAAAAAAAAAAAAAGAATTGTTTTACATAGTATCTATTAAAAGACTCATTTAATAGAACAGGATATGGTTGCCGGTAAGCCACTGTCTTCCCTGCATTAAAATATAAATGTAAGTTAAATTAAATAGAATTTATATATTTCATTAGAACAATAATTTCACGTAAATTCTTAATAATGAGAAATCTCTATTAATACAGGTTTTTTTATTCTTTTGAGAGAGGTTGCATGAGTCTATAGCCATACCACCCTGAACACACCCAATCTCGTCCATTCATGTCTGATTACGGAAGCTAAGTAGGTTCAGGCCAGGTTGGTACTTGGATGGGATATGGGTTGCATGAGAGGAAAAATCAGATTTGCAGATTATTATTTCATTTTTTTGAAAGTTAAATAATAAATGGATCCTCATGATAAATAGTATGGCTACACAACTCTCTAGTCTAAGAACATGAACCTTCATTTGATGACCCTGAGCTTGTGATCTACAGAGTGGCTGGCAGTATATCAAACTTGTGATAACAAGGTCAGGTTCAGCATTGCTATCCATTCAAATAATGGGCACTTTATTCATAAAGATTGATAGAGTACTGAGTCATTTCCTAGAAAAGTTCATTCCACTTGGTCTGTTCTTCATTTATATGATGTGGTACCAAGATGCCATAATATAATAATAGGACATTTTCCCAAGGGAGTACAGGTTATTTTTAAAAAATATATCTCAAGGGATATCTCAAAGCTATCCATAGGTAAATATAATGTCATAATTCCCTTGACATTTCATGTACGAAATATTTCTTCACCAAATAGTTCCTCATAACTACCATTTCTTCACATCTTTACCCTTTACTTTCAATTTTTTTCCCTGTCCTGTCAACTTCTTTCCTCACCTGATACTTCTATGTCATAAACACAGGACCACAAGACCAAGTTACCGGCTCCCAGAGACTCACAAATATAAACCAAAGGACTTATTCCTAAATTGAGTACAGGATTATGTATTTGAAAACTACTGAAAAACCAGGGAAAGAGGAGACTGGACGTTTATGAACATAAAGTGATTGACTTCCCTGCAAATTTAAGCTGCAAATTACTATAATATGATACTATCATAGAAAAGTGAAAACTGCCTGATACTTATTGTATTGAATCTTATTTAATCCTCTTTACAGTTTTTACTTAATTCAAGTATTATGAAGCCGCACCCTCTGACCATTACAGGAAAATATTTCCATTTTTCGACTTCTATTTTATGTAGTCATCCCAGCTATTGGTAAAAGAAACTACACCAGAATAATAAAACACAAATATTTATTTTCATGGTCTGTCACAGTGCTTTGACTATTAATTAATAAAATAATATTTGCGTAAATACAATGTTCTTTAGATGTCTTTTCTTTTTAAATTTTTTTCAGTTTCTTATAGAATAGAGATACTAAAATATCTCCTACTCAGTAGTAAATAAGTTTGTTCCATTAAACTTACTAGATTTTTCACATCAAGAAATAATCTGAGAGGCATTTTTAAAATCTCTTTATCTTGTTTTGGCCCTCCTATCTATACTGTATGGATCAGTCAACTCTGGCAGCTTGAACCAACTTTTTGTTTTTTGGAGAAGCTGTCAAATCACACCATCTAGCTGACAAATCACTTATTACTATATTTTAAAAAACTCTTATGGTTAGTTATAGTAAAATATTATGAATATTTTATTATTTGCATAATTCCTATATTTAGATTCCCAGAAAAATGATCATAAGCTTTATTGTCTTTAGTTTTTTAATAAGCCCATCCCAATACAGGATATAGTCACTTATGTCTGGATTATTTCAATATGCTCCTAAACTGTCCCTCCACCTCCATTCTAACATTGGTTCAATTGATACTACAGCCTTGAAACACTCTTCTAAGTTAATTACTAGAAACTAATGTAGTAGGATAAAAATCCAACCTTCATCAACTCCACATTACTGGCAAACTACTTGCTCAGCTTGACAGGCAGGTCCCTACACCATCACATACGTCACCCTGACATCCACACTACCAATCACCACAGTGTGAAACCTGAGAGTATGATGTCTCAACTTACGCATCATCTCCAAAAAAGAGAGAATAAATGAGTTGAATTTATTGAAAAAAAATTATATTAGAGCGAAATATATTTAAGACACTCTCTTTGACCCAGAGTCATGAAAAAATAAGGTATATTTGGGAAGCAGTAAATAATCCATGGCCAAGAAAAAATATCAAACTGTTGAGAAACTTCTTGTCAGTTTAAAGGACTTCTATTTTATTCAATATGCAATGGGAAATCACTGAAGAATTTTAAGCAGAACAGTAACTCAATTAGATTTGTAATTTAGAAAACTATTCTTGACAGCTTGTGGATGATTGATTGAATGGGGAGAGAGGCTAGGGAAGTTAGTCTACAAGTCTAAATGAAAGATGACGGTGACCAAAATCAGAAAATGGCACTGGAAAGGAATTCTTTGAGAAAAGGGTCTATTTCTTATTCCTTTCTCATGTTCTCAACACCTAGCATAGTGTCTGTCACATATCCAAACTCAACTTCAAACTGACTCTCTGGGAAAGAAAAATGACTAGTATCAACATGTGACAAAAATATAAATTACTGTCACATCTTCTAGTTTATTAAATCATTTACCATAACATTGTTATATGTCTCAAAGGGCATTGCTATAATCAATCTGTTAGCAGAGTCTTCACAGACCACCTCCTTACCACAAGACTCTTCATTCTGGTTTCTTTGTTTTTATAGCACAAATACCTAAAAGAGGAAAAGTTAACCTTTCACTTTCCTAATGTTCTCTATTCTTACTTCAACCCCAAATAACAAGCTAAAACATTCCCATCAAAATGTGTCCCTGTCTAATAATTCCAAACATGCTTAACTTCCCTACCCAATATCACATATTTTGTTGTGAACAATTCTCTATTTAATTCACTTTGCTTTCCAACCTTATTGTCAGTTTCTTCGGAGTAAGGATTTGTCTTACTTATCAACTTCTTAGAAATGTAGAAGGCATAGCATATGTGCTTTAAAATAATGTTGGTTGATTAGTTCCTAAAATTTAAGCATATTTAATTCACTAATACTTTCTTATATTAAAATGCAATTAGAATTGGGGAATCATGCTTTCATATCATTGTGATATGCAGGTGTCCCAGACTGCTTTGCAAAGTTGAAATTTTGCAGGTTTTACTGAGTATCTAAGATGTCATATTCTACTATTGTAATGTGCACAAAGAAAGGAACTGTGGCTGTGACTAAAGAATTTAGCAGGATGAGACAGTCAGCTCTGAGGAGGCTTTTCTCTGTAAAATCCTAGCAGTTACAAATGTTATCAAGATTAAAACCATAAGGTATGATATAAAAAATTGTATCAATCCAATTTCACTGATAGAATTAATTGGAATTGATTTTGTTCTCTTTACATCATACAGTTTGTAATTTCATTTTTAATAATATTTATCCCGATTTTTTACCCTTTAGATTCAAAGTTATTTGTTAAAAGAGTTTATGACTTTTATAACCACACACAAAAAAAGTGAATTCGCTAACCCGTATTTGGACTCATGAATGCTTGTGCATATCAGCTATGGCCTAGGCCTCAAAAACCTTGATTAAGGTAAACTTCATTGTAAAGTGGGATTAAAAAAGGGCAGGCTCACCAATCTGATACTACAGAAGTTCTGTTTGCCTGACTTCTCGGTCTTACCTCATACCTCATCATGGGAAGAGAGGAGGTCATAACAAAGTACAAGGAATAAACATTTACTGAGTGTCAGTTATAAGTTGGGCAACTAAATGCTGAAGATATGCAGCTGAGCTACCTCTGGGTGATGACAATCTGCAAGGATCAGTACTGGCCCTTTTCAAATTCAAAAGTCCAGTCCAGACCACTTATGTATTTGGGTTTACTTAGGTATATCTAGTTCCCCACTAGATATCTTTAGTTATCCAACTAAATAATTTATTTGGTTCTTGGGCCTTAATGTGTCCAATTCTGAGTTAACCAATTTTGTCCCTCCAATTTGGCATACTATTTGCCTCTCTGTACAAGTCAGAAACAATAACTATGTAGAGATAATTAATAGTTACAGGAACAAACTTCAAATGAAAAATAACATACAAAAAGTCTACAGGAATGTCTGAACCCATTGGAATGTTAATAATTATCATGATAATAATACTAATGACAATCACCACCTCTTAACTGACTCAATACTAAGTCCTTACAATACTTATTTAATTTTCACGGTAACACAGAGGGATAGGTACTGTAATCTTCATTTGGGTCAGTGAAAAAAGTTGAGAGTCTGAAAATTCATGAGGAGAAGCCAGAATTTGAATTCTGATTTTCTCATATTTACAATTACAAAACATCTATTCTCATATTGAATTTCAATGAAACATTTGAGTTTATTTGAATGAAAATATTGCCATAGGAAGTACACAACATCTCAACAACTTTTATTTCAATGTATCCTTCTGTAATTACCATAGTTGTATTTTCTAAAACTGAGCAAAAGGAACGGTGGAATCTATGTTTCACCATACCATGCATCAATATAATGAATCCATTAGTACAAAATACCTAGCTATCATTACCTCATTTGGTGTACTCAATATATTGTAAAGTTGTCATAGAACATTCTTTATTTCATGCTTTAATGTCATGCTATTTAGTAATGGCCATTTTCTTGGAGCAAAGTTGCCATAGAGTACCCCATTAAACTAAGTGTTACACTTAAGAGAATTTCAATTAAAAAGATTTTAGACACTGGGGCTTTCAAAATGCTTTCTGTTCTTTTGCAAAAGATTGAAAAATCTTTGTGTTTGATAGAATATTCTCCCCTCAAACTACAGTCTTTATTAACATCATTGAAAACTGAAACACATTCTTCAAAATTAATACAAATTAACTGCTCAGCAATTTAGTCCATTATTTTTGATAGACATACAAATAAATTGTGAAAATAAAAGACCTCTAAGTGGCGGAGATTCTAATACTGGTGCTGAAATGGAGACTCTATGGCACAAAGCAGCTACAAAAGAAGGAAGTCAAGCAAGTCCTTCAAACGACATAAAACTTGGGGGAAAACCACAGCAATAACCTCATTTTGGAAGAAGACAACTTGTTCTATATTTACTGTTGCTATATTTTATAATAATATAAAGAGGAATCTCACCCACCCACATGATGGATGGCAGCTCAATGTCTTCACGCACAAATCCTCTCACCCTGCTTTCAGAAACTCACATTCCCCGAAGGTCTTCTGTTCCTTAGCTTGCAGATACCCGACACACCACAGAAGAAACACATTTCACCTCAGCATATACTCATTGAGCTAAGCCTCCCAAGGAGCCAATTCAACTCAAGCATGATGAAACAATTCTTACAAAATGATCATTGAAATTTCAGTCTCTCTATAATAGCCAACAAACAAGGAAACCAGACTGTGACCACAAATACTGGTTTATAGATTAATACTGTGAGGAGACAGGAGTGTCCCAGCTTTAAGAATTTAAGATTTTTCAAGTAAGAGGAATTCTTGTTCTGTGAAAGCAAACAAACCAAGTGTGAAGCCTATGAATGTGAATGTGAACAACAAAGATGGATAAAAAGTCTTTGTCCTCTCCACTCAATGACTTACCTGGAAGAGGACATTTATGCTGGGGAGTGGGGAGGTGGGGTCGGGGGAGGGTGATGTCATTCAGGAGTCAGCTGACCTGCTCTCTCCACCTTATACTAAGCACACACCACATTTTCAGCTGTATCATTTCACTCTTAGGTCTTAGCTCATACTATTCCTCTCTCTCTGCTGGAGTTTCCTTCATATGCTCAGCCTGTGCAGACCTCCAATGTCTCTTCCTTTCACAATTACTGTTAACCACAGGATGAAAGGTTTATTCTAAACAGCCTTATTCTCTGGTAGTTTCTAGGATATAATTTAAGCATTTAGATAGTTGAATGATCTGTGGATATCTGGAACATCCTGAAGTCTAAAGGAATGTCACATGAAGAGAGTGAAATAAATTTAAACACACACACAAATTTCCATTTGGAATTTGAACTCAAATTCAAACAAGTTCTCCAGTTTTTGTGATCATCCTGTCCCAGGATATCTTAATAAAAATGACTCAAATTACTCTTCCCTTAGTTGCGGGAAACACATCACCCTCATTCATACCCAGATCAATATTACCAGGGAATATTAGCAATGCTATATATTTTTTTAAAAACTGAATTGCTCATTTCCTGCTTATACTGAATTATTGATCTCTGTCATATCTCACCTCATATAGACGTGTGAGTTTCTCTGTCCCATGGTGATTAAAATGGAAAACAAAGCAGTTTTTATTTCATGTCACCAATATCTACATCTAGATCTAAACAGATAATTCTTTAAATACTGTAATTTAAAAATAAAACATACATTTAAACTAATTTTAAAACAATTACTTCTATGAAGTAAAATGTGACAATCTTTTATACCTTACCTCTTAATTCATTCTCCAACAAACTATATATATATATATACACACACACACACACACACACACACATATATATATGTGTTATATGTGTGTGTGTGTATAATACTATATTGAATGGACCTAGACATTACAGCAACCAAAATTCTCTGCTTTTCCTCAACTCAGTGAAAGCAGCTCTTTTGCCCCTTTCCTGTTTGCCCATTTCTGTCCCCCTCTAACCTTGAAAGAACCTAATTATAGGAATTAGATCACTAGGCAATTTAAACTAACTCCTGACGTTTGCTCTCCTGAATGCATACCATGCCTTGCTTAACCTGTTGATTCTTTTCCTAGATAAAAAGAATAAATAATTAAGTAGTTAAAGAATGACTAGCTCTCTAGCCCCAACAACCTCCTTAGCAATCCTGCAGGCAGATCTGCAGGCAAGATAACATCTGAAGAGAGAGTCAGCCAGTCTGCACACGATGGAGAATGATGCCGAACTCAACCTTCTGCCCCAGTGATTTACTGAGATTCTCAACACCTCCCCCTTTAAAAACTGTCATGGCTGAGCAGAATCTTTGGAGCTGGTCTCAGGACATGAGTCCACCTTCTCCCCAGATTGCCAGCTTTTCTGATTAAAGCCTGTTTCCTTTTGACTGACACTTTCCTCTTGATTATCATCTTTTGAGTGGCAAGCAGCTGAACCTGAGTTCAGTAACATCAAGACTGATATAGACTAGAGAACCTGCAGTGGGGAGATGGGTGTGTCTCTTTTCTTCTCTTCTTTTGTTTTTTTTTTCCTTTTCTTTCCTCTCAGTTTGGGCTGCTATAACAAAAGTATCATAGACTAGGTAGCTTATAAACAATAGAAATTTGTTTTTCACAGTCCAAGAGGCTGGAAGTCCAAGATCAAAGTGCCAGCATGGTCGGTTGAGGAACCTCTTCTGGTTGCAGATTTGTTGTATCCTCCCACAGTAGAAGGAGCAAGGGACCTTTCTGGGGCCTCTTTTATAAGGGCACTAATCTCATTTATGACCTTATTGCCTCCCAAAGGCCCCCACCTCCAAATACCACCACACTGGGGGTTAGGTTTTAACATATGAATTTGTGGTGGGAATACAAACATTCAGACTGATACCAAGCCCCTGTGGGGCTCTCTCAGGTACAAATCCTTTCCGCATCCCCCATTTCTTGTTTGTAGGAACTAGGCTTCATTCAGCCTCCTTGACCTTCCCTGAGTTCCAAAGGGCAGATTCAAACAGTTGCTAATCAGGGAAGGGACGGAAGGCAGAAACAAAGGAAGAGCAGTCACGAAACAATAGTGCAGCAATAAAGCAGGGTCCTGGTTCCTCCCCAAGGAATATCTTTGAGCTCCTCTGTAGGAACTAAGGCCCTCATCCAGGCAGAGGATGGTAACTTCAGGCTGAGTCTAAGATACTTCAAATGCCACCCTGTTACCTCACCACCAACCAATCAGAAAAAAGTCTGCACCCAGTAGATGATAACAAAGACTCTGACCCCCTCCCAAATGATTCTCCCTTTAGAAACTTTCATGGCTGAGCAGAATTTTGGGAGTTGGTTTTTGCACAAGAGTCTGCTTTCTCCCCAGGTTGCTGGCCTCCTGAATAAAGCAACCTTTCCTTTCCAACCAACACTTGTCTCTTGGGTACTGAGTAGCCAAACTTGAGTTTGGTAACAAGACCATAACACTTTCTTCTGTTTGTTCTGTTCTTGTTTTTCTTTGCTGTTATTACTGCTGTTGTTGTTCAATCTTCTGCCCTGCTTCTGTTTCTGCCCCTCCCTTGCTCAGATCACACAGGAAGGAGGTATGGCAGGACACATACGTGGCTTTCTTAACACCATGATTGTCACTTGAAGGCAGTATTTGCATTAGTTCCTATTGCTGCTGTAACAAATTGCCACACTTTTTTTTTTGATTAAACAACATAAATGCATTATCATGCAGCTCTGGAAGTCAGAAATTCAAAATATATCTTATAGGACTAAAATCAAGGTGTTAACAGGGCTATATTCCTTCTGGAGGCTCTAGTGAAGAATCCATTTCCTTGCCTTTTCCAGCTTCTAGAGACTGCCCGCATTTCTTGTCTTGTGGCCCCTTCCTCCATCTTCAAAGCACATCACTCCAACCTCTGCTTCCACTGTCACATCTCCTTCTCTCACTCTGACACTCCTGTCTCTCTCTTATAAGGATCCTTGTTATTTCTCCAGGATAATCTCCCCATTCAAGATCCTTAAACATATCTGTAAAGTCCCTTTTGTCATGTAAATTTCCAGGGTTTAAGATGTAGTCATCTTTTGGAGAAGGGAGCATTATCCTGCCAATCACAGTAGCCTCCCAGGGAAACTTTTATAGGTTCTTCTCTCAAGCAAAAGGACTTAGTGTTTCCCCAAATCCAGGAGACACTGGTCACATTCTCCCAAGAGCTCTCTGGATCATCATACTCCCAAGGCAGCAGAATGTTCCAAAGAGTCCCCTCACTTGTCTTAATTTATGTATAGGGGAAGGCTTTGCTCATTCCCTAGAGTGGGAAGGGAGAGTGCACAGCACTCCCGTTTTGGACCAAAAAAATTTATTGATAGACATTGCCCTGTTAAATCCTTCTTGATTTTTTTCAACTCTGTATAGCCTGTATTGGGTATGGGCCAAAGGCCACAAGCCTTGTTATGCTATGTATTTTTAACCCCTGTTTTCTAACATCCTGCTGTAGGATATTTGGAACCTTATCAGTCATTGTGCTCAACATGGGGGCCTTAGCCAAAATCCCCAAAGAAGGGAAAGTATAAATTAAATTTCTTATTGTATATAAATAAAAAATTAATTCATCTTTAATTATCTGAGTAATAAATTAACAAGTTTTACTTTTAAGACCTGGGGCTAAAATCTCTCCCCTCTGCCAGGGACAGCCTGATTTTTATTATTATTTGAAAATACATCCTAATTCTTCATATCTGAAGAAACGTATCATTTTGTTCAATGTGGCTTTTACTTAATAAATAACATCATATCACATGATGTGATCTACTTCGTTCTTTTAACCGTATTGCATTATTCTATATGAATATAGCACACTTTATTTAACCAATTCACCAAAAGCCAATTCATTGAGAACCATTTCACCAAATGATCAATATGTCAAATAAAAAATTGTAATATGTACTTTCTAAATTTTAACTATTTATAGAACACTTACAACAATGTGAAGCGGTAAGCGTTATCAGCTTTTATAGATTTCTGCAAAATTTAAGTTGATACATTTAGAATCTAAAAATATTTCATTTTTCCAGAAGCTGGGAATAATATTCTGAAAATGTGCCCTTCAAACTCCTCTTATCTCTGCCCCATACTCACCAGATCACTGGTGTCATCATTCTGGGCTTCTGTTTTGTTTACTGACTGTTTTTTGGTCCCTGGCAGCATCTTCTCTCACTGCTGCAGCTGCAAGTTGATGAAGCACAATTGGACATTTCTTAAAATGCTGCCAAGAAAAAAAAAAAATTGTTAACTATCCAATTGTTTGAAAAGTCCCAAATCATACATATTGTTGTAAATTTTAAAATTAAAGAATTTTAACTTTGGCAAATTGATTATTCTGTGCATTGACTTTTGGCAATTTGACTGTATAGTAAAGAAGCTTTCCATAATTGCCTTGAATGAATTAACTTCCACAATTGTTCTTCTCACATTAATGGAAAT
>NW_020172463.1:2517211-3035725 GCF_003031525.2 Neophocaena asiaeorientalis asiaeorientalis | reverse complement strand
AAAAAAAAAAAAAAAAAAAATATATATATATATATATATATATATACACACTGCCACATTTTTCTTCAAAGTGGCTTTTAAAATTTGCATACTCAAAGGAGTATAGAAGGTTCCAACTTCACCACATCTTCACATACACTAGTTGTTATAAAACTTAGTGTTTTGTTATTATCGCTGTCTTTCTCTATTAGAGAGATTGACATTTACATTTTTTAATGGCCACTGGAATTTCCTCTTCTGTGGTTTTCTCTGTATCCTTTGCCATATGTCAATTTCAATACTATGGCTTTTCTAAAAATTAATCTATAAGAAACTTTGCACATTCTGCTCTCATTCCTTTGTTTGCTATGTGTGTTACAAATAAAATTTCCAGTCTGTAGCTTGTATTTTTGTTGTTCAGTTTCCCTTTTTTCTTTTTTTTTCCTTAAATTTGTTTATTATGTCATTTATCTTACAGAAATTTACTTTCAAATGTCAATTTAAAAATATTTTATTTCATGTCTCTTGCTCATTTTGGAACTTAAGATGGTCATCCCTGTCTTAAAATCATAAATATTTTCTTTTATAATCTGCCAATATTTGAAATATTTTTTTCCTTTTACATGTTTAATATACATGGAAATCATTGTTCTAAAAGACGTGAGACACAGATCTAATTTTAATATTGGAGGCATTCAAATCTCACTTTTCTTTCTTTTTTAAATTAATTAATTAATTTATTTATTTAGGGCTGTGTTGGGTCTTCGTTTCTGTGCGAGAGCTTTCTCAAGTTGCGGCTAGCGGGGGCCACTCTTCATCGCGGTGCACGGGTCTCTCACTGTCGCAGCCTCTCTTGCTGCGAAGCACAGGCTCCAGAAGCGCAGGCTCAGTAGCTGTGGCGCACGGGCTTAGTTGCTCCGCGGCATGTGGGATCTTCCCAGACCAGGGCTCAAACCCATGTGCCCTGCATTGGCAGGCAGATTCTCAACCACTGCGCCACCAGGGAAGCCCCCCAGATCTCACTTTTAAACTTCCCGGATTTAAAAGAATCTTTGGTATTTGATAGAACAAGTTTCTATCTTTCTTTGTTAACTTAGCTGATCTTGCTAAACTGACATGAATTTTAGAATAAGTTTGCCAAGTTCCATGAAAAATTTCTAGGACAATTTTAATTGAAATTGTATCGATAGTAAATCTATAGACTGATTGAAGAACTGATATTTTTACCATATTCATTCATAGCAACTATTCATTGCCGTGAATAGAAGATTTTTCTAGTTTTTCCTTTAATGTCTTTAGTACCTCTTTTATAATTTTCTTAATACATGGTTTGTCCATTTCTGATTCAGTGTATACATATTTTATAGATTTTATTGCCATTTTAAAGGAATTTATATACTTTGTTTGCATTTTAGAATTAGTTATTGTTGTTTTTTAGGAGAGTTTCAGTTTTATATATTAATTTTGTACCCTGCCACCTTGTGGTAAACTTCTAAATGGCCCTGAATTTATTGGAAATAATTTTAATGTTTCACAACAATTTATTTGCCTACTGAAAGTTTTAGATACAATCACTAATCACATTTCATTCCTTCCTATGTTTTATTTATGAAATATCTTCATCAGAAATGAGAGGTAAATTTTGTAAAACACTTTACTACTTGATCTGTTGAGATGACAGTGGTGTCCTCTTTAACCTTTTATAAAGTTACATTAATAGAGCTTCTAAATGTGGTATCATTCATGCATTCCTATGGCCACATATTTTCAAATGTTTACTAGATATTTCTGTTTCTTTTTCTGTGACTTACTTATTCTTATTCTTTACCCATTTTTCTAACAGTTGTATTATTTTATTTGTAATTGTACTTTATGATGGAAGTTAACTTTTTGTCATCATATGTTTGCAAATATCCTCAATTCTCTTTTTTGGTTTATTTGCTTGTGGCTTTGGTTCTATATAATATCTAGTTTTTAGTTTCTTGTGACAGATTATATATTTTCTGGGGTTGCCATTCTTTCTTCCTTCTTCCTTTCCTCTTTGCATCTTCAAAGCCTTCTTCAGAAAGGCTTGCTAGTTATCCCCAAACATTTTTAAAAGAGTCCATTTTTTACCACTAACTTGAAATGTCACCTTTATCACGTACCAAATTCTCATACATATGAGGATATATTTCCCAATGTATCAATAGTATACTTAACACTAGTTTTTTGGTCCTACACTCTTCCATTGACATGTATATACTATTTTAGTCGCCTCATCTTTAACATGCTAGATTTTGGCCCCAGCCATTGCAGTTTCTGCATGTGTGCTCTTCTTGGTGAGCTATCAGTCACTTCATAAATTTCTAAATGTTGTTTTCATAGTTTAAGTCAAAAGAATTGTCATTTTGACTATTACCTCTATTAAAAAGGCATTTTAATCTATTTATTCAAGCCTTTTCTTTTGTTGTTCCTTGACAGAGTTTTAAAGTTTTATCCATATAGTTTCTGAAAGTTTCTTGTAAAGTGTATTCCTTGGTATTTAATTCTTGTGCTCCTATCTAATGTTTTTCTTTTCCATTATATTTTCTAACTGGTTACTTTTTTGCATACAGGCAAATTATTATTTTTGAAATATTGTTTTTAAACAAATCACATTACTGAAAATCTGTATTGTTTCCAATATATTTTTACCTGCTCTTTGCCTAGAAGTCACACTTTGATGGTTGGGAGAAATAATAAAAATTTACAGTGCAACTTCTTCCAGTATACAATATAAAATTTAAATTTAGCTATTCTTGTTCTTAAAATCCCTGAGTCATAGCTGCCCTGGGAATTTCTCACTGAAGATTTCCTCTCTCAGGTTCACAGGCTTTTGCCATCTTGCTGGGTCTATCTCTCTTTTCCTGCTCTCATCTTCTCTCATTTCCCTTCGCACCATTGCATTCTTATCACTGCGTCTGTAGGTATGCTCCCCCAAATAATAAATTCTTAATTTCAAAACAATTAAGTTATCTTCCTGTCATTTTTATACCAACCTAATCATGCCCTAAAAACTATATTTCCACAACCAAGTCTCTTCCCAAGCAGTTTTATTAATAAAAGATTATGTCTTTTCTCTGAGAAATTCTGTCATATGCTTTGAACTAGCAATGGAATAGCATGTGTGTGCGTGTGTGTGTGTAGTAGACATGTATTTTTCAGAACTCTTTCAGATAACAAATTTGTATGCAAACTACCCGAAGGCCCAAGAGGAACTAATTGGCACAATTAACTGTGACACTGGTCTCAGTCACACTGGGAACCAGGGCCATTAGTAATATCATAGCATTCTATCACTCCAAATTTTAGACCAAGAGTATCTATGTGTCAGCCCTTAACTTGTATACTCTGAAAAAAAAATCTTTCCCCTTAGTTCCTACAGAAAAATTATCAGGGAGGACTTGATGGGCTCAACCAGAGACCTGCACTCATTCCTGAACTTGTTGCTATGTCCAATGTGGAAATGGATACTCCAGTTATCCAAGACTTGGGTAATGTGTCCAATACTGGCTGACAGGGAGAGAGCAAGGGCATTACAACGCAAATCCGATGAAATGAATTTCCCACGGGAAATAGGGGCCTATTAACCAAAGCAGAAAAAGGGTGTTGGACTGGCCCAATCAACAAATGTGCGCTGCAACAGAAGTGTTAGAGATATAAAACAAGGTATGATATCGAGGGTTATTCCAGAGTATAAAACTTAATTGGAAGAATTAAAATAAAGCACACTTTTATAGACACATAAAACCATTAAAGGTAAACAGTACAGATATGGGATATTATCTATTCATTAAACAGAGAGTTAATAGGCACTTTTTGAGAGCTAATTTGCACCAGAAACTGTTTTAGCTGTTGTGATTAGAGCACCAAGCAAGACATAAAAGAATTCTGCCTTCACAAAGTCTACAGTGTTTTAGAGTATATTAATATTGTTTTGGTTGCAAATATTAGATCAATTTGAACTAGCTCAGGAGAAAAAAAGAGAACTTTGTCAACAAAGTGCGATTCTCCATAGGCTCTAGGACAAGGATGCAGCAACTTAAGAATGGAACCAAGGCCTAGATTAGTATTATGAAACCAAAAATCCTTCTCTATTTTCTTCAATCCTGCTTTTCTTTGTGAGTATCTATTGCATTTGCAAACTTCTATTGCAAACTGACTTATGCTTCCAGGATCTCATAGCAGAAAATGGATACCATAAACAGTTCCCCAGGTTATATGTGATAGTCTAGGTATCTGAACTCTCTGTAAGTTCCAAAATTTCCAAAGAAGAGACCCTACATTCTGAGTGAGATGCTTACCACGGGACCAATCCTCTACGGCCAGAGAAAGGGGCATAAATTGCGGTGACTGCTACAAACATGCAGATGGGAATGCAAAGAAATTACCAGACAAGGGTGATAGGACTACTATTCAATAGGTGTCCACTACACAGGAAAGATAGACAACAATTTCTTGTGGTGTGTTTTATGATAAGGAAAATACAGGGTCTTCAGAAGTACACTGGGCAGCACAAAAGAAAGGAGAAAAGCTCTTGCTTTTGTTTAGGGAAAAGTGAAGACCTCCCAGGTGAAGTATTGTTTTCACTAAGTTTTTCAAGAAATAAGTAGCATTTCCAGATGACCTAGATTGGGATCAGCCTGGAGTCTCATCATGAAATCTCTAATTTCACTGAAATGAAATTTTAAAATTTATTGATAGAACTCTAGAATAATTATTCTCTAGTACAATGCTCATCAAATTTTAATATGTGTATAATCATCTGGGGAAGACTTGCTAAAATTCAGACTCCATTGTCTAATGCCTGGGGATGACAGGATTCTGCATTTCTGCAAGCTACTAGGTGATGTTGAAAATGTTGATGCACAGAGTACACTCTGAGTTACAATGTCTAGTGTATTTTAAAGAAAGACTTACATTTTGGAGACTAATATGCTACTTAATGCCTTAAATCATGAAGAATATTTCACCATGTCATGAGTGTTGTTGAATGAATCAGTGATAACAGAAGGGAATATAATCATTTTTTTAAAGTCAAAAGTCAAGTATATTAAGGCTTGGATATTGGATAATTGCAGTCAATGCAGCCGCATATAAAACAAATTTTCTTTGACATCTGGGGGACCCACCGCAGATAAAGCAATTTTTTCACACCATGTTATTTTTACAGCTAATTTATGGCCATTTGGTTCTTTGCAATTATATTCAGTGTCTTCTGGTGATCTTCTGATGAAAAAATATACTGTCCTCTGGAGTTTACACAAACACCTGCTGCAATGTCCCTACAATTTCTTCACTGAATTATTAAGAATGTGAAACTAATTTGGTAAGAGAAACTTAAATATATATTACCATGAAATATTACCATAATATACCATGAAAACACTCAATGATCAATGTTTGACAAATTGGGAAATAATGTCATAATATCTTCTTATATACTATGAAGTCCCTTGCGTAAAATTAAGACTAGTAATTGAGTAATAACATTAAGCTGTTTTAAACTAATATATCAAAATTAATTTATAATTAATACATAATGTAGTAGGTCTGGTTCCCAGGAAAGACTCCAAGCAGATTTGTATGGAAATTTTTTATTGGAGAATACTTCCAGAAAACTACACCCACAAGGAAGTGAGGGAAGGATAAGTAAGCAGAAAAAGAAGTTGAACTGTGCTAGTTACAAAAGAGGCCTCAGCAGAGCCCATGGTAATTCTGAAGCCAGCCCTCAGAAAATTTTTTTGTCCTGTAATGAATTGAAGCAAGGAAGTGGACTCTTATTTTCTTGCCCATTTGAGCCTCATGAACAAAATTCAGCATTTTTCCTCTTCTGTCACCCAGTCTTGAAGGGAATATAAGGCCATAGATGTGAGCTGGGGTAGATGTACCAGTGTAATTAGGGTGGATGACATGGGTGTCAGCTTTCTTATATCTAATTTTCTGTGTATTTTCTCAACTTCGTGCAGATATATTAAAACAGCCAAATTCTATAATGATGAATATTTCAACCTACAAATCACATAGCATGAATATCCAAAGATAACTTGACTAACAATTAGCTTCAATTTACAGAAAAAAATGCATTCAGTGAAGAGGAATTCCCCTAATTCCTTTTAAAATGATAAAGAGAATTTATAAATATCTTAAAGTAAATGTAAACAACAGCAACTTTTTAAAACATAACCTTTAGTAGTGTGAATTTTCCTGAAGTTCCTTTCACTGAAGTTTGATTTGAGGACAAAAGGAAGCTTTTGAATAGCACCACCTGGTCATCTATTAGACAGTGATACACAACAGAACAGTTTCAAAATGAAAAAGAAATGAAGCAATGTTTAAAAGTAAAGGCAAAATGGTTTCAATTTCCCAGATTTCTGAATTGACAGAAGACTGATTTAGTAACTGTACAACTGGGATCATCACATTCTAGACCAGAACCATAATAAAACTAAAAATCATGTTTTCAGTGGCAGAAGTGAAAGGTACACGGCACAGTAATTCCAAGAGCCTGAAAACAATACATCAGAGTCTAACAGCCTACCAGGAGTCATTTTACACTATTAAAACTGTTTCTAAAAATATATAGATGCCCATAACTAAACCAATAAGCTAATTGTCAATTGTTAAATTAACTTATAAGTGTATGTGTATGGGTGGGGATTTAGCAGAGGTGATAGTAACAAGGGATTTTAATGACAGCCATCTAAAATCTCTTCATGCTGATATGTATGAATTAACAGTGAAAACTAAAGGGGCAATGTAACTTGGCTGACAGAAAAAGAAACACCGTCTAAGACACCAACCAGGTCTACTCACTGAAGCATAAATGGATCAGTAATTGCTCCTCCCTAAAGAATGGAAATTCCTGTAATAAATTAACTAAACTCTTCTCAGGGATTATCTTTTTTTAAATGTTCCTATGGAAAGCATCAAACATATACAAATGTAGGAATAATAGTATAGTGAAACTCCATTTATCCATTATCCAGTATCAACATTTATGAACTCCTGAACCATCCGGTTTTACTTCCTTAGCCTCCCTCTTCTCATGATCTGATTCAAAGTGATATCATATTACTCCAAATTAATATCTGAAAGACAATCAATAAGCATTCTACTTTTCATATAATTTCCTTATTCTGTCTCAATGTTTAATAATTGCACAACATACACTGTTAGAATGTATAGCCACTATATACAATACTTATTTTCTTGTAATCCATCATTTAATCAGAGATCTACAGGTAAATATATTCAGTATCAGCACTGGCCCTTATGTTGATGGCTTTTCAATCATTTAGATTGTCTGAATTCATTATCTAATAGATGCCTCAGGAACAATATTTGCTAAATTACTGAACGTCCATAGAAGATTGTCTGTGGGCTTTATATTTCAAGTTTATTGGGTTGAATTTACAATCTTTGACTAATATTTTCTTTTCTTAAATTTCTTACTATATTCTATTTTTGTCTAACAAATAAAAGGTGTTCCTTTCAAAGGGGTTGATGATGGTCTGATTTTTAACTTTGCAATTAGTCTTCTTGTCTAGATGGCCAAAAGATTTTCTTCCTTTCTTTTTTTTTTTCCCCCAAGTCCAGTACTTTTAAGAGGATATATCTCAATGTTGGAAACTCCAGCTTGATTTTCCCAGATATGTAGATATGTACACCACTTCATATGTAGTTTAAATTCTCTTTTAATATCAAACATATTCTTGAATTATAGTTTTTAATACTTACTCTGTTCCATTACTTTATTTTTCTTCCACAGGGAATTCTACTATTCATACGTTGTACCTTCTTTGCATAAATCTTACATATTTAACTTTCTGTCATATCTTCTTTATCTCATTCTTTCTTTTTGAATTTTAAAATGTTTATTCTTTCTTCAATTTTCTCAAGATTTTATTTAGATTTTTTCTATATTCCTGTGACTCATAGTTATTTTCTAATTTTTGAAATGCTTTTTCTGTTAATTTTACTTCTTACTTGACTTTCACCTTTCTTTCAAAATTTTGTTTTTCTAATAATCTAACTTATGACTTTAAAATTTCTGATTTGTACTGCTTTTTCATAGCTTTTACTCTTTTCTTAATATCTTTAGTTCATTTTTGAAATATTAGTCTATACTTTTTCTGCAAGATGTTATTCTTTTTTCTTTTGCTCTTAAAATAATCTGTATATTTGTATGAAATTTGACCAAGATACTTTCCCATTCCTCTTTTTCTTTATAGTAAAGTGAAATTTTCTGTATTTGTAGGAGGGAGAGGCAGACTAGAATAATTTTCTAGTTTTAAGGCTCTATGAGTCCATTATCTTTACTGAAGGAATAAATATATGCCTTGGTACTTGCTGACTTCTGTGTCTTAACTTTCCTTCTCTCACTTTTACTTTATATAGTCTCTTTCTTTGCTTCTCTTATCCCTGTTCTCCCGAATGTGTTTCCTACTCCCAACACTTTTTCATCATATGGGACTTTGTACTAGAACAGAGCTTTGGTGTGTTCAAGAGCTCAATGCCTTAAACTACTTCCAGAAGTTTTAGACTTTCTGATAATCCTCTTGAGGCCACCTGAAAACTGGAATCTACAAATCCCTTAACCAGTTTTCCTGCTATTCTCAGAATAATCTGTTCTCACATCACCAAATTCCTGATGACAATTTTGGAGTTCTTCTGTTCTCAGGACCTCCACTTCTACATTGGTACCACATGGATCTTGTAGATGCTGGTGCCTTATTCCCACTTGCTTAGATTTTGAGGTCATTTAGTTTTCTTGCCCATATTTTTCCTAGGATTTTAGATTTATAACCCTGGTTGCTTTATGTGTTTCATGTGGAAATCTAGAGAGATTAAAACCCTTCACCATTATCTCCCTCAAATCCAGCAGAAACAACAGAATCAATGTTATTAAAATCTAAAAATAATAATTTCCCAAGATATATAGAGCAAAAATTGGCAAAGGAAGGGATTAGATGGAAATTAGTAGCAATAGGACATTTATATCTTTTCAAATGACAGCTTTGGTCCTGGGAAATAATTACATGGGTGCATTATTTTGCATATGCACACACACACACACACAATGTTGCTTGATAAATGAGCAATAGTAGCAAAACAGTAAGTTTTAAATACCAAAATAAATAGGTAAGTAAATAAATAAGTAAATGAAATAAGTAGGCCGGTAACTGCCTACAGTATTTAAAGAGAAAAATAAATGGCTATTGGAAATGAAAGACTAAAAGATTATACAGTTTGTAGTGATATAGTTTTATACATAGTTAGATAGTTATAGAAGATTATATAGATAATACAAAACCTGAGCTATTCCAGAAATGATACATTTAAGAGTTAGGATCCTATGAGATCTAATTTACAATTCCCTTTATGCTTAACTGATATTCTTAAATTCACCCAGTAAGTTATGAAATATTAAGTACATCCTTATTCCCTCCTTTAGCATTATTGTACATTACAATCAAACACAAAATTAAAATTTGTCATTAATGATTCAGGATAGCCAAAAGTGTCTTTATCAAACCATACTCAAAAGAAATATTAACAAAATGTTATGATTAATTTCATATAATAACAATGCAATATATTTCCATTTCTTTTGAAATTAATACCTCACTGTTAATTTTTCCTTGTCTGTTACTTTCAATTGCCAAATACTGGTGACCCAAATGTAAGTCAAAATGAGTTGATGCATTGATTGGCAAATAGTAGAAGCAGGACTGGAGAAAAATGGACTACATGAATGGAGGAAGAACTGTAAAATGGCACAACTTTTTTTGGCCCTAAAAACCCTCAAATTGGGACTTCCCTGGTGGTCCAGTGGTAAGGAATCTGCCTTCCAATGCAGGGGACGTGGGTTTGATCCCTGGTCAGGGAACTAAGATCCCACATGCCCTGTATCAACTAAGCCCACACGCCACAACTATTGAGCTTGCTCACCTCAATGGAGGAGCCTGTGTGTTGCAAACTGCAGAGCCCATGTGCTCTGGAGCCCGTGTGCCACAACTGGAGAGAGAGGGCCCACACGCCACAACTAGAGAGAAGCCCGAGCACTGCAACAAAGTATCCAGCGTGCCTCAACGCAGATCCCGCATGTGGCAACTAAGACCCGATGCAGCCAAAAAAAATAAAGAAAATAAATAAATATTTTTAAAACCCCTCAAATATTCACAACTACTTTGCAAAAACAGTTGCATAAAGCTTATTTTCCTAACAGATAGATTTGAAAACTGAGGAGGTGAATGCTTCAAAATAAAATATCAAAAATTATCATTATTGTAGTAATAATGAAGGTAAATAATATTTACTCAACACTGTCTATGGGAAGACACTGTGCTCAGTACATTTTATGTATCTGTCCTATCTAATTATTATAAATATTCTAGGAGGCATATATTGACATTTTGCAAATAGTCATTAAACATTTTAATCTTTAAAAACACAATATTTAGAGTCGAGAGAAACCTCAGTCAGAATTCTAGCTCTGCCACATACTAAGTGTGGGACAAAAAAAATTATTAAATCTCTTTGAGTTTAGAATTCCTACTCTAATAATCAGGATAATCTTACTTATCTTGCAAGGCTAATGTAAGAACAAGAGATTATGTATGAAGGAACCTGGCCACTAGGAGGCACTAAACATGTCAGAACTAATATACTGCTTTACTACTTGTGTAACTATTGCTTACTACTCTAACTGTTGTTATACTACTTTATGCTGTTCCCATGTGTATCGTCAATAATACTTTGATTTTTACTGTTTCAATTTTATTTTTTCCATATGACTAAAATGGCAAAAAATTCAGTAATCATAATTGTAAGAGTTCACCATAAGCTACTTGTTCAGAGATGACATTTCAAAAGTGACCTTATTTCCAAATGAGTCCAATCTCTTGAGGAATTAGTAGAATATATAAGACATTCTACACTGCAGAGATTAACAGCCTCTGGCCATTTCTAAAAATGTAGGAAACACTGAAACAAATTACTATCTATTTATTTTCCTGAAACTGATATTCTCTGTAAGTAAGTAGTTGATAATCAGCGGTTAATTCAAAAGATAATCGTTTTCCATAATTGGCCCATTTTTAATAATCTTGGTAGAACCTTCAGTAAAAGGTCACTCACTATCACTCCAAGGAAAGGTTTCTAAGAGTCTAACAGTTCTCTCCCTGGAGTGAGATTATTTCCCCCATTAACCTTTTAAATACAATTACATGAGTTTATTAACAAGAAAAAATCTATTTGTTAAACTCAAGAGGATTTTTATGACATATGACTTGTCATTTTAAAACATATTAATCTCACTCACCCTACATAACAAATCCAAAACGATCTTAGGCAGTTTATCTCATGTGCCATAGTAAACACAGAACAAACGTTTATAATTACCATATAATAATTTTAATGATTTTTTTAATGTCAGTAAACTCTTGTCTAATCAGTTTGTTTTCTCTAACCCTATTTGTTATTATTAGCAAAGGTAATAACATTTTGAATATTTGCCTATCAAACACAAGCATAATTTAACACAGAATCAACCATTTCTTAATATTTTTCTGAAGCAGTAAAAGTCTACTAGATATTTCTTACAAACTACCTAGAAATTTATATGAATTAAATTTTACTTGGGAGAATTAAATCAATAAATGGATCTTGGTGATAATTCATGTTGGTAAATCTTCCTGGACATGGAATAATATAAAGTTGTTATTTTTAAAAAAGTGCTTCAGTTTCTGTTCATTCTAACAAATGCTTATTAAATGTCCAATTATATTGTCTTACTTATTTAGCTTTACATTATATTGAGTAGTCTGCTTCCAGTTTGCTAAACTGCAATTTATAGTCATCAAAATAATTTCCTCCTTTTCTAAACTCCTTGCTACTGCCACATTAATAAACCAATTTTCTTCCATCTCCCAATATTTTTCATATTCAAACAGCATGCTATCTATCTACTCAGGAAGAGGAAGTTACCAACTTGTCTCTAACTGGTGGAATCTTAGATATTCCTCAAAGACACTGTTTAAATGCAGTCCAAAAGTCATATCTCCCTACAGCAAATTGCTAAAATTAAGATAAAGAATACCTATATACAGGGACTTCCCTGGTGTAGCAGTGGTTAAGAATCCACCTGCCAATGCAGGGGAGACGGGTTCGAACCCTGGTCCGGGAAGATCGCACATGCTGTGGAGCAACTAAGCCCATGAGCCACAACTACTGAGCCTGTATGCCACAACTACTGAGCCTGCGTGCCTAGAGCCCATGCTCTGCAACAAGAGAAGCCACTGCAATGAGAAGCCCGTTCACTGCAACAAAGAGTAGCCCCCGCTCGCTGCAACTAGAGAAAGCCCACACGCAGCAACGAAGACCTAATGCAGCCAGAAATAAATAATAAAATAAAATAAAATTTAAAAATAAATAAAATTTTAAAATTAAAAAAAAGAATACCCGTACACATAAATGAATAAGTATCATTCCATTTATTGTAAGAAACTCCATTAGAAGTGTTACAAATTATACAGAAGGAAAAGGATACCAATGGATGCTTTCTTTCTTTTTTTTTTTTTTTTTGGGAAATGTTCTTTCTTTTACCTCAGAGTGATTGCACATTTTAAGGGCACACGCCTATATTTAATGAATACAAATTTAGTGCCTACTATGTGCCAACACACTTCTGGAGATTTAATGGTGAATAAGATAAGCAAACTTACATTCTAGATAGAAGGGAAAGAAAATACAAAAGTAAACAAATAAACGAACATGACAATATCAGATGACACTAAGCCCTAGGAAATAAAAAAATATATAATAAAGTTCTGGGGTGTCATGGCTACTTTAGATAAGGGAGTCAGGGAAGGAGGTTCAAAGAAGTTGACATTTAAATTAATAAATGTAAAACTTTACAAGAACAAAGTAGCTGGATAGCAGGAAAAAAATTGATTTGCTGAGTGTGAACTCTTCTTAAAATATCCAGCCTCTTCAAGAAGGTATGTTCTCCAGTCACTAGGACTCCAAGCTTGGATAAAGATTGAAAGTCAGAAGAGGAACATCAAGGACTCATACATACATGATCCAGGGAGTTCAAGACATAAGTGATAAATTGAATATTGACTGCCATATCAGTAAACAAATGATGTCACAGTTCATCAGCGACTGCAGCCACAGCCGATGGTGATGGTGAGCAGGAAGGAAAGAGTACCTGCCATCTAGCAGCCATCAGACTGCAGCCACTCCCCACAGTGAGCCCTGAGAAAACTCAGGGTGTGAAAAACAGGATACTGGCCCCAGAGAGCTAAGGTGCATATCAAAGGAATGATTTCAGTGAGCGCAGACCCTTGCATCTTCCCATACACAGAAAAGCGCTACATTCCTTACCTTGACATATATGGTTTTCCTTAGTTAACAGTAATCTTTTGACTTTCAGACTACCTGCCCTTTGTTACAAGAGTCCTATGTATCCTGCCCCCACAACTCACCTCCTCGGAGGAGGAGTTCTCTCAGGGTTACCTGAGATGTTTGCCTCCTGGGCTCGAAGTCCTAAAAAATCCTGCTGAGTAAAACAACTCTCAACATTTAGGTGGTGCATATTTTCGACATGAATCAACCCTGAATTGATTCATGGTCACTGCGGGAATTGGTCACTGCGGGACAGAGAATTTTTGGTCTGAATTGGTCACTGCGGGACAGAGAATTTTTTTAAAACTTGTTAAATCGTGAAACAGATATTTAGTGCTACTTATTATGTACAAAGTACTATTTTATGCATTTTCTTATCAAGAGATAATTCATTTACCAGCCACAGGACTGGGTTAAGACAACACAGATTACATTTACAGGCTAATACATTCAGCAGAGATTTATTGAATTTCATGTACCTGGCTAGCATTAACAGAATTTTAAAATTAACCTACTCTTCCTTGTGTTTAAAAAAAAAAAAAACTGCTTTAACTACTTTTGACATCCTTACTTTGACATGTTAAATAAAGCAAAAGGTTAAATTTCAGATTGCTAATGCTCTTGACTTTCCTCTTCCAAATTCAACACGGCTCATTCTCTTTAGTGCATATAATACCTTAGCTATTTCACTGACTTTGACAATGTTCACAACTATGCCATAACTTTTTCACAAATGCTTGCCTAAGTACAGAGAGCAGGTTTCATCATTGGTTATTCAAACAAAACCCTCTTTGAAGGACCACTATGTTAATTTTCTAAATGGAAATTTTTCCAACTTGCTAAATCTTTTCAAAATGAGAACACAACATTTATAAAAACAGATCAAAAGTGGTTCATAAAGATTATTATAGGATTGTGAGTCAATAAATAATAAAAGCCTGTTTCAGGAATACAGCACATTTCAGCCAAAGTGCTTTATGTATGGAGATAGCTTCAATCACTCTTTCCAAAGCAGAATGCATTTTATATTGTAGCCATTTATGATAGGAAAAATAAAATGACTGTACCTCACTTAAAACACAAAAAGTGTGTAGAGGACAAATTGTGATAACTAAAATGCATCTAGTTTAGGATGGCAATATTTGAGTCAAAAGTTTCATGAAAATTAATTTCATCCTCAAATCAATTATGAGAAATGAAGTCCAAATTGTACAGTCATCATAACTGAAAGCCATGAGGACAGACAAAAATCTTGCATAAGATAGAGGCCAATATGCAGCACAATGACTTAAACATTTTGTTGTCATAAGTCTTTGTGAATACAAAGCAGCCAAGGTTTTACCAGAAGAAGCAAAAACCAAACAAAATAACATCAAAATACACGATGACTTATGTCTTACATGGTGCCAAAGCCCAAAGTAACAGGTAAATAAATACACACTAAAGTACTGAAAATTCTTTTAGTATAGTAAAATCAAGCCAAAAAGTGAATTTGGCTGCATCTCAATTAAACTTAATCAAATACAGTATAATTGTTGTAAAAAGGAGGACGTTGTTTAGAATGCCTTCACTTATGACGTGGTTGGTTTTTATGTCTGCTCAGGAGCTATGGTTGCTTTTATGTCTCAATTCCTGCGCCTTAAGTTCTCCACTTCCTCTGTTTTGCTGTTGCTATTGCACGTTCTCATTGTGTATACAACTTTTAAATTGAGAGTCTGATTTGCCAATATTACTTGAAGGGTTTTAAAGCTGATTTAACCACCTCTTTTAGAGAAACGAGAGCCCAGTACAGTAGAATCAGATTCTATGGCAATTTATGGCTCACAGGCCCAGCCGCTCCGCGGCATGTGGGATCTTCCCGAACCGGGGCACGAACCGTGTCCACTGCATCGGCAGGCGGACTCTCAACCACTGTGCCACCAGGGAAGCCCGAAAATTGTAAGTTTTGCTATCCTGTTTCATTTTGTTACCGGATAAAATTGTATACTGGATTTATGTGGTTGGCTTGGGTTTTTAATCAAACATTTTAATATACCTTATTTAATCCCATAAATTCTATTAAGATTTTCCTACACAAATAAAGAGTTAAATTTCAAGCCCAAAGATGATGTCTGGAAATAATACCATTTTCTTACCTCGTGCCCTATTAATACAAGAGAAAAATTCAGCACTGCACTGTTAAGTATCTCTATGATGCTATTTTGTACATTTTATAGATTACATTTTCATGATTATAGATTAATTCTTTTGTAATGCTAACTAACCCCAATAGTTTACTACTAGGTTCAGATGTTTGTGGAAATACGATTCAAATATTCCATTATTCTAAATATTTATCTATTTTATATATGGATAGAGGATAAATTTAATCTTTCTTTAGAAATAATTTGGTTAAATAGAATTGAAAATCACCATAACCACAGGACATTTCGGATTACTACTTGAGTTAATTCTACGAATTCTGTGAATCAGTTTTCTTTTCTTGGTTTACTTTCAATGGTTCATTTCTTATCTTACTCTAAACCCTCTGACTTTCATTGTCCGCATCATAAATATTGTTCTCTCCTCCTCCTTCTTTAGGATTCAATTCTAAATACTCTTTTTACACACTGAGTATTTCTATCTTCTCCTATGACTTCAGAACCATCTATACATTAGCAAAAAACACTTATATTTTATATATCCATTCTTAAACTCTTTCTTCAGATCTAGTTGTACATTTCCTTATTTCATATTTCCAGCCCTTTGCTGATCATTAACTTCTGCTCATCCAAAAGTTCTTCAAACTTAATATTTTAAATAAAATAAGCATCTGTTTCCAGTAATATGGTTGGCTAGAAAATTGGACCAATTCTTCCACTAGGGAAAAAGGTCAAAACAAAACAAAAGAAAGCAAAACCAAAACAAACTTTTAATAAGCGTTGTTGAGCTTGCAAGAAAGTAATACATTTTTAGGCAAGGAAGAGGTGAAGACAGGAATGAGAAAGAAGCAGAGCACAGCAGCAGCTGGTCATCTGCATACATTTGGTCAAATGGGGGAAGCCATTGGTACACAAGACCTGCTAGGAGAAGGTAAAAGGGATCTAAAAGCAGGACATGGCCAAGGTAGGGTGCTTAAAGAGATAATTACTATCTAAGTCCAGACTCTTATCCAGAGGATCCTAAGTGTAAAGTTTGAGGGCACAGTCTTCCAGGAGACCACCCTTACTTCTGACAGCAACTGTAATTTCCTGGGGTTCCAAACTCACCTTCAGGTTCAATGATGTATTAGAAGGACTGACAGAACTCCCTGAAAGTTATTATACTCACAGAGTTTATTACAGGGAAAAGTGCAGATTAAAACTGGCTAAAGGGAGAAGCTTATAGGAAGAAATCCGGGAGGGTTCTAAACATGGAATTTCTTGTGTCCTTGCCTCATGGAGTCAGAACACATTATTTTTGCCAGCAGCAATTGTGACAATAGACATGGACTACTGCCAGCCAGGAAGCTCAACTGAGTTTCTGTATTCAGAGTTTTTACTGGGGTTCCAGTGCATAGGCTTAATTGACTGATTGACTGGACATGTGGTTGACCTTAGACTCCAGGCTGATTGATACCACATGATCAAAGTCCCAGCCTTTAAGTCACATAGTTGGTCTTTCTAGCATGGCCAGCCCACATCCTAGGACAATTGGCTGTGTCCAGCTGTAACCGAGCAGAACCATAGGGGGCCTTCCCAGGACAGGCCTTTCTTCCATATCCTCGGCTTTAGCTCCTCTCTGAAGTACCTAGATAACAGTATTTGATGCACGTTTCCTGAGTTGTTTTACAGATATGTGAAAACCCCCCACCAAATGGAAGATGTTAGCTACTTGATGAGCATGAGCACACAGGCCCAGGGCTCCTGGAGCCTAAGGACTGATAACATTAACCCCTGCGACACCACTTTGTTCCATCAGCAAAGCAGAGACTTGTGCACGAGCTGATCACATACCCTGCAACCTCCCTCTCTCACCTGGCTTTTAAAAATGCTTTGCCAAAATCCTTGGGGGAGCTTCGGGCTTTTTTTAGGGCATGAGACACCCGTCTCCTTTCATGGCTCTGCAATAAACCTTTCTCTGCTCCAAATTCCAACGTTTTAGTGTGTTTGGCCTCACTGTGCTTCAGGCACACAAACTTGCACTAACACAGCCTCACCCCTAAAATCAAGTGTAGCTGGGCCCTGCCCTAGAAAGTCTAGGGCAAGGGACAGACCTCTTTTTGTGCAAGGCCAATTTCTTTACAATACAGCCTTCAAAAGGCTATACAGCTAGTGTAGAAGTGAATTATAAATAAACTCAGGGAATAAATAAATAAATTAGGGAATAAAGAAATACCAGCTCTCTTAGATCTTGGTGCTTACCAGAGGGGAGAAAATAATAGTCATTAAAAATTTGGAACCATAGCTGACCTTCACAGTTTTGCAGCCCAATTTCACAAGAAATGAGAAGTCCAGGAAAATCTCAAGCCAAAAATATGCAAAAGCAAATACAGATTCTCTCTCGTGTAAGCCACCTTCCAGTTTGGGCCTCAAACAATTTCAATGGATAAAATCCCAAGCAAAAGTAATATTTATCAGTCAAACACACAGTCTAGCTACTCATAAACAAGAACAAGCAGAAATAATAGAGAGCAAATCAGGCTCACAAAATCTTCAAATAATGAAGTTATTAGGTATGGACAATAAAATTACCACATTTAATATACTTGAAGAAAAAAAGTCAAGCATGAAAATACACACAAGGAATCAGAAACCAAATTTAGAATCAAACAGATTTGAATAAAATTCAAAAATTGGTGTACTTCTAGAAGTAATACAAAATAATATTTTTTTAATCAATAAATGATATTTTTAATTCCATTCAGATAGTTGCAAGGGGGTGGGGAATGGACATGGGTGTCTACAAAGAGGCATGAGAGATTTTTTTTTGGAGTGATGGAATTGTTTACTTCTTGATAATCTGGTGTTTAGGTGTTTATATACATTTTTAAAACTTCTTAAGATGATAAACCCAAAAGTGTGAATTTTAACATTGGTAAATTATGCCTCAATATTTTAAAAAGATTGGTGGTTTAAATAGCAGATTAGACAAATGAAGAGAAATTTTCTAACTGGGTGATGATACAAAGAAACGTTTCATAGTTCAAAAGAGGAAGCTAACTGTAAATATTATAAATAAATAATGATGAATAGAAGATAAAAATATACACTGAAAATAATAGGATGGAAAATATACAAACAAACAATACTTCAAGAAGTTCACTACCAGGTCAAATATATATATATATACAGAAACAGAGGAGAGAAAGAATAAATAAAAGATGGAATTTGGAGTCAATGATAGAATATTCTATTCTTCATAAAATTCTTCATCCAGAGATTAAGAAGTCCTGAATGTCTCAATAAAAACACAAAGAAATACACTTTGACATATCATGGTGAAACCAAAAAATTACCAAAGACAAAGGCAGAAATAAAAATATTTTTTAAAAACCCAGATTATCATCAGAGGATATATACATAGATAGTAGACAAATAACAGCAATATGAAAGTCAAAGGCAGGGGAATGATATAAAGTTCTGTGAGAAAACATCAGTCAACTTAGAATACTAGACCTAATGAAACTATCATTCAGGAACAATGGTCAAATAAAGATATCTTCAGACCAAAACAAGCTGGAAAAACTTAAAGGAGCTTACTGAAGCTGACTTTTATTAAAGAAAAACATAAAAGAACATTTTTTAAACAGAAAAGGAAAGGCCTGAGATGCAGGAAAGAAAAGAAGAATAAAGAAAGTGGAAATCTTATGGTTAATTGAAAAACACATAGTTTGAAACAATTTTAAAAAACCAATAATAGCAATATGATACAATGTAACAGAATTAAAATATATCATAAGATGGAAGTGGATGAATGCAATTAGAGTATTGTTATTGTATTATTCAAAAGAAGGGTAAAGATACTCATTAACTCTAGACTTTGGCAAGTACTCATGTTATTATTACCCAGGGACTTGTTAAAAAATTAGAACACCATATGAGTCTTTTAAACTAGTAAAAGGAAAAATTTGGGTTGAGTGGAAAAATAATAAAAGAAGATAAGAAAAGAAAGAGAGAGAGGATAAATGTAGGATAATTAAAAAGCAGAAAATTAAAAATTTAGATACAAAACCATGTATGTCACTCATTACCAGAAATACAAATGGACTAAATACTCCAGTTAATTGAAAATTTTTAGACTGGATAAAAAATAACTTTTAAAACCTCTATGCTATTTGCAAGAGACATAACTAAAACAAACAAACAAAAACATAGAAAGCTTGAAAATAACAATGGAATAAAGATATATATACACACACACAACAACAAACTTCAAAACAAAACTTTAATAGAGAGGATCAAAAGGCCAAGGGTTTGTTCATTGAACACACTAATACAATTGATGGGTCTCCAGTGAAATTGATCCAAAAAAATAAAGGTACAAATAAACAATTTCAATAATGAAAAGGGAGATAGAAATGCAGTCAGATATTGTAAGGATAATCAGAACATATTATAAACTATTATATGCCAATAAATGTAAAAATTTCAAAGGACAAATTCCTACGAAAATAAGACTGATCAAACCTAATTCAAGAAGAAATAGAAAATGTGAATAGTCCTATAACCATTAAAGAAATCAAAATAGTTCTCAAAATTTTTCCTACAATGGAAACTCCAGGTTGAAATGGCTTCATCAGATTGCTCTACCAAACAATCAAAGCAAAATTAATTCCAATCTTAAACTATTAAAAAAAGGAGAAAAGAAGGAATACTCAGCAATGTAGTTTATGATGCTATCATACTGTTAATACCAAGGCTCCAGAAGAATAGAATGAAAAAGGAAAATTATGAGGTAATGTTACTAATAAACTTAAGAACAAAAATTCTACACAGACAATAGCAAATCTTAATCTAGTAATTTAAAAGAAAATTGTTGTTGGAAACAATGAAGACGTGCACATCCCTTCTTAACATAGAGTAATTTTTTTGAGAATACTAGGTGACTCATAAGTTTGAAAAGTTGCCCATCACAAGTCAAGCTAATATTAGCATATTAACCATATGCTAATATACCTTTGCCCACATCCTTAGTAGTTCATATAAAATAACATCTGACATGGAGGTGGTTCTATTTGAAATAGATGATACATCATAATTCTTTTGCCCTTTCCTAGGAATTTTTTTCAAAATCAGTTAATATAGTACATCATAAAACTGATTAAAGGAGAAAAATCATGTAATAACAATGAGTAGAGACATATTAGATTTATCAAGGGGGAAAGCTAATCAATGTCTAAGCACATTTTGAATAAACATAGTATAATTCTATATAGGTAGGGATGTTATACTAGGACAGTTCAAAATAGGGAATATATATAAAGGACTTTAAAATCTAGAATACTTTCATAATGTCTTCCTTTGTGAAGTTCCAGGATAAAATATTAGATAGATTATAATTAAGAGAGAAAGAGATGGGTTGACAGCAACACCTCTGTATTTGTACCATTGAAAGAATATTGATACATAGAGTTTTTGTAATCCTTGCCGTCCACTCTTACTGAAGGTTCTTTTTGAACTTCACTGTTTTTGCTCATTTTGAAATTATGAGGTGAAAATAACTAACATGTTTATGGAATGTTATAGGTTCCAAAGCTATGTAAAATACACTGTTTTATTTAATCCATAAAATGATTCTGAGAAGATCTTATCATTATCCCTATTTTACAGCCAAGGCAAAAAGAGTGAGAAAAGTGTAGTATATGAAATACTACAGACAAGTCAAGAAAGATGAGGAATGAGAAATAATAGTGAATTAAACAACCTGAAAATCACTGGTGACCTTGACCAGAGAGTTTCTGAAGGGTGGTGGGTTTACAAAAGAATGGGAAGAGAGAGATTGGAAGTGGACAGAATAGGAATCCCTCAAGGAGCTTTGCTGCAAAGGGGAGCAAAGAAATGCTGTGGCAGTTAATGGAATATGTGGAATCAAGAGCAGAGTTTTACTTTTTTAAAATTAGAGAAGTAATGGCATGCTTGCATGACGACAATGGAATCAATGGAGCAGGAATCAAAACATTGATAAAGTAGGAGGGCTGAGAGCATTAAGGGCCCACTTGAGGATTACTGCCCTGAATTAAAGTCTGGCCAGTCAGCAATGTTGTGTATGTTTCCCTCATTCAGCTGCACTAGCTTAGCCTAGAATGGGCAGTGTTGGGTTTAAATGAGGTGTGGCTTTGCCAAGTCTTTAGTACAAAGTGGCTAAGTCTTATAGATCCTTTGCCCTGTCCTTGTAAGTAAGAATACATCATTTACAATAATAATTAATGATAATAACAATACAATATTAAAAATGACAATAATAAAGTCACCACCACTACCATCACCATTAAGCACCACTTCCAAATACTGTTCCAGCACCAAATTACATTATCAGTAGTCCTTGCAAATATTCTATAAAATGAGTGTTATCCACATCAGTCTACAGAAGAGGAAACTGAAGCTCAGGGCTAGTAAACAGTAACTCCAAGTCTTTTAGACTCCCACATCCATGATGTAAATTGCCTGCCATAGTATTTGGAACATAGTAGGTTTTCAGAAAAAGACAGCTCTTATTATTTAGTTATATCTGCTACATCATTTTCCTAGAGGGCATCAGGAAGAATGCAAAGAATTCTGCCCAATAAATGCTTTAAAATGTCAAGATACTGTAGAGTTGGGCACTGTTTTTACTGGGCACGATCAAGTTGTTAATTGATAGCATCAGGCTGCGTGACCAGGGCTCGCTGGTCTTCTTTGCTTCTACTCCAGATCCAAACTGAAGAAGCCCTGTCTTTGTGTATGACTGGCTCTCTATTTTCATTGACCTTCTATGTTTCTCTTTACCTACTGCACCAAGACTTTAGCAATTCCCATTAAGTGACGTGACATAAAGAAATGGCAAAGGTCCCTTTTTCAACTCCTTCCAGGAAGGGGCTACTCCATACAGAACTCAAATGTATGAAAATCCATATCCACTACCTGAGAGGCTCCTGCTTCCGTTTTACAACCTCAGCAAAATGACCTCTTTATAGGCAGAGATTCCTCAAACAGATGTATGAAACTCACCACTCTTTCTAAGGAGGGAGGGCAAGTAAGTCACTTAGAGTTTAAATTAGGGCTGTTTCAAAAGACAAATAATCCTGTTGAAAAACAAAAAATTTACCCTTGAAATAATTTCTTCCAGAATGGAAGGGAGAGGAGGGGTGGTGGGTGGAGACAGAGGCCTGGTGCCCCGGCTGCAGTGGAAGCCTCTGGAAGACCAGGCGGAGTGAGGCCTCACAGAGTGAAGCCCCGGGTCACAGAGCTGTCGGGGCTGCTGTTTGTTAGTTCAAGTCCTGCTCTGTGTCAGCTCTGACCAACAGGGTTCCGCATGCAGAGGCCTCGCACCTGGCACTTCAGACGCGATTTCCTAGTGCAAAATGGCTGGGCCGACACCTCAGCTCGCGGGGCCCGGTGTGGAGTTCGCGACACAGAGCCTGAGCTCTAGCCAACAAGGCTCTCGAGAGCTCCGCCCCCTCCCTCCCGCTGACTCTGACGGGATCCCTATACAGCAGCCCCGCCCACAGCCCGCGAGGGAGCGCACGCTCTCGCCTTTCCATTCTCTGATCAAAATATAAAGTTTTCCTTTGCTTCTGAACCAAACTCAGTCTCGATCTGTTGGTTCCAATGACACTGGGCAGGGGGACCCAGGTTGGGGCTCACTCTGGAGGATCGCTAACAGAATTTGAGAACATTGTAACTTCAATGAACAGTTGTGTGAACCAAATAAAGAAAACTTTTCTTCCCTTCTTCTTAAGGGAAGAAAAGATTACTTTTAGATGGTTTCTGAAAACGTCAGTAAATTTCCTGTAGAAAAACGGACAAGATGTTAATAAATTGGGAAAGAATTTTTGAGCACATGCTGTTCCTAACACAGTTCTAAAGGCAAAAATATTCAACGGGATCCGGTGCTGGGAGTATGGGGAGAAGATAAACCTTGGAATTACTTTGAACTGTTCTGTAATTAGCGTATAAATGACCAAAAATATTAAATATCATTATAACAGCTTCCAAATATTCAGTTCACTCATTTAATTTTTTTCTACTTGATTATCTTCTACCATAACAAAAACTCCATTCCTGGATCTTGTTTGAGAACTCCAGATTCTTAAAAAAATATAAAAATTGATTGAAATAATTTCTTCATTGATAGCAGATTTCTAAAAATGTTTACTTTTCATATTTATTCAAATAAAGTAAGGTTTAATGTTAATAAATTTTATGAAATATGTGACTCTTCATATCTTATTGTTTTATAACTCTAGAAAACATACAAGAACTCTTTTAAGAGAAAGTAACAGCTTTCATTTTAAAAACAACAACACACACACACAGGATAATAAAAACATTATTTTCCATGCTATTAAATTAAAAAATGGAAATGTTCACAGGAATTTTCTTTCACCATTATGAGATGAGCATATGTGATAATGGACATTTAGAAGCAAAAATAAGAAAGTAGACAGTGCTATTTCTAGAGAATGTAGCTTTTCCATTTGTATATTAAGGATGTATTTAAGTTTCAAATCAAAGACATGAGATCACTAATCAAAATATTTTACAAAGTGTCAACTGAATTCTATCTTCATATTAATTACAAAAACTGCTTAAAATGGACATAAGAAAATAAAGACAGTTATGATGTCTTAGTATAGCATTTTTTTCAGGAAGCAAAGAGGTGGGGAAATAAAAGACTTTCTTTTAACCTAAGTCTCAAAAAAAAGAAAAATGCTCATTGATATCAAAAGCCAAAGAGTGAATTTTAAAATGGTCTCATCTCAATAAGAATTGATAAAGAAGAGGTGAATTTCATTTGCAGTTGATATGATTATATATCTGGAAAATTCCAAAAAGTAAATGGAAAACTACCACAATAAGTGAATTTCGTGAAGTAGTAAGTTATAAAATTAATATATGTAAATCAATAGTCTTCTTATATTAAACCAGGAAATGTGTGTGTGTATTATAAACTCTATATAAAGAGGCAAAATCTTGCTTATAATTAGAAAAATGCAAATTAACCCTTCATTAAATACCATTTTTCACCTATGGATAAAAAAAAGTTAAAGTTTGAAAACATAACATCACTGATGAGCCTCTGAGACAAAGGCACATTGCAAATAGGAAACTAAAATAGATTTTAACACTTAACAGACGTCAAAAAAGCCAGTAAAATCCCTTTGACATTAGCAATCACACTTCTGGGGATCCATTCCAAAAGCACCCTGAGACAAATGTAGACGTATACGTCAGGGCAATTCACTGTAAGAAGCCACTTTTAGATGGCAACATGTATCAGTCAACCATTGTCACAATAATTTTGTGTAACAAATCACAACAAATCTCAGTGGCTTACAGAACACTCATGTATTTCCTGCTCCTGTTTTTGCTAGCTAGCTGGGCATTTCATAGACACATGTGGCCTTGGCTCCTGATCACAGGTGAGTTAGAGGTAGGTTGCCCAAGCTGTTGTTGGACTACTGGGCTACATGGGGCAGATGTACAAAAGAGCAAGCCCAGAACACATGAACTTTTCTCAAGCCTCAGCTTGCATCAGGTCCACCAATATACTCTTTACCAAAGCAAATCACCAAGACAAAGCCAAAATCACTGTTTGGTCAGTATACATTATATACCATGAGGAAAGGATATGGACTTAATATTACTATGGGGGAGTAAAGAATCAGCACTATAAGTTGCTGTATTACTCAACCCAAATTTTCATCAACACGGAACTTGTTGAACAAAGTATGGCACATCTGAAAACTAGGTAACTATGAAGCTATAACAAGGAATAACATAGTTCTATGAAAAAATATCAAGTAATGAGAAATTTTATATATTGCACTTCCCATCATGTCTAAGTACCAAGCTGTATTATAGCTATAACACAAAAAATGTAAATATGACTCAGGTTACCTCAGGTCTCAATTTATATTTACAACATAAAACTATGCTTACTCATGTTTAGTTTATAGCTCGGTGTTTACACAGCACAAGAAGAGAAAAGAAAGAATAGTGTGGGTGGGAAGGAGGGAGAACATGTTTCAGGAAACTTGGACCGTAATTCTGAAAGGAATTGAGCCTAAATTGCTGGCTGACCTTAGACAAACTTCTGAGAGCTCTCAAGGCTGAGCATTGTTTTAGGTACAGTAAAGTTTGGTTTGGTCTGGTTAAAAGATCTTATCAGCCATACTTCCCTAGCTATGCACATTATTCAAATTCAGGATATCCTCTGCTATCCTCTGGGACCTCTTGATGACTTAACTGTCAGCCACTGCCACTATTTACCTTCCATCCTTAGGCCATTCTTTCTTCTTATTCAGAACAGCAACACAAAGAAAAGTACCATAAAAACTCTTTTCCTTACTAGGTGCTTCAGCCTTGTCCATCTCTATGTTGATTTCTTAGTTTTCTCCCCATCTTTCTGTAATTCTTATATTGAGACACTTGGATTCTCTCTCTTCCTTTGTTTCTATATCCCCACCAGTGACACTTGCTCAGCTCATCAACAATCCCAGTAACAGCATAAACTACACTCTTTGCAAGACAGAGAAAGTGGAAAGGATTAGAGACTGCACTAACTGCAAGTTCCCTAGATCAGGGTTTCCTGTAAGAAGCTGTGCACCAAAATTATTGATACCAGGGAAACTTTCAGAAAGTTTCAATTCTGGTCTTTAACTCCAAAGTTTCAGCATTAAAATTTAGTGTAAAAGAGTAACATTTGGTCTTATAGAGTTGAGAACCACGGCTTTAAATAAAAAGAATGGTTGAGTATCTGAAAATAGGTTTTAGAAGACTGTAGGACAGGGAAAATTCTATTTATAGAACCAAAAATAAACTTGGCAAGAGTAAAAGGACAAGAACTGATACTATTTTTTAATATCTCCAAAGAAGTGTGTTCAATGCAACAGTAATTAATCAAGTGTTTAATGTGCTGCTCTGTTCTTATTTGTACCACCAAAACTGTTTTGTGACAGTTCTGACTCATTTTCTTTTGTCTTATCCTGTGGTTCCTGGAGACAGGATGAGAATAAAGTTATCTCTTGGGTAGCTTAAAACAAAAAAATCTCCTCACATGAACATATCTGATAGACCTAATTTTCTAACCCATTGCTTTCCTATAAACCCTGCAAATCCAAAATTCAAGCCAATAGAAGCACAATGTTTGAAATTCAGATTAGTACTATCTTTCATTTCTTTGTTTCTTCTAAAGTGTCCTTCCAACCCCATCAGTATCATAATTCACATAATCTTTGATGTATATTTCAACACTCTCTGTTTCCTCTTGCCTACAAAAGTGGTTCAGCGTTAGGTTATGCTCTGCAGCCGATGTCAAACACAGTTATGCCAGCTGGCTTAATCTATTAAATACTACTCAAAAAAGGGAAAAACTGAATAAATTCCATCTTTGCCTACATGTAATTGAAAGTTTTGTGAAGTGTTAAAAGAGTGCCACTCACTTTTGTTTCTTGATGGTAGTCAAATGCTTTATACAAAATAACAACTAGGAACAAAATCTGCTGTCACTGCTCCATTGCTTACCCCAAGTTGACACATACATAGTTACTCTATTTCCTTCAAGAAAAACAGATTTTGTGTTTTTGTGTGTGTGTATGACTACAATTCAGTAAATAATATCTAAGGCTTTTAGACCAACCAAGTGCCAGGTTCATAATTTTATCATTTATCTTGTCTTTTCTTCAGCAAATCTTTGCCATACTTCAGAGGCTTCAGTGACTACCTTGAAGTGGATGACTCCCAACGTATACCCTCTGCTCACACCTCTTTTCCTGAATTTCAGGACTAATATTTACCAGGCATATCTACCTGTCCATTAAAAACTCAAAGCACACACAGTTAAATAAGAAGTCAGCCTAGATTACCCCCTCAACCTCACCTCCTATCTCCATTTAATTACAAGGCTATCATTTCCTCCTAAGATTAAAAAAAGAAGAAAAAAGAACTTTCCCACTTCATCTCCATCTTGTACCAACTACTGCCAATTCTTCCTTTAACTAGTGAAATAGCCTCCTTGCTAATTTCTGTGTTCCTAGTCTCATTTATCTTTTCCTAACATCTAAATCTGATCATATCAGTTTCTTGTTGATATTTCTTCAATGACCCCCACTGTTAAATAAAGGATAAAATTAACAATCTAAACAATTTATTTGCATGGCCTGTAAGATCCCTTAGATTCTTGCCCGCTGGTACAATAACATCCTCATCCACCAAGCTCCTCATTTCTGGCACTCCAGCAATGCTAATACACCCGACTTTATCTCAAGACTTCTGGCTGTCTCGTGCCTCCATGCCTTATATCTTTGTTCCTTCTCCTTTATATGTCATTCAACATATTTTATTGAAAGCAATAAAAACTGATTCAAGCAGAAAGGGAATTTTTGAAAAGTACACCTAAAACCACAGAAAATCACTGAGAAGTCTGGATAATCAAACTCAAAAAAAAAAAAAAAAAAAGGCAGGAACAGAAGGAGTTGAGGCCAGAGATTACAATTCAGAATACAATTCCTTCATTGGACCAAGGATGGCACCACTGGAACCACTATTCCTGGAATTGGATATTAGCTGCACTGCTACTGCTACTATCAGGAGGATTTCCCCATTGGTCTGGCGTGTGGGAGAGGGTCTGAATGACCAAGACTAGCCATCTGGCTCATGCTTTATTTGCCAGAGAACTAGGAATGTGAATCTCTCCAGTGGCATTATTTGCTCCTATGTCAAACAGTACAGAATTACCAAAATATAGAAAGAGTATTCAGATGTTACTGAAACAAACAAACAAAAACCACAATGCATTAGTTTCCTATTGCTGCTGTAATAAATTACCTCAGGCTTAGTGGCTTAAAACAACACCAATTTATTATCCTGTAATTTGTGAAGGTTAAAAGTTCAAACTGAGTGTAACTGGTCAAAAGAGTATTCCTGGTCAAGGACTCAGTAGGACTGTGTTCCTTCTGGAGGTTCTAGGGGAGACTGTATTTCCTTCCCATCTCCAGTTTCTAGAGGCTGCCTGATTCCGTGGTTCATGGCTCCACATTACTTCAGCCTCTGCTTTTATCATCTTCTCTGGCCCTTTCCTTTTTCTTCTACTTATGAGAACTAAGTAATCCTACCTATCTCAAGATCCTTACCTTAATCATATATGCAAAGTTCCTTTTACTGTATAAGGTAACATTCACCGGTGTCAGGGGTTAGGAAGTGGACATTTGCGGGGTGGGGTGGGGGTGGGGGACATTAATTCGCCTACCATGAACCAAAACAAAAATAAACATGATTTTTCCTCCTTGAAAAGGAAATCTAGAAATCCTCTAGATTTCCTCAGACAAACTAAGGCATCTTCCTTATAGGCTAAGAGTATATTTTGTACATTTCTATCACTGGTACTCGTAGGATCTCTCAGCTTAGATTACTAAACTGTGAGTGCCATGAGGGCAAGGGCTGTGCCATCTTCAGCTCTGTGTCTCCAATAATAATCACATTATTTGACACTTAGTAGATATTTTTAAAAATATTAGCTAATTAACAAAGTACTAACCATAGTTAGGACTAAACGTGTTTGTAAATTGAGACCTTTTGTTTCCTGTTAGAAATGTATTTAACTATATATGGTTTCTAGAGATTGTTGTATCATGGTAAAAAGAGATCAGTGAATTAGTCTGCTCCAAAACTAGTCTTTTTCAAGATGGACAAATATTAACATTAAATCATATATTCTCCCTCCTTGGGTATTAGCTGAAGATTTATTCCTATCTGCTTTTTCCCTATAGGCACCAACAATTTCAATGTATCTATAGTAATTAAACATCTTGTGAAGTAATCTAACTTTTCATCTTTGGAAAATAGAGAATAGTCTACAAAGTACTATATATTATAAGAAATCCAAGATCTATGATGCTGGAAAAGAATACGAGTTCTCTCACAACTATATTTATTTATAAATACTGTGTTTAAAAAAGAATTGGGTCATGACGTTAAGCAAAAGTCTTAACTTATGACAACTAGATTTCAAAATGTGCTTTTAGGGTTTTTTCCCAACTGCAGGAAAATTTCTCATTTGTATATTACTGGATACAAAGAAAAAAAAATCCTTACAGATTGCTCTAGGTAAGGCTTATTTCATTCAGAGGTTAACAATATTGATATTATAATGATCTCAATATTTATTAATAAATACCTCCATGACATAGTTTTCTGTGACAAAAATCATAGTTTTTCAATAAAATATTTTGTTAGGTATGTAGCATATTGCATAGACTGCAGAGTAATTGAAAGAAATGGCACACACTTGCTCAATACCATGAAAATAAAGGAAGTCTGGATAATTCACAGCTAACTAACCATTATTTTTCTGTGCATGTAACTCATCAGCAGCATCAGTGGAAAATAACAGGTATTAACGACTACAGAGCCAGGTACCTACCATCTTATTTCAATAACTAGATTAGATTTTGTAGTTTAAGTTTGCCTCATCATTTCACTTCTTTGCCAGCCTCGTAAGAACAGCCATAAAATGAAAGTGTACTGTTCCCATTAGATGTTTCTGGTAGCAAATAACAGAGTGAGTCAGTCACCACGTGAGACATATGGAAAATTTTAAACTCAGCCCCTCCTTGTCTAAACAGCCTATAGATTACAATTGCCTAGTAGGCCAGCAAACAAGCATTATACTTCTACAAATGTAAATTCATAACAAAGTCAATAGATGTTAGTGATTGTAACTGAAGAGAAAAAGCAATATAATTACTTTAATTGTAATGGAATACATTTAATAACCACTAATTTTTGAGAGACAAAACACTTGCAAAAGTCATTTTATTTTGTACATGTAAGTAGGAGATGAAAGACTACCCTCCTAGGCTGTATATCTGGGTCTTTGAAATAAACTGATTACAGGCAGATTAACAAGAGAAAAAGGTATACAAATTTATTAATTTTAAATATTACATGCACAGGGGCATCATGGGGAAAAAAACTGAATACCGAAGAAAAGGTAAGATTTGAAAGCTTTCACAGTTGGTCCTTTCTATCTGCAGGTTTCACATCCGCTGTTGGTTGAATCCATGTATTTGAGCCCGAGGATACGGACCCGTGGATAAGGAGGGGAAACTGTGCATTTTACATAAGGGACTTGAGCATTCGTGGAATTTGGTATCTGCAGCGGTCCCGGAGCCAATCCCCCACAATACTGAAACTGAGCAGGACCCTGTGGGGACTTCCTGGGTACACAAGTTCCTCCATGTCCCCTGTTTCTTCTTTGTTAAAGAAAAGGCTTTAGTCTCCTAGGCCTTACCTGAGTTCCAATGAGCAGGCTCAAGTATTTAATTATTTTAACAATAGAATCACAGGACTCCTAGTTCCTCCTAAACAATACAGATAACAGTCTGATGCATATCTTTGAGTTGTTCTGCAGAAACTAAGAACCCTCACCCAGGTGGAGGATGGTGACTACAAGCTGGAGACCCCAGACTGGTTGGAACCAGAGGTTGATGACTGAGATTCCGAAAACATCACCCTGTTACCTCACCACCAACCAATCAGAAGAAGGTCCATGAGCTATCACTCCTCCTAAGACTCTCTCTCCTAATACCGTCTTTAAAAACCCTTGCCTGAAAGCCATTGAGGAGTTCAGGTCTTTTGAGAATGAACTGCCCATTCTCTTGCTTGGTCCTGCAATACATTTTTCTCTGCTCCAAACTCCAATGTTTCAGTTTGTTTGGCCTCACTGTGCATTAGGCCCAGGGACTTGGGTTTGACAACAATACCAAGGGACTGTTTGTCATCTTAATAGGGGAAGGAGAGGGGAGATGCAGGTCACTTAGGGGAGAGTAAATGGTTTTTAGGAAAGATGAATGGGTCTTTCAAAGCATAGATGGGAGGTATAATAGTTTTTTACAAAGTTTTTTGACTTCTAGTCTCCTTTTCTGTGATAAGAATCAATCTACCCTGGTTGATGAAACTCCTGGTGAGAGGATTTATGGCGCTTGAGTTCCTTTTGGAGGATCAGAGAAAGGAGTTCAGAGAAAGTCTCTCCCTGTATTTGCTGTTTCTCAAGTACCCTCAGCACAAAATAACCAATATACCAAAGCCCCATATTCTGGAGTGGCATGTCCTGAACTCCTTCATTTATCAGTACTTCATTAAATTAGCCCCAAAATTCAGATTGCTAATAAATCAAGAAAAACTTTGGCTATGCAGATTAGAAATAGGATTCTCCTATAAACGAAATGATAAATGTTTTTGAAATTTTTGAATTTGGAAGTTAAATTCTTTAGGAACTCTATTAATAGCTTAGAGAGAGATTACATCTCTTTCATTACCTTTATATCCTACATAAATCTAACTGAGCTGTTTTCATTTTCCTTTATCTCTTCATGCTATCTTAAAAGTGTGTGCTTTTGAATGCCAGTATCCTCAAGATGAGATTCATATGTCCTCACAGGAGTGGAAATAAAAAGACAGAAATCAAGACACAATTTGTAAAATTGGTAATGTAGTCATTTTTTGACTGGCATTATATAGTACAACAGAGCCATTGTTATGTTCTAAGTTGTGCTTTGTCAGTGATATGACTCACCCAAGTTGCTTTTCTGTCATTCCTGTTATTTTCCCTATGGATAGTCCATCTAAATCACAAGGAGCGCGTTATTAATCTACCTTTGCAAGGGCACTTGATAGAAAAAACAGCAGCCTTCTCAAGAGAGCACAGTTGTACTCACATGAAGTTAATCTGAAAAGGGTCGAACTTTTTGAAATGAAGTATCTGCAGTTAATGGTCCTAAGAGAGCAGAGAATTATCATTTTAGAGAAATCCAGCAAAATGGGTTTTCTTATATCGTCAAAGAAGATGGGAAGAAAAATTTTACCTGAATGTGGGTGTCTAAAGATCCTAATAGTGTGTGTGTGCATGTGTGTGTCTGTGTGTGTTTCTAAGTCCATTGTGCATATAAATATTTGGCAAAAACTAACTTACTTCCCTTTAGTTTGGGGTGAATTTGTTAACTAACAGTCAGGATACATAGGCATTCAAACTTCACAAACTGCTTCCACAGGCATTATTTTAATTAAATCTCACAAACTTCCTGTGAAATGATATTATAATTTCACTTTTACAACAGAGAATCTGATGCTCAAAGATCTTATGGTATCTGGCCAAAAGAAGAATCTTCTAATGTCATTTCCTTTGTTCTTTTTACGAAAGCTCAGCAAGTCTTACTTGTATTGAGCATATGACACAATGATCTAAATATGAAAGCCTTGGGATTTCTATTAGATGTTTATCACTTTTTACTAATAAGCATGTGCAGAACAAAAGAACATTCTTTAATTTGAAACAGATGTCAAATTGTGGGTTAAGAAAATTTAGAAGCCTGGTGTCAAATATTCTAAATGCAACAGAAAGAAAAACTTTATTAAAAAGTATTCCCAACTGAAAATGTAAACAATTTAGCATAATTTTAGGACAAATATAGTTTTGAGTTCCTAATCTAATAAAGAAAGTAAGGTAGACACTATGGGTTAGCTACACAAAAGCCATTCATAACCAAATTTCCCCTTTTCTTCCTCTAATAAACAGGTTGGAATGGTAAAATGCTCACTTTCCCTGAGTGCCTTAGAGGACATAACATGAGAATCAGTTTTGCCCAGGAAATGTGAACAGAAGTTGCTGAGTAGGAATTCTGGCAAAGTTTTTAAAGGAAAAGATTAAGTCAGTCTCCTTGCCTTTAGCTTTTTGCTTTCCCCTTTCTTCCACCTGGAATGTGATGCAATATCTAGGAGAACAGGATCATTTTATGACCAGTGACAAAAGACACATGTACAGAATGGAAATCAGGGAAATGAAAGGATTTGTCTTTGAATAACTACCCCAGGCTCCTTATTCAGTGGAATAGAAAAAGCTCATAGCTGTTGTGCCTGACTTTATTTGCAGCCAAACAGAAATTTAACAAATACAAAATGTGTGCCTGAAAATTGGGGTGCTGAACAAACAAAAATGAAAATATTGACTTTGCTAAGTGTAAAAGTAGTAGGACCCTGAGAGGTAAAGTCCTAACAATTTCTGGGAAGCAGGGTATTGATTCTTGCTATACAAAGAAAAACATTTGGTGTAACTACAGCCTGCTGTAGTCAACATGCTGACTCAGGTTTCAACTTTAAGGGAAATAATAAGAAAAATCAGAATCCTGACCAGTGCCAATTTCAGCAAATTCCCACAAGAAAGGATGGGTCTTCCAGATTTGGTCTACCAAATTTGCAAATCAAAGAGAGACGCTCTTTGTAGCTGCAATCCGTATTGACTAAGATTACCATAATGTGGAATCTTGTTAAGCGTTGAAAGGACAAATTCAGGTTCAGGATGGGGAGATCAGGACTACAGGGGAGTCTGTGTATTTGAAAAGGTTAAATGTTGCAGGCTTACAGGAAACTCAATTGGACCTCTAGTTTTCTCAAGCCTGTAAAAATGGTCTGCTGTTCAAAGGTTTGGAAGTGGCCGAAAAAATGGAATTAAAGATTTACCTCAAAAAAAAAAAAAAAAGAAAAAGATTTACGTCACTGAAGTCCCCAGTTTTAAATTTCGTCAAAGAAATTGCATTAAACTAAGGGCTAGGAAGATGGAAAGAGCAGAAAGGCAAACACGTAAAAACCGAAACTTTTGAGGTTTAAGGATTAAAAATACATAATATCTGTAATTACTTTGTCATAGATATGACCAAGCACAAATTAACTGAGCACTTGCTGATTTTAAAGAGAATTAAGGGGCCTCCATGGTGGCGCAGTGGTTAAGAATCCGTCTGCCAATGCAGTGGACACGGGTTCGAGCCCTGGTCCGGGAAGATCCCACATGCCATGAGCAACTAAGTCTGTGCACCACAACTACTGAGCCCGTGAGCCTAGAGCCCGTGCTCCTCAACAAGAGAAGCCACTGAAATGAGAAGCCCTGGCGCTGCAAGAAAGAGTAGCCCCCGCTTGCTGCAACTGGAGAAAGCCCGTGAGAAGCAATGAAGACCCAATGCAGCCAAAAATAAATAAATAAAATGAATTTTAAAAAATGTAAAAAAAAAAGAGAACAGAGAGAATTAAATTGCCAATTAATTTCTGACTATAACCTCAAGAGCCAGTGAATGTCCAAAGCTAAGACAAATTCCAGGCCCCTAAACTCAGACCAAGAGAAGAGAACTTGAGAAATCTCTGCAGCCCCTAGTAAGGGCATCATCCCCCATGTCCACGTCAGACATCACCAAGGAAGATGAGAGATAAAGCAGATCTTCTCAAGAACAGAAGCAAAGATAAACTGAGGAATTTTCTCTATCATGATAGAAAGTTGTCCCTTTTCCTAAAGAGCAGGATAAGTTGTTTTTTAATTTATCATTCTCCCTTTCTCCAAATGACATGTTTATTGCAGATATCTCACAGTTCTCTGCCACTGTAAACTGGATGCGTGAAAGCAAATAACTTGTTATTTAAGCTTATATGCTATCAGGTCACATCCACATTAGAAAAACTGCATGTCACCCCAATATCCTAAACTTGAAACTAGATGTAATAAGTGAATCACACTTTTAGATTGTGTTTCTCATGGAGGAAGTTAGTACATTAACTATGAAATAAGAAATAATATATTGAGTCGCTAAAAGATTGTGGCAGACAAGGCAGGTTAGTTCTCCAAAGGCATTCATAATTCATGTTTGTTTTGCCTTTCCTTACTATAGCAGATACAGCTGCAATCCATGTTGACTCAGCTTCCCCTAATTTGGAATCTTTTAAGTGTTGAAAGGACAAACTCAGGTTCAGCATGGGGAAATCAGGAAAACAGAGGGTTTCCCTACTATCCTACCTTGAGAAAAAGAGTAGTCATGAGATCCCATTCTAGACAATGAGATGCTTGCTGAAGCTAAAGAAGGACTTATTGGAGAGATTTTTTTTTTAGTATTTTTTTAAATTTAATTAATTTATTTTTGGCTGCATTGGCTCTTTGTCGCTGCATGCGGGCTTTCTCTAGTTGCCAAAAGTGGGGGCTGCTCTTCGTTGCGGTGCGCAGGCTTCTCATTGCGGTTGTTTCTCTTGTTGTGGAGCATGGGCTGTAGGTGCACGGGCTTCAGTAGTTGTGGTACATGGGCTCAGTAGATGTAGTTTGCGGGCTCTAGAGTGCAAGCTCAGTAGTGTGGCGCACGGGCTTAGTTGCTCCACGGCATGTGGGATCTTCCTGGACCAGGGCTTGAACCCATGTCCCCTGCATTGGCAGGCGGATTCTTAACCACTGCGCCACCAGGGAAGCCTGAGAGATTTTTTTTTTTAAGGGACAGATCTGAAAGTCTTCTTGACTTCTTGACCCTAGCCTTTTCCCTTTGCTTTTTTTTTCCCTACTTAGAACATGCATTTGATGTCTATAAGTGCAGCAACCATTTCCTGACCACAAGGATGAAAGAGCCATAAGATAAATTTTGATGGAACAGGAATATAGAATAATTTGGGTCTATGATTATATACTTGAAAGATTATACTAGTCCAGGATTTCCTTCTCCAGAATTCTTGTTTTATAAGTAAACCCTACAAATACATTGGTTAACTATTATTTAATAGTTAAACTCTTCAAAATTCAATGGCTTATCACTCTTATCTCCATGGGTAACTCTATATAAGATAGGCTTAGCTGGGGTGGTTTGTCAGGGTGGTTCTGCTCCACATGTCTTTCATTCTTTTTCTGGGACTAGCAGAATAGCCCAAACAAATTCTTACGATGATGGTAGAAGCACAAGAAAGCAAATGATAATCCAAAAGGTCTCTTAAGGTCTAGACTTAAAACTGGCATGTTCCTTCTAATGGCTATAGCAAGTCACATGGCTGAATCCTAGTCAAAAGGGGGAAATATGTAATAGGGAAGACGCTCTGTATTATATTACAAGTTAATCACTAAAGTGATGTAGCTTATAAGCTTAAATTACACATAATAGCCCATCTCTGGGAACCCTGCCTCCCAGGTAATGAGCATTAAGCTAAAATACCTCTGTTTAGCTTAAAGCAAACATCTTGGCCAGGCCCACGTGTGAATGACTGCAGGCAGGAAGAAATTAACACATCCCCGCCAGAGGCTGACTGGAACCAGGAAATGTTTGACTTTACCCCTCCTCTTCTGGTATAAAAGAAGCCTGTATTCTATCTCAGGCAAGATGGTTTTTTGGAACACAAGTCCACCATCTTCTCTGTTTTCTGGCTTTCCAAATAAAGTCACTATTCCTTGACCTAATAACTCATCTCTCAACTTATTGGCCTGTCATGCAGTGAGCAGTATGAGCGTGGACTCAGTAACAAATGGGCTCTACCCCATTTAGAGTAAAAAACTGCAAAGTCAAAAAAAAAAACAGAAAAACAAGAAAACATGGGCTTCCCTGGTGGTGCAGTGGTTGAGAGTCCGCCTGCCGATGCAGGGGACACGAGTTCGTGCCCCGGTTCGGGAAGATCCCACATGCCTTGAAGCGGCTGGGCCCGTGAGCCATGGCCGCTGAGCCTGCGCGTCCGGAGCCTGTGCTCCGCAATGGGAGAGGCCATAACAGTGAGAGGCCCGCGTACCGCAAAAAAAAAACAAAAAAAACCTGCAAAGTCACATAACAAAGGACAATGGATCCAGGAAAGGATGAGTGAATATTTGCAACAAATAATGCAAGCTACCACAGTTGATATTATTCACATTTTCTATTAGTTGCACACAAATACAAATTTAACTATATCACCTATATGACTGTTGTAAGGGTTAAATTAGCAATGTAGAGCAACCAGTACAATGTTAGGAACAAAATATGCAGTGAGTAGTTATTATTATTACCCAGTTGTATCCTCCAACATAATCCAAATTGAAGTCAACAAAGGAACTATCCTAAAATACTAAAACACAACAATCATAACATAGGAGTGATTTTTTTACTTTTTGCAAATTATATTTTATGACATAATTTAATGTATTTTAATTTTAACAAAGCCAGTACTATAAAACTAAAATAAGACTAGAGAACAAAAATATTGTTGGGCTGCACCCCTCAGGCCTACAAGCCCAGTGCCTGCCCAGCTTCAAGACCGAAGAAAGAGCCCAGAGTCAACAACAGAGACATTAATGGCTAATGGATAGGGGGAGCTTACACGTCTGAAGCAAGGTCCTGGAGCCATACCCCACCATGTGCGGAGGGCAGTGGGGGAGGACATGGTGGCAGTATTCGCTCCTGGGGAAAGGGGAGATTGCCAGTTATAGGGGGAATTGATGTCAGGTTGGCTCATCGGTTATCAGGGAAACTAACAGATGGGCACACGCCTCACAGCCTTTTTGATAAGAACAATCACTAGCTGGGGCCTGGGGCAAGTACATAGGAAGGTCAGTCATGTGAGTAGGGTATAGGTGGAGCAGGCACTGGTTGAGCAGGGGATGTCCAGAGAGCAAGAGAACAGCTATCTTGAGTGGTCTGACCATACAAATATTTCTGGTGATTCTGAGTTCTTTTGTTATCTACCTATTTAAACGATAGTTATAAAAACAATAGAATACATTACCGTTCATAGAAAATAAATATTGTGTTGATAACCAAACTTACTAACATGTAAACACTGCATTCATGTTTGGAGTTGAATGGTTTACTGACTACTTTTTAAGCCTTCATTAAAAAGAAATTAATTTTTAAAACTGTGAAATAATATAAATAAATAAGATGGGGTTTTAAAATAAAACATTAAAATTTGCAAAAATTCCTAGTAAGACTTTTTCAATATTTGCTAGCTGATATTTCTAAAATTGCAAGTAAAGATTGTATACATGTAATACTAAGCACATATTCCCTGCATTAAGGAACAGATGATAAGAATAGCAGCCATCCAGAAAATAGAATAGTTGCATATAAACTGTCTGACTCTCAGACAATCATTATCCTATTAAATGAATCCAGACTTCCTGAAAACATGATAAATAGTTCATAGAGCAAAGAGTCAGCTGGGTCCTATTTCATCAGAGAAAATCCGGTCAGGTGACTGTTTAACAGATAGCTGTCCAGGTCCTTTTACTAAATTAAACCTAGTTGGATTAGTCTAGAGATGGACGCTATCTCAGTGTCAGTCATCAACACCAAGGCCTCTGCACGTTCTGGGATTCACTTAGGCTGAACTCAGGTTTCTCATTAACACACATTCTCATGACTATAGGAAAACACCTTGTTAGGCCTGAGCAAGAGGGGCCTCTGGCTTGGGTCCTATGCTTTAGAGGGTCCTCTCCTCTCCTCCCCACACTTCCCCTTTCACCTCTCCTCTCTTGCCTCACACACATACACACACACACACACACACACACACACACAAACATACAAACTTAAAATTTAATTTAAAAAACACATGAACCAGTCTATCATTTGGGATCCAATGTGCAGCCCTGGCACACAGCCAGTAGCTCTAAAGAACCGCTCTCCTAAATTCCTAATTTAATACACAGTACTATATATAAAATAGGTAAACAACAAGGACCTACTGTATAGCACAGGGAACTATACTCAATACCTTGTAATAACCTATAATAGAAAAGAATCTGAAAAAGAATATATATATAATATATATATATATATATAATCTGCTACTCTGATAAATGCAAGTACCAAGGAAAAGGAAACACTTCTCCACATCTCCTGCCCTATATCCAGAAACAGAAGTCAACTGTGTCCAAATGAAGGCTTGTGGTTTGGATTGTTGCTGACATTGAAGAGGGGCACTGTTTCAGAGTTCTAGAAGAATTTTATTGGTGGGATACATAGGTTTGAGGAAAGACAAACAAATAAACGAACTTCTTCCTGTCAAATAGCATAAAACAATAGTTTTTGTATAGTGAAATATAATTTCATAGTGGTGCCAAACACCCATTTTCTTTTTCTCTTTGCGTCCAAAGCTTGGTTCAGGAAGTACTCAAGAATTATAATGTTTGCAAAACTATACAGAGCCAGAGGAGAAATATTTTGCAAAATTAAACTACTCATATTATTCTCAAATTTATATATCTGTAGATCATGATTAACATAGATGAAGTATGTAACAATTGTTGACATTAACAAATATACCCTAGATATTACTTTAAGGGAGAGCAGAAATCATGTAAGTGAGGTGAACTTTATGATAAAACTTTAACTTCTCTATAATAGTTATTCTGTAATTATAATTTATCATGCATGTGATTCTTTTACAATTTTTGAGTACCATAGGTAAAATTCATGGATAATTTCTGAATCTGTTTTACTTTAAAAAATGTATTAGTAATTCCAATTTAGTGACAACTTCAGCAAAGCAAACTGTCTATAAATTAATATAAATAAAACACTACCTAAGAAATATGACTCGAAAATTAATTTGGCGTTACTATCATAAAAACACAATTTGTGTAAAAGTCATTATTTTAACAACCTAATTTTGCTTGAAATAAAAGCCAAATAATTTACATATTATGTGTCTTGATATTTAGCCAAGTCTGAATCATATGGCCATATATATATATGTATGTATATGTAATTTTCTTATTAGAAAAGGGCCACTTTCCAAGGTAGGGGAAAGAATATATTTTAGGAATTCTATGATTTATTGCTTTGCAGTACATAGACACTTACTATGTGGACCTCTTTTTTTTTTTTTTTTGCAGTGCACGGGCCTCTCCCTGCTGTGGCCTCTCCCGTTGTGGAGCACAGCTCCGGACGCACAGGCTCAGTGGCCATGGCCCATGGGCCCAGCTGCTCTGCAGCATGTGGGATCCTCCCGGACCAGGACACGAACCCATGTCCCCTGCATTGGCAGGCAGACTCTCAACCACTGTGCCACCAGGGAAGCCCAGACCTCCTTTTGTATCCTTGCCTTAGATCCAACAGAATTTAGAGGTGGACAGGCCACAGGAGATTTAAATTTGAAAAAGTGGTTTGAAAGTCTTATGAGGAAAATTAATTGTATTTATGATTTGCAAATGACAACACATTGGGGAAAGAAAAATCGGTGTTTTATAAAAAAGAGGATTATCTTCAATTCTTAGCCAATGGCACCTGAGAAGTCTTCTGCTGGTTTGCTTTTCTAAAATAACCAATTATTTCAACATAAGATATTTTAATTATTAGCCCATATTTAAAATTTTTTCTTATGGAGTCTGTTATTATTATTTTTTACAAGTGACTGATTCTCAAGAAGGGATATTTCCCTTAGGGTGAATTAATGTCGTATCAGGCCACATATTTCCTTTTTCCAGTAACCAACAGATAGGATGTAGTAGGTACTCCTATCCAAAGCACAATTCTTCATTCATCAGTTGGGTTTTTTTTTTAATCTAAATTTCTGTTTGCTTTCGTAGCCCACTGAATCTAGCCTAGGAAGACTATTTTAATGGTCTCTTTTCCATTTCACATAAAATTTAGTGATAGTACTAAGTGGACAATTATGGACTTCCTCATAGGCCTCTCAAAGTAAAAGATATTTTCAGGTTTAGGTCTAACCACTATATCAGGAGAGTGTAAATAGAGAAAAGCAGGGATCCAAAAACCAGCAATGAATAGTGTTAAAAATCACATGTGACCAAAAGATCCATTCAAAATGTCAATTAGGCCAAGATCTTTAACTTAACAAAGTATGAAACATTTGTTGATTTTCTATTAAATTATATATGGCAAGCAACTTTTAAGAAACTACCATTTGAGTTTTGTTTGGTAGTGAAACTATCAATAGAATAATATGACATTTACCTGAAAAGACTAAAAAAAATTCTTACTTTTCGCAACTACATATCTGAGAGGGTCTCTTACAATAATTTAACCAAAACATCACATGACAACGGAATGAACACAGAAGTAGATAGAAAATATCACCTTTCTTAGTATGTATAAAAATCTAGTTATTTAGACAGACATTAATAAGATTTTCAAAAATTTAAATAGTGACATTCTTATCTATTTTCTTTTGTTTTGGAAAATAGATACATTTCTCAAAAAGATGTTAAACACAGCAAGTTAAAAAGAGTTTCAAGTAGAACAGAAAATTGAGAAACAGAAAATATCAAAGTAGTAATAAATTTCTACTCAATAAATTAAGAGATATTGAGGTTTCCACTCAAAATGATCTTGAGTTCACACATTTAAGTATACCTATTCATCACAAATGATAGCAATAGAACATTTTTGGAAATTAAATTAAAGACGTATAGCCATTATCAAAACAAATGATAAATCACTGTAGGTTAGAAATTATAAAATAAGCATAAAATCTCAGATCTTTTTGGCATTAAATTCAGAAACAGATAGATGCTGCCAGTTCTCTTGCCCCTTCCAGAGTAACTGGGACCCAAACACTCCCTACACATGATTTGGAGAAGAAAGAGCCAGGCTTACAATATGAAATCAAGGTCTGGAATAAATTCTCTTCATCCACAGAAAGATGCTGAGCATAAATGTAATTATTCCCTGTAACTATGACCCATGGACTTAGTTTGGCAAATGACATAGAGACAGCCACCCGATTAGGACTTATGCCAACTTAATTGCTACCTCCATGAGTGGATATGAGATATCTCCAGTGTCACCATGGGACAGACGCCAAGAATCTTATATATGACCTGTTTCTTGACTGAGCTGGAGAAGAGACAAGCAGAGAAAAATACAATGAGAGGACAAGAGAGAGAAAAACAAACAGAATGAACCAGAATTAGGCCTCAGTGAGCCAGCACATGAACACTATAAAACACCTGAAAAACAAAACAAAACAACACTAAACACTAAAAACTAGAGCCAACAAACTTAATAATTACTCAATGTGAAAATAATAGCTTTGAAATAGCTTTAAGATACATACTTTTAAATAATTAAAAAGACAATAGAAAGAATGACATCTATAAATGAGTCATTATGAGAAAACTGAGGCAGAAATTAGTCAAAGATAGATGTCTACAGAAGAGATATAATTAGAAACATAGCATATAAACATTTTTTGTAATCAAGTTTAAAGAATTAATATAGGGAATACTCTCTAGACTTGTCCAATAGAATTTTCTATTATGATAGGAAGATTCTGTATCTGCATTGTCCAATATGGTAACTACACTCTAGCTATTTAGCAATTCACCTATAGCTACTAAAACTGAGGAACTGAACTTTAAATTTTATTCAATTATAATTAATTTCAATTCATTTAAATGAGCATACATGGCTAGCACTACTTTATAAGACAACAAAGTAAGATAATACATAATCAAAGAAAGAAATAGAAGTTTTTGAAATGTAGCACTCAAGAATTTGTCCAGAAAGTGACATAGAGATAAATACAAACATATAAAAGCACAAATAATAAAGAATGAAGATAGATTGAGACTCTAAAATACATGTCTAAATGAATTTTCAGCTGTAGAAAATAGAGGGAACATTGATGAATCAATATGTGAAGAGAAAATGGCTAAAAATTGCACAGAAATAGAGAAGAGATTTCAGATTGAAAACATGTTCTGTGATTAAGAAAATAAAGACACTTCTAAATATAACCCAGTGAAACTGCAGAATAACAATGATAAAGAAAAAAAAATAAACCCTACAAACTACAAAAGGGAAAGAGTATCTACAATTGAATAACAGCTAGACTTACAGAAAACTTTTCATCAGAAACAGTATTGGCCAGAAGAAAAGAGTAATATTTTCAGAGTGAACTGATAATCTATAATTCAATGGTCACATAAACTTTTGTTTATGAGGGCTAAATAATTACTTTCTAAAGAAATAATACAAATAAAAGTATTTATTTTATAGATTTTGTAAATCTTTCATGAAGGAAACATTAAAAGAAATATTTCAACATGAAGAAATGTTTACTCATGAGTGGGATGCAAGAAAAGAAGGAACAAAAATATTTGCAAAGAAACAGTAGTAAATCTGCCTATTAGGTTGCAAATAAAAGACTGGTAACAGAGCAAACTCTTTCATAAATAAAAAGGGAATTTTCTGTGTAAAATAAGTGTAAAGTCTTGAGGAAGTTAAACTGGCCAGACTGATCCAGTGGCTCTCAACAGATCCAATCAAAGACCCAATTTCCTTTTATTTCTCAATTCTACCACCCACAGCTTCATTCTACAGGTAAGCCCTTTGTAAGTGTGACTTCCAATACATTTACTTTAATTATTGGCTATAATGAATGAACTATTGAATTTCTATGCTTGGCAGATGATATAATAGAATTAAAATTGTATATACAAGAAGGAAGATAGGTGGGGTACTTCAGTGGGTATTTTTAAAATGCAACATTTCTTGTTTTGTTTCGATTTTCTATAAGAATGATTTAGAATCATTAAAGAAGTATAAAGTGTGATACGTGTGTTAAAATTTAAGAATACACATTGAAGACTAAAATAAAATTTATAGTTTGCAATAAAGGAAATGTTTAAATTCATCAGAATGAAAAAATAAAGTAAAAATAACACGATAAATTGAAAACTCAAAAATACATGACTGAAATATATTCAAATATATTAATAACAAAATAAATATTTAATTCACCTATTAAAAGACAAAGACCATAAGGCTTAAAAAAAACTCTAGCTATATACTTTACATGAAAAAACATGTTGAAAAAAATTACACAGAATGATTGAAAAAGCTATACTTCACAAATATTACCCAACAGAAATTGTGTTATAATTTTAATGTCAGAAAAAAATAGAATTCAAGGTAAAGTATTAATAAAGAGAAAGAGAGAAACTATCAGATAGTAAAAACGGAAAAACTTGCTCAAGAGATCTCTCAACCACAAACATGTACGACCTTTGTAACACTTCTTACAATCACACATGACAAAACTGACAGAATTAGAGGGAGAGACTGAACAATCTACGTTCTTGCTGGGGGATTTTTTACCCAGCTGTCTCAGAAAACTATGGATCAGAAAACTCCCCAAATTAAGTGAAGGCACAGAAGATTTAAATTGCACAGTTAATCATCTGTGCTACAAAAAATATAGATTTTTTTCTGGCACACATGAAGATTGTGGAACAATTGACTACATAAAAATTACAAATATGAAAGGATATATAAACATATATCACTTTCTCTAAGTGAAATGCAGCTTAACTTAGAAAGCCCTTGGGATCAATTGTTAGTTAGAACTCAGGAAAAGGGAAGAAGTGAGGAAAATGCTCTTCATTAGGAGAGTCTGTGTTCCAGTAGTCTGGTTTCAGGACTAGATCATAGGCTGAAATGGCTAGGAATGTCTTCCCATGGAGCAAATGGTTGAAGATCAATAGGAAAATAGAGTCTGATCAAATTAAATTATTTCCTATTTTGTTCTACAACTCTCTTACATTTACACTAGTGAATGTAACAAACATTGTACAGTGGTGCTTTGGAAAATAAAGTGGAGTTGGACATATTCACTTTGGGTGAATTTCACTGTGGGTGAAACCAAGCAGACTCTAGCAGTATATAGAAGGAAAGAAGACATGAAACAAGGTGAGCCCAGATGGAGCAACTTGACAGATTACCATAACCCTGTGGTTTCAGGAATACGGGGTTAGGCATGACAGACTTTGAACAGCTGTGGGGATGAATGCTTAAGTGATTAAGGCTTAGAATAATAAATGAAAGAGTAACCCCTTGATGGGGACATTCAGATTAACATTCGTAAAATATTTTATTTGATTGAAGAATACAGCTTAGTAAACTCAAGGGAAGCCTATTTTTCTATAAAAACAGATTTTTCAGTCTGGCAGGCCTGAAATAAATTTGCCACTGTGTCTTTACTACACTGTGTCTTTACTCTCTACTTTGGCGAACAATGAAGCCAAGAACTTTGTATTTCCTTTAAGAAAGAAATGTAGATTTCCTATTAAAAGGCAAAGCCATCATTTCAAAAGGATGAATTAGAGAGTACTCTAAAAAGAATTCTTGTTGGATAAGGTATTTAAAATAAGTCTATAAAGCAATTATACTCCAATAAAGATGTTAAATAAAATAAAATAAGTCTAAGAACATTTTTTAACACTAGGCCTATAGAATTTTAATTTGATTGTGAAGAGTACACTTTTTTCACTATAAACCTCTGCTTCATCAGATTTTATTTTTGTAGGCATGCAAGAGTAAGTAACAGTGTCTCAAGGTCTTTTAAACTTAAGGAAAAAAATCTCAATTTTCATCAACTCATGGTGACCTTGAATTGCTGATATGTTGAACGTTCAGTAATAACTGTTGAGGGACTTCCCTGGTGATACAGTGGTTAAGAATCTGCCTGCCAGTGCAGGGGACATGGGTTTGACCCCTGGTCCAGGAAGATCCCACATGCTGCAGAGCAACTAAGCCCATGCGCCCCAACTACTGAGCCTGTGCTCTAGAGACCACAAGCCACAACTACTGAGCCCGCATGCCACAACTACTGAAGCCTGTGTGCCTAGAGCCTGTACTCCACAACAAGAGAAGCCACCACAATGAGAAGCCCATGCACCACAACGAAGAGTAGCCCCCGCTCGCTGCAACTAGAGAAAAGCATGCACGCAGCAATAAAGACCCAACGCAGCCAAAAATAAATAAAAATTTTTTAAAAAATTAAAAAAAAGAATAACTGTTGATATATTGATACGTTGATATATTCATCAATTAATTGAAACTTCATCTTTTAAGACTTTGAAGTTCATTGGCAAAACAGAGATCAACACTAATTCACTCTTGCATTAGAGCTTGATACGAGTGCCTTAAAAATGCCTTATCTATACAAACATTTGGTGTTTTGGGAGTTGTAGAATTGATAGAACATGGACTTACTATATGGATCTTAATAGCACACTTGTTGCCGCCTCCCTTCCCAATCTAAAAAAATACACTAAGCAAGCACCTAAGCAGTTTCAAATTTTCAATGGAAGAGTTTACAATACCTGAGCAATACTTAATCAATCCTTCTGTCTAAGATGGTAGCCATTATGAAATGTTATGTTATCTGAACTGAAAAGTTCCAGTTTAACACACTTAATATTTCAAAGTTTCTCTGCACATTCTTGAATGTGTCAACTGACAACATTCTAAGCCAAAAACGGAGACAGCCATCTCACAAGCTACTGAAGAGAGGATATGGAAGAATCAGTCTACCTCATCATCGTTACAGATAAACAATTTATAGAGCATTTTCTACGCATTATCTTTGATCCATAGTCAGAGTATCATCACATCTGAAACTGTTACATAGTTTTAATGACAAAAACAGTTTCCTTTTAAAATATATTATTTTTTCTTCTATATTGGCTTTAAACAAGTCATAGCAGACAAAAAATGTGATGCTACAGTCCACGGCCCATCATAAGCTCCAGCTGATTAAGGACTATATTCCCAATTGTAAACAGCACCTAAAGCAGACTGGCCCAGAGAGCCAACCAATAACTACAAGTGAATCAAGAAATGCATGTTTCCACAAAAGCCTCTCAAGAAATAGAGCAACACATGCCGTAAATTCAAGGGACTACTGCATTATGCATTCATTCATTTAAATTTATCCTATTGTAGCATGATAGGATAGCCGAATCTGAGTCCATGCTTTAAATATTAATATTTGAATTAGTGATTTAGACAAGTTATTTGACCTCTCGATTCTTACCTTCCTCACATACATAAAGGGATTAATGATAATATGCACCTTATATACCTAACCACTTTATTATAAGGATACAGAAAAAGACACTAACTATGAAATCCTTTTGTAAATTAATATGGGAATATGCATACTTAGTTTAAAGTAAATTCTACCATCAAAATAAGTTAAAGACTATTTCTGTCAACAGAGTAGATTTTAATATTTGTCCTAACTTTCTCAATAGCTATGTGTAAATCTCTACCTAACCTAATTATAGCTATTGTTTTATAGTAAAATAGAAAACGTTGGGGATTTTCTTCCTCAAGAGCTATTATTTTCTGATTCAGTTTATATACCTAGAGTGAGATTTAAAAAAATACTTATTTGATACACTAAATACCATTCAGACTCTGGAAGTATAACTTTACCCTTCAGGTCCTGGAAAACACTCTTTTTTAACCATGAAAAGGGGTATGAAGACAAAAAAGAAATTAGGCTAATTAAACTTACTGAGGTACTGAACATTAAGTTCAAGGACTTGCAGAGTACTAGAATACATCACAGAAGTTCTTTACTCCCGAATTGTATATAATAGGTTGTGTATAAGTGCTTAAGTTTTGTTCTTCTCAGAATATCTTTTATCAGAATTTCCTAATCCCTGAAAGATTAAGAACTGCTTGCTGAAAGAAAATCAGACAATGGGTATACAAGGTAAATCATGAAGAAGGTTGTCATTTCAGCTACTGAATTGTTAAATATGTTCATGGAACTAAGACGATTGTATAAAAAATGCAGAAATACTCTATTTTACTTCATTAATTTGCCCTTTATTACTTTACTCTCTTTAAATTATTTTACTCTTTTTATTATTTTACTCTTCATCTAGTAGAGAATATTTAAGTAATATAGTCTATGACTATACAGTGTTCAATGGGATTAGTTCTATAAAACTATGAGCGGATTTTTGTCAAGATTTCTTACAGTGTCCACAACTAAAAAATGATTTTAATGACTATCCCAGTAGCCCTTCTCAAAGTGATATAAAGTTTAAATATTGCCTAAAAAGTACTTGGAGTACTGAAGGGATAATAAAAATGCAAGAAATTACTGTATTAATATTTTGTGCTGTGCACCTTTTTGTTTCTTACGTTCTCCTTTATAGCTTTTGCTTCAGGAGTTTAGAAAAACCAATAAAAATTGAACACTAAAATATTAAGCTTATTCATTTTAGAAATTGTCACATTTTGGAATTTAGAGAAGTTGCCTCATAAAGCCAATTGATTTTTAAATTTTCAGTCTTAAGTCATTGTATTCTCAGGTCAAAACTTCTCAATTTTGCCTTTATAGTTTAATAGGAAGTCATAAGAAATTGCAAAACTTTTTAAAGTTAGCTTCTGAATTTGTGCCTCACCATTATTGCAAAAGCACTGAATAAAAACCTCAAACTTCTCTCTTTCTTTGTAAGACAGGTATGTAAATGGAATGAAGATACTGATTTTTCTTTATAACTGACTTGCTAAGCGTAATAAAAGTTGGTGAAGATTCCTTGTAATTTCATTAAAAATATTTGTAAAAGTAAGATGTACCTTCTTCATTTCTCCATGCATGACAAAGAGTAGTGGGGAGAAGAAGTTGGCAGGAGGGGTGTTTTTTTTAAGGGACTTATTGAACAAAATATAATAACTGAAGAGTCATAAAGAGACACCATGCATATTTATCAAAAATAAGATTTAAGACAATGTAGAAGACTATGTGATCATTTCATTCTATGTTTTGTACTTTTTGGTACTTAGTTAAATTTAGGAACGATTTAAAATAATTTACACTTAACATGTATTCTGTTTAAAACTAACTAATATTAAATGTCTCCCTTGTTCAGTAATACTTTATTTCAACGGATAGAAATCTGCTTCAATTCATATAGGTTAGTTGAAGGCTCCAGGGGGAATCCAGCATATATATTTACAAAAGTTATATGCAGCGATTACATGAACTAAAAATTTATCAGATATATTTGTTCTCTTTTCTTTCTTTATATCTTTCTCTCTCCATCTTTCTCTTAAAAGTACACTGAATTTTTGCTCTTAATACTTACCCTTTCTATATTACATCAAGGATTTTGTCACATGTCTTGGTACCCCCTTGCATCAGTGTGGGCAGAGTAGATTTTGTCATCCCATTAATGTTGGATTTGGCCATATGCCTTGCTTTAGCCAATGGAATGTTATCAAACAGACGTGGTTTTCATGGTTTGGATAATATCATGGTATTATTTGGCTTGGCCTCTTGTGCTACTATAATCTGCCATGAGAAAAGCACATTTCAGGGAGCTGCTGCCCCATTAACCTGGACCCCGGCATAAAAACTCGTGGAGAAACATGGCACTGAACCAGAAGCCTGGAGCCCAGCCTAGGCTGGCCCTGCCTGGCTTATGTTAGCTGAACCACTGGCCACAGGCAAACTGGCATGCAAGAAAGATATAATTATTATAAGTCACTGAGATTTTGCAGTCCCAAGCCCTACATGACCTTATAGCTACACTACATGTCCCAGTACCATCCGACTTTCTATAGTCTCAATTTCTTAACTCAGAATTTGAAAGAAAATCTTGTGGTTAGCCAAAAACTAGGTTAGCTGACAATGAGTCAGCTGTCAACTGGACTCATGGTACAATCTTGGCTGCTGATTCTTGGCTATAGGCAGAACAAGTTTTCTTAAAATTCTCATTAAAATGGGTGTGAAGAGGAGATAGATGAAGGATTTTTCAAATACGATGTCTAAAGTAATAATGTTTATTTTCATCTCTTCACCTGGAGGTTGACATGGCACTTGTCTAGCAGTACTTGCTTCAGTGTGTCCAAAATTTCCATAAAAATACATATTACAACAGGGAAAAAAATCATAAACACAAAATATTGGATCTTGTAGCCAACCCAGGCTTAAACTCTAAGAGATATTTCCACTAATATAAAACTTATACCAAGTTGAATTAGAGATCAAGATCAATAGCATGACATCAGCAAGATGGCAGAAGAGGAAGTCCTATACCTTGTTCCCCCACAGACACTGACTTAGCAATAATGACCCAAAAAAGATTTATAAGAACTTGAGAAACCAGTTAGGAAGTCTCAATACCCAGACAAACTAGAAGCCAAGAACAGCTTTGAACTGTATTGAAATGGGTAAGAAAAGCCATTTCATTTCAACTGCATCAGGCTTTCCCCCAAGCTGGCACAACTCATGTTGGGGAGGAAAAACCCAAACCATCATTTCATCCTTGAGAAAGAAAGTTCTAGCTTTTTAGCGGTCTGTCCTAGGGACTGGCTTCTGTCTTGCCTGACTCAGAGTGCAAATAGAACTGGCCTGGGGACCACAGAGAACAAAAGAAAGCTTAGCAGCCTGTGGTAGTACCAGATAATTTATAATATTGCAGACAGAAACTGGCACAGCTCACAGTGATTGGGAGAAAATGTCCAACTCTTGGCTTCTCACTTGAGAGAGAAAGGAGAAGAGTGGAATGTACATCAAATATTCAAGCTTTCAGAGGACTGATTTGTACCTCAGCTGATTTTGAGTGCTCACGTACTAGAACAGCTTGTATTCCTGGACTACGCAGAGAACAAAAGAACTCAGTAGTTTGTGGAAGTCCTAGAACCTGCAGTAACATAACGAAAACACCAGAGGGAGCAAGACTACAGGATCCTGAAGAAGAAACCAGCAAACCAATCTAATTGAGAAATAACACACCCAAACCCCGACAAGACACATCCCCATAAAAGGTTTCAGGGCCCCTAAAAGCTCTAGCCAGAATGATTGGGAAGGTCTTTTCCTGCACAAAGGCCAATCTGTAAAGACTGGGAGAGATGGCTGTTTTTTCAAATGCATAAATCACAACAACAATAAAAATAACAAGGCATATGAAGAAAAAGGGAAACATGGCCCAATCAAAGGAACAAAATAAATCGCCACAAACTGACACTAAAAGAAGTGGAAGTCTATGAATTACCTAACAAAGAATTCAAAATATTAAGCTCAGTGCACTACAAGAGAACACAGATAGACAACTAAATGAAATCAGAAAAATCAGCGTATGAAAAATATTAGAATATCAGCAAAGATATATTCAAAGTGATGAGAGAAAAACAGACAACCAAGAGTACTATATCTGACGAAAATGTTCTTCAATAATGAAAGAGAAATTAAAGCCTTCCCAGAGAAACAAAAGCTGACAGAGTTCCTCACCACTAGAACTGCTTTAAAAGAATTGCAAAAGTGAGTCCTTCAAGTTGAAACAAAAGGACACTAGGCAACAACAAAAAAGTGTACAAAAATATAAAACTTTCTGGCAAAGGTAAATATATAGGCAAATACGGATTCCTGTAATGCTGCAATGGTGGTGAGTAAATAACCTTTAATTCAGTTGTAAAATTAAGATAAAAGCATGAAAATAACTATAACTATAAAGCTATGTTAATGAATACAAAATATTTTTAAAAATGCAATTAGTGACATTGATAACATAAAGCAAGGGGGATGTAAAGGAGTAGAGTTTTTATGCAATTGAAGTCATTATCAGTTTAAAATAGATTGTTACAAGGATTTTATATAATCCCCATGATAACCACAAAAAATATACCTATAAAAGATGTACAAAAGAAAATGAGAAGTCAATCAAAGCATAAAATAAAAAATGAACAAAATACAAAGGAAGACAGCAAGAAAGGGAAAGAGAAAAAATAACTATACCACATACAGAAAACAATTAATAAAATGGTAATAGTAAGTCTTCCTTATCAGAAATTACTTTAAATGTAAATATATTAAATTCTATAATCAAAAGACATAGAGTGGTGGAGTGGATTAAAAAAAATGAACAGGGGCTTCACTGGTGGCGCAGTGGTTGAGAGTCTGCCTGCCGATGCAGGGGACACGGGTTTGTGCCCCGGTCCAGGAAGATCCCACATCCTGCGGAGTGGCTGGGCCCGTGAGCCATGGCTGCTGAGCCTGTGTGTCTGGAGCCTGTGCTCCACAATGGGAGAGGCCACAACAGTGAGAGGCCCGCATACTGCAAACAAACAAACAAAAAGAGAACAAGATCCAACTATAACTGTCTACAAGAGATTCATTTTAGATATAAGAAAATACATAGGCTCAAAATGAAAGGATGGTATAGACATTCAATGCAAATGGTAACCAAAAGAGAGCAGGGGTGATACTTATATCAGGTAAAATAGACTCTAAGTAAAAAACTGTCACAAGAGACAAAGAAGGATATAATATAATGATAAAAAAGTCAATTCACCAGGAAGATATAACAATTATAAATATAAATATATAAATATATAAATATATATATATATATACCCAACATCAGAGCACAAATTAGAATTGAAGAGAGTAATAGCATCACAATAATAGGAAATTTCAATACCCCACTTTCAATATTGGATAAATCAACTAGACAAAAGACCAATAAGGAAGCAGAGGACTTCAGCAACACTATAGATTGAATAGACCTAATAGACATATACAAAACTCTTTATCCAAAAGAGGCAGAATACACATTCTTCTCAAGTATACATAGAACATTCTCAAAAATAGGTCACATTTTAGGTAAAAACCCCAAGTCTTAACAAATATAAGAAGACTGAGATCATACCAAGTATATTTCTGACTACAGTAGAATGAAACTAGAAATCAGTAGTAAAGATAAAACATAAAAATTTACAAACATGTGGAAATTAAACAATACACTCTTGAATAACCAATGGGTCAAAGAAGAAGTCACAAGGGAAATTAGAAAATATCTTTGACAAAAGAAAATGACAACACAAATTGTGGGGTGAACTAAAAGCAGTACTAAGAGAGAAGCTTATATCTGTAAATGCCTACATTAAAAATAAGAAAGATCTTAAGTCACCAACCTAACTTGACGCCTCAAGAAACCAGAAAAAGAAGAACAAACTAAACCCAAAGTTAGCAGAAGGAATGACATAATAAACTTAGAGCAGAAATAAACAAAATTGAGATAGAAAACCAATAGAAAAAAATCAACAAAACAAAGAGCTGATTTTTTTAAAAGGTCAACAAAATTGACAAATCCTTAGCTGGACTAAATGAGAAAAAAAGAGAAAAGACTATGTCTTAGTAGTTCAGGCTACTATGAAAAAAATTACCACAGGTAGGGTGGCTTAATAAACATTTATTTCTCATAGTCCTGGAGGCTGGGGATTCCAAAATGAAGGTGCCAGAAGATCTAGTGTCTGATGAGATCCCACTTCCAGGTTTGCAGATGGCCACGTATCCTCACATGGTGGGAAGTCAGAAGAGAAAGCGAGCTCTCTCATGTCTTTTCTTGTGTGAGCACAAATTCCATTCATGAGGGATCTACCCTCATTACCTAGTTACCTCCCACAGGCCCCCCCTCCCACTTCCTAATATCATCATACTGGGAGTTAGGATTTTAACATATGAATTTTGGATGGACACACACATTCAGTCCCTAACAGACTGAAACAACAAAAATCAGATGAAAGAGGAGACATTGAAACTGATGGCACAGAAATAAAAAGGGTCATAGAGACTACTATGAATAAGCACACATCAACAAACTGGATGACATAGGTTAGAAATTCTAGATAAATTTCTATAAATGTACTACCTACCAAAACTGAATCATGAAAAAATTTAAAAATCTGAGCAGACCAATAACTAGTAAGGAAACTTAATCATTAATCAAAAATCTCCCAACAAACAAAAGCTCAGGACCAGATGGTTTCACTGGTGAATTTTAGTAAATATTTAAAGGAGAATTAATACCAACTTTTCTTAAACTTTTCCAAACAATTTAAGAGGAAGGAACACTTCCAAACTCATTGTATAAGGCCAGCATTACCTTGATACCAAAATCAAACAAAAATACCACAAGGGAAAAAACTACAGATCAATATCCCTGATAAATACTGATATAAAAATCCTCAATACAATATTAGCAAACCAAATTCAGCAACACATTAAAAGAACTGAACATCATGATAAAGTGGGATTTATTCCTAGAATGTAAGGATGAGTCAATATAAAAATAAATCCACATAATATGTCACATTAACAGAATGAAGGATAAAAACCACATTACCATCTCAATTGATGTAGAAAAAGCATTTGGCAAAATTCAACACCCTTTCATGATAAAAATATTAAAAATCTAGGAATAGACGGGAATTACTTCGACATAATAAAGGTCGTATTTTAAAAGCTCACAGCTAACATCATACTCAACAGTAAAGACTGAAAGTTTTCCCTCTAAAATCAGAAACAAGGCAAAGATGCTCACTCTCTTTACTTCTATTCAGCACAGTACTGAAAGTCCTAGCCAGAGCAATCAAGAAAGAAAAAGAAATTAAAGGGATCCAAACAGGAAAGGAAAAAGTAAAATTATCACTGTTCACAAATGATATGATTTTGTATGCAGAAAACCTTAAAGATTCCACAAAAAATCTGTTAGAACTAATAACAAACTAAAGTTGCAGGATACAAAATCAACACATGAAAATCAGTTGCATTTCTATAAACTAAGAATGAAGAATCAGAAAAGGAAATTAAGAAAACAATCGCATTTACTGTATCATCAAAAAAAGAATAAAATACTTAACAATAAACTTAACTAAGGAAGCAAAGGCTTGTACACTGAAAATTATAAAACATTGTGGAAATAAATTAAAGAAAAATAAATGGAAAGACATCCTATATTCATGGATTGGAAGACTTAATATTCTTAAAATTTCCATAGTACCCAAAGCAATCTATAGATTCAATACAACCCTTATCAAAATCCCAAAGGCATTTTCTTCTGCAGAAATAGAAAAAGCCATCCTAAAAATCATATGGGATCCCAAAGGACCCTGAATAGTTAAAACAATCTTGAGAAAGAAAAAAACAAAAACAAAAACTAGAGACCTGGTACTTCTTGATTTCAAAACATATTACAGAGCTACAGTAATCAAAATATTATGGTTCTGGCATAAAGACAGACATAATAGACCAATGAAACAATATAGAGCCTAGGAATAAATCCTCATGTATATGGTCAAATGATCTTTGACAAAGGTGTCAAGGCTACACAACGGAGACATCATAGTCTGTTCAAAAAATGGTTTTGGGAAAACTAGATACCTACATGCAAAAGAATGAAGTTGGACTCTTGCTTAACAGTGGCAAAAATTAACTCAAAATGGATTACAATCCATTTTGTAATGGATTGTAACTACAAAACTATAAAACTTTTTCCTATTTCTTAATTTTTTTTACAATAAACATGTAACACTGTTATAATCAAGATTTTTCAATGTCAGTAGTCAGAATCCTTCGTAATTCTGACCTGTGTGTATTGTCTTAACAGCAGTTTTATAAAAGCACATAAAAAAGGATTTTTCCATCTTAATTCATACTGTACAAAAAAAACCTTACTTTTCAGATGTAACTAAGTTTGAATATATAAAAAGGCAAAAAGTTGCACATACACATATGCATATTTCTTTAGACATAACATACATAGTTTGACCTCCCCCCAAATAAAAAGTCTGTTCCCTGTGTAGTATCTTCTTGCCCTAAATGAATATCTTTAATGCTTGCATGAAAATCAGATAGATATCTTTCCTTGGTTTACATAAACAAAATAAAAGTAAGCAAATAAAAGGACATTTTAAATTACTTTGCTATTTTTTCCTAAGCCTTGAAATATTTTACTAGTTGTTTTGCATTGTTTGTTCTTTGTAAATGCAAATATATAGTGGCTTTTAGGAAATTTTAGATTCCATTCATCATCTCACCATATTAATTTAATGATAGCATTAATTTAATACTGGGGACTGAGTAGTTTTATCACTGATTTAAATGTTGTAATTTTTACCAAAAATTATAGATAAGAAGAATAGATCAATTCTCATAATAACTTGGAAAATATCATTTCTTCTTTTAGTGATAGTCTTGAAATGATTATAAGAAGCTCTTTTTACTTTTTATCTACTTTTGCAGGATTCAATCATTTGGTCAGATTTTGTTTTTAATGTTAACCAGAAATACTTGTGTTCTTTGTTTTGTAATGCCAGTTGAATGTTACTCCTCAGAAACATAACAGTTTCAAATTTTTTTCTGGATGATTTTGTACTAAAGTCATTAGAACGATTTTCCTCTGAAAGTAGCATTCAATAGCAATGTTGATTCCAAGTATTTGTTAAAACAGAAAGATGAAAATCCAATGGTATTTTACTACTCTGAATAATTTCTTGGAATATCCAATGTGAATTTGCTAGTATCAATTGTAATAATCTCTTTCTTGTTGGTTAAAGCAGTGGTGTGCCCTCTGCTCTCTGCCTCTGGATATTTCTGTTTTATCTGGTAACTGTGTAAAGCCATCCTGCTGTAGGATTTATGAATCTCTTGAATGAAAGTGATGGAAAAAGTAATGGCATGCATTTGGGTATTACCTTAATTATGAAACTCATGGAGTCTGTCTCATTCAGTTTAACCTTTTCTTTCACCACTAGTTCATCTTCATGTCAGTGTTCTATTGGCCTGTTTTTATTTAACTTGTCCCACTGCATATTTGAGAACAAAGTGATCAGAAGGTATATGGTGATTTTCACTGAAATTCAAGTTAAGCTGGTTAAGTTAGCTTCCATTGCTGTATGGTTTAGTCCTGCTTTAAGAACACTTAATTCATTCCCTTCAATAGCATTTGTTATTTCTGGCATGGAGTTTTGACACACAGGGGTGCTTGGATAACTCCAAGAGGTCAATTGAAAAGAGTATTTCAATCAAATTCCATAACAAAGAATTGACCCCTGGATGCTTATGGTGAGGATTTTGAATTCTTTTAACCTTATAATTCTATTGAAAAGATATTTTATTCCATATGCACTATTTCAAAGCTATTGTTCTTTGTAACTTTTTATCCTTTACCATCTTTGACCTGAAAAAACAAGAGATCAGATATAACAAACTTCTGACCCAAGTTACCAAGTTTTCTGATTAAATATCTCATTAGCTTCACTTTATGTGTCAAATCCTTTAGCCTGATTTAAAGTACTTAATTTGAGTTGAAAATATCTGCATTTTTGGTGAGGTTTTAATGTGTTATGCTGATTTTCCCATACTACATTTCATTTTGAACTTTTAATGAGCTTATGGGAGTGGGTTCCCAAGAGTTCAAGTGGATATGTCACCACCTTCAGTCTCTTGATTTGTCTTTTTGTTAGCTCTGCTAGCTTTGACTGCTCCTTGAGTCATGCATGCAAGGTCCTTGGAATTGTCTCTAACCCTGACTATGACACTCAGTGAGTGTCTAGACCACAATTTGGTGTGGGAGCCTTGCCAGTACTAAGTCACTATGAAACGTTTCGCTCAACCTCTGGTTTTGGCATAATCTCTTTCAGCCTTGACGGTACATAGAGTTACATAATATATTTGCAATTTATAGATAATACCAAATTCATAACGTATTTTATCTTTTACAATGTGAACAAGTTTAATTCTTTTTGATTCTTTATATAACATTTCTTCTTATAACTGGAAATCAGTTTCCCAAATACTGTTGGTTTTTTTAATTTAAAAAGTAATCTACTAAGTAATATAGGCAATAGGGTAAATCTATTTTCAATTTATTTATTTATTTTAATAAATTTATTTATTTAATTTATTTATTTTTGGCTGCATTGGTTCATTGCTGTGCACAGGCTTTCTGTAGTTGCGGCTAGTGGGGGCTACTCTTTTTGTTGCAGTGCGCAGGCTTCCCACTGCAGTGGCTTCTCTTGTTGCAGAGTGCGGGCTCTAATCATGCAGCTTTCGTAGTTGTGGCACACGGGCTCAGCAGTTGTGGCTCGCGGGCTCTAGAGTGCAGGCTCAGTAGTTGCGGTGCACAGGCTTAGTTGCTCCGCGGCGTGTGGGATCTTCCCGGACCAGGGCTCGAACCCATATCCCCCGCACTGGCAGGCGGATTCTCAATCACTGCGCCACCAGGAAAGCCCTATTTTCAATTTAAAAATGCTCTCCCATTAAACTCCAGAACTTTAAATTGTTGCATATATATTGATTACAGAATGTAATATAAAACAACTTGACTTACTTGTTAAATTTAAATTCAGTGATAAAGAATAATATACATACATGTTGTATATACATATTTGGTTATAAAATTTCACAAGACTTTGGTGTACAAATATTCAACATTCTCCACTGAATTTAACCTCGTCTAAAGCCATTAAAAAAAATTCTCCTAAACTCTTATTGCCAGTTCATAATTATTTTCAGCTTGAAAGTCAATTCTATTAATTAATTTCTCAGTCCACACTATCCAGTTTGATTAAAAAATATCTCAATTCAATATTATCATGATACCGTTCAACTGCATTCCAGATTGGCCTCTAAATTCCTGGCGAGAGATTAGGAGTGTTCTGGTGTCAGATTTGGGGAGCATCAGACCATACCCTCTTTCTTTGCTGACCTTTTCCTTCTTGGATGGGTAACTGAATATCTATTACATTTCAAACTCACACTCTCATTGATCCAGTAATATTCTTACTGGGAATTAATCTTATTAAAAGAAAACAAATCAAATAAGTATGCCAAGATGTAAGTACAAGGATGTTCAGTTTTGGCATGGTTTTATAATAACAAAAGCCAAAATAGAAAGGTCCCTAAATATTCAACAAATAAGAAACAACAGAATATAACATAACCATTAAGCAAACATGTAGACTTAAAGGTGCTAATAACTTGTTATGTTGGCGGGGAAAAACAAGTAGGAGAGTACTACCCTCTTTGTGTAAACATGAGGTATAAATGGATTGAATATTTCTGGATGAATATCCAAAGAACTGAATATGGTGGAAGGATGAGTCACCTTTTTTGCCTAACTTTTTACTTAAAAAAAATAAAGTCAGAGAAAAGTTTAAAAAATGAGCAATATCTTTTATCCAATATTTTGCCACATTTCTCAGTCACTTTATCTCTTGCTAATCTTTTTCTATATTTATTTCTATATGAATAACAGATGACTTTCCCCTTCATTTTATTGGTACTCATTTTTCTCTGTACCTTTTGTAATAAAAAAGGAGCAAGATTTATCTTCTATGTTTTGTTTTAACAGACGTACAAGTCACCTCAAGCTTTTCAAACAATACATCATTTTGATCTTAATTCCTGCTGGTCTTGCTCCAAAGTCCCAAATATCTGTTATACATTTAGGTTCTCTACCACCATTTTTGGCACTTACAGATTGCACTATATTTTTATTTAACTTTTCATAGATACGGTTCTTTGCACATAATAAGAGTTTGCTACATATTTGTTGAAACACATGGATGTAATGTATATGTCATGAGTTCTCCTGTCCAGGAAGAAAAAAAGCTACCTCTTAAATATCTAATTTTTATGCTCGATTATGCCATTCAGTACTTAACTCTGGTCTAGAGCACAATAAGTATCAACTAATAGTCTTTTATCGTTAATTAACAAATAAATAAACTTTCTCCAATAGGTGATATTAAATTTTGAAAGTTTGTTTCTACCACTCAAACTTTAAACTCAGCACAAAACACATATAAAAAAATTAGGTATATTAAGAACATGCTTCACAGTCATTGATTTTTTAAAAATTAATTAATTAATTAATTTTTGGCCGCATTGGGTCTTTGTTGCCACGTGCGGGCTTTCTCTAGTTGCGGTGAGCAGGGACTACTCTTTGTTGCAGAGCATGGGCTGTAGGCGTGCTGGCTTCAGTAGTTGTGGCACGTGGGCTCAGTAGTTGTGGCTCATGGGCTTCAGAGCACAGGCTCACTAGTTGTGGATCTCGGGCTTAGTTGCTCCACGGTATGTGGTATCTTCCCAGACCAGGGCTCAAACCCATGCCCCCTGCGTTGGCAGGCGGATTCTTAACCACTGCACCATGGGAAATCCCTACAGTCATTGATTTTTTTTTGTTTTGTTTTTTTGTTTTTTGTTTGTTTTGTTTTTTTTTTTGCGGTACACGGGCCTCTCACTGTTGTGGCCTCTCCCGTTGCGGAGCACAGGCTCCGGACGCGCAGGCTCAGCGGCCACGGCTCACGGGCGCAGCCGCTCCGCGGCATGTGGGATCCTCCCGGACCGGGGCACGAACCCGCGTCCCCTGCATCGGCAGGCGGACTCTCAACCACTGCGCCACCAGGGAAGCCCCAAGTCATTGATTTTTAACCAGCTGTTTGCATATGCCTTCAATAATTCCTCGAAAAATGACTGAAATAATTTTAATATTGATAGAGAAAAGTTGTCCCATATTTATAATTACATTCTCTACTTGACAAAGGTCAGAAGACATTTTGAAAGCATGGCAAAATAAAATTGATACGAGCAGAATTTACTAAATAAATTCTATTATGTTAGGATATCTAAAGTTTCATACCCTGTGGTATGTCTTTGTTTCACTAAAGTCAATATAAGAAGAGAACAGGGAAAGAAGTAAAATATTAATTTTCATTTTGCTATAAAATGTGTCTAAAATTTAACATCCTGATAATGCTAGGGCTTTCCATGACCTCAATTTTGATAGACAGAATGCAGAGTGAGAATTCAATTGTTCCATACAGATTTCATTCAATCAAGGCAACAATGAAACAAAAATGTTCTTCAGAAAAATGCCAAACTGCTTATTGACCAGTGGGATAGAAAATAATGGAGCAAATAGAATTTTGGACCTGTGTGACTTATGGAGGTCTCTTTATAAGAATCAAGGCCAGGATTTTAAGAGAATGGAAAGAGATGCGATTATATCATGTTCTCAGCTTATTTTAAAATAATGTTTATTGAGCAAAGAAAAGGCTAATATATATCAAAATCAAATCAAATTTGACAGGTCAAATTTCTAATTCTATTAGTTTTAAATTAAAATAGTTATCATAAGATTAAAAGTTAGAATTTTCTCAAGCATAGGTAAAACATGTTAGTTTTTCCAAAACTGGTGCAGTATTCGTCTACAATGATTCCAAGTTTTTAAAAAAGGAAAGAATTCAGGTTTTAAATGTTATCCTTAGAGTATCTAAAAACAAAGCTAAAAGTTGGCACATGCTCATTTTACTAGAGGATACATTACCTGCCTTTGAAAAGCCTCTTGATAATCAAGTTAACTTTGAAAGCTTTGAATAATAACTCACAAGCAAAGAATTCTAGCAGAAATAATACAGCATATATTTCATGGGCAATATGAGCAAACTGAATAGTCCTATTAATAAAAATGAGGCATCAAATGGAAGGAAAGCTAACCATAAGTTCATTTTCTGTATCTGTGAGTCTATTTCTGTTTTGTAAATAAGTTCATTTGTATCATTTTTTTTAGTTTCCACACATAAGCGATATCATAGGGGGAGGGATAATTAGGAGTTTGGGATTAAAATATTCAAACTACTATACATAAAATAACCAACAGGGACCTATTACATAGCACAGGGAAATATACTCAATATCTTATAATAACCTATAATCAAAAAGATCTAAAAAAGAATTATGATATATATAAAACTGAATCACTTTGCTATACACCTGAAAATAATACATTATAAATCAACCATATTTCAATAATTTTTTTTTAAAGTAAAACAACAGCAAAAAAAAAAATAGAAGGAAAGCTAGAGACAGCAAAGCTATACTTTTCTTCCTCATTTCCATTCCACTTGTTGATAATGTCTTCTCTCCTTTTGTTCTGGAAAAAATTCTTGCTAATGATCCCATTTGCCCAATCTCTTTTCTCACATCTTCTTCCCTCCTTCTTCCCCTCTGTTATCCACTACTTCCTTCTCTTCCCTTCTCCTCACTCTGTTCTTCTGCTCCTCTACCCTCTACTCTGCTCTGTCCTCACTCCTCCCTTCCCACTCTCTTTCCACTCTCTTTCTCTAGCAGTTTTTCAAGATAATTCTTCTCAAGGATCTTTCTTCATGCAGACCCACACAGTCATCAGTGCTATCTGTCTATGAGAACAGTTTTGATGATGCTATTACAAATTTTAAATAGCAACTATAGTTAAAATTTAAAACTCAAAACAACTAAAGTTCACAGATTTAAAAGCCCATTTTAATGTGCTCTTATCTTTTCAGTCCGATCTCCAGCCTGCTTTGTCTCATGTACTCCTTAGCCACCCTAGAATGACCGCTCTCAGTTTTCTGAATATGCCTCTTGGTGCTCAGTCTTTGCTTATGTGGGTTCCTCTATACCAACCAATCCACTCAACTAGTACCCAAAGAAGTAAATTTTATCTCAGTTCACTGCTGCTTTCAGGAAATAAGTGCCACAATCAAATATGGAATAACTCAGCTTTGTTCAATTAGCACAGCAGTTGAAATGGGAAACTAATCTCCAAACTTGCCAAAAAACTATACATTAAATCAGTCAGTGTGCCTGCTATGTGCCAGTCACATAAATGTGATGGATTTGATCCTATCTCTAACAGATATGTACTTTAGCAGAAAATAAGAAAATTAAGTAAGAATTTCCATAAACTTCCTTGGTGAAATCACAAAGTAGAACCAACTAACATCTGCTATATTGATCAAGAAATGATCTCTTAAAAATAAGTTACTGTAACTGAAACCAAAAGGGATGAAGAAGAGTTTGTCAGCTGACAAGGAGAGGGTAGAGTGTTCTACCCACACATGTGAAAGCCTGGGGGTAAAAAAGATCCGGACTTCTTTAGTATAGCTGGAGTCTGGTGCGAAATGGCAGATATTCCGAGAAATGAGTCAGGGCCTGGGGATATGTTAAAGGGTTTAAATTTTATCCTAGAGACATTGAGAAGATAATGAAGGATTTAAGTATGTGAGTGAGATGATCAATTTTATGTTTGAGGAATATTACTTTGTCTGCTCTGTGGAAACCTATCTATTCACCAGAAGACCTACAGATTTTAAATGACAAAGTGAATGACCTATACTTTGAGCTTCAGATGTGGACACATTCTTTGCAATGTCCCTAGAGTCTGAAGGACAGACTTAGCATCATCTCAAGACTGTTTTTTAAATTTATTTTTGAAAGGTAGGACTTAGAAGCCAAAGGATGTATTTTGGATTAACATAGATAGGAAATTAAAATAATCTGGTGTGTCTTAACCAATAATTAATAAACTTTAATAAATTATGTTTATAGTTAAATGAGTTATTATAAGATTAATAACAATTATGGATCATTAATAAGGATTCTCAATATTGAACATGCAATAATATGCTTATAAGTGTGATATAATTTATTAGATGAAATAAATTTTGAAATTTATTTATATAAATAAATAGGATATAATTTATCCTTGAAAATATTACCTTTGGTGTGCATTTTTATGTACAAAGAGAATATTTAGAATCTACTGAAAGAATGTTTAGGGAGTATTTAGAATAAACTGCTTTACTAATTAACTTACAAGATGTCATTGAGCTCTGTTTTCCAGATAGTCATTAGCAGTGATAGGTTTTCTCTTACACATAGGCATCTTACTTCTTGAGAATTAATGAGTATAATTGATCATGGCAGATTGTTGGTATTTTCTAATGATAAGTAAGCTGTGTCTTCCAAGAAATGGTTCCAGTCATGCCACCAGTTTGAGAAGGTTTAGTTAAGGACAAATGAGGTAAGTCATTGAAAACCTGTTAGTGTTCCTTCTCTCCTTTACTGGAAAAGATAATTACTCAGAAAACAACCTTGGTTCAAGGGCAGATTTAAGTTTTGTGGAGATACTTCAAGAAAAAGAAGACAATATTATGAACACAATATTTGATAGGAAAGTAAATTTTACACTGAGAAATCACATATAAAAATTAACTGAAGTGTAACAAATATCACAAAAATTATAAAATCAAGGAGAAAAAAGAATATTGATTAATCAGCTTCCTGACACATCCCTAGTATATTGTGTGGTTGCCTTCTCTGATCACCTATTCATGTGATGCTGATTTCATAATACCATTTTCCATCATGTGAATAGGAAAGATAATTATTCTGCCTACTAGTGTAGTTAATAGAAAATATTGATAATTGGGATTTGTAAAACATGTATCACAATGTTAGCTAGAGTCACTTGTATCATTGCTTACAGTTAGGTGCTCTACAAACACAGGGACACTGGTAAATTATGTTTTGTACAATTTCCATCATAAAAGAAAAAATAGATGGTAGTTTTTTGTTTTTTTGCGGTATGCGGGCCTCTCACTGTTGTGGCCTCTCCTGTTGCGGAGCACAGGCTCCGGATGTGCAAGGCCAGCGGCCATGGCTCGCGGGCCCAGCCGCTCCACGGCATGTGGGATCTTCCGGGACTGGGGCACGAACCCGTGTTCCCTGCATCGGCAGGCGGACACTCAACCACTGCGCCACCAGGGAAGCCCAGATGGTTGTTTTTAACTTTATCCTCTGCATATTCAGTATGCTCCTCATGGGAATTTTCATTTTGACAAAGCATCAAAGAGACCTATTCTGCTTGAAATTTTGACATGTTTGAATGTTGAAAGAGTTTTCCACAGACTAGCTTCTCAGGCAGATGGGTCAGCAAGCAGGCAGTAGACGTTCTCCTGAACATCATTCTACATAAATAGCTAGCAATAACCTAACTTCTATGGAAGTGATTACAAACCGTACAGCCCACGAAAACCAAATATTTCAATCGTTTCAAATTCACTTTAGCTGGATCTCCAAGATGGCCATTGTTACGCAGTACAACAGAGGGGAAGTCAGAGAGGAAAGTGACTGATTGTAGTTAAAATATATCAGTTTTTCCATACTAGCAGAAACTAACACACCATTGTAAAGCAATTATACTCCAAAAAAAGTGTTAAAAAATGCACAGACACACAAATATATCAGTTTTTCAAATTTTACAAAAACATCTGGTAATGTGAAAACATAGTAAATGACCTTCTCAGGTTGCATCCTTCTACAGTATGTACAAAAGTTTTATGTGTTCCTCTTCATCCAGATTCCAGAATAATTGCTCCTTTTCCTTTGCCTTCAAGAGGTGGCAAGCCCTCCACTCCTCCTTCTGCCCCAAACACAGTATTAGTAGATCTGAAGTGCTGTTCTGCCCCTTAAGGCTTTCCTATACCATACCCATTCCTCTTAAATCGTTCCTATACTTGTAAATGCTTACTAATTAATCACTCAGATTGTACTATCTGTTTGCTGCAAGGAATCTGATTGATATACCCTCTCATCTTTCAGTTCTTATCGTAACTATAACTTCCCCTTCAATCTCTTTCCCAACCAACCTGTTAGTATCTTTTTTTTTCTATCACAGTACTTCATTAACTTCTGTTACAACCCTTATCCAAATTAATAATTATATATTTATTTGTTCATTTACCAATAATCCCCTGGTTCCAAATACAGTTCATGCCATATAATAGGTACTAAATAAGTATTTACAGTAAAACCCCAGGGTAAGGTAAATTCACCCAGTCTACATTCCTAAAAAGGTGAGGTTAAGTTTTTACCTTTGGAGGGAGGTATGGAAATGGAAGAGAGGGTGAGATGTAAGGCCAGACACAGGGAATTGACAGGCAACCCTAATTCACAAAAGGTGTCTCTTGACCTTCCCAGTGTGTTTCCCAGCCTGTTCTCCTTGGACCAGCCAAAATAATGGGCACCAAACAACAACAAGATTACTAAAATCATAGCTACTGTCCCAGGTATTCCATCACAGCCACAAGAACAGGGGTTAATTCCATAGATATCTAAGCCAATGTGCACATCTGATACCAGCTAATGCCAAACCACATTTGGGATCAAAACTCTTGGTAGGTTTTTGCTAGATTGTAACCACTCTTGGTCATATTATTAAATTTGCAATATTGCTATCCTGCATTTGTAAGACTGGGCTGTCTGGATCCCAATCACTGCATTAGAGAGGGGTTTTATTGTATTGCATGAATGGGTGAATGGACTCAAATTTATCAGTATTTCTCCTATTTTAAGGATAAAAAATATTTACGGTTAAAATAATGAATGGGATATAATGAAAAGAATTTTTCAAAGACTGAGTTTAAACTAATACTATCTTGAGGGAAACAAATCATTTAAATTTGTAAATAGAAATCGACAACTGTTATTAAAATGTTTTAAATTTTCTATTTTCTTCTTAGGAGAAATCCATGTGCAACATACTGGAAATTAGATATTCTGGGAAATCAAATAAGTGTTTCTATTTTTGCACATGTCTTTTTATAAAGTTTAAAAAGCAAGTTTACATATATTAAATCATTTGAGTATAAAGACCTTATGAGATGACTATTTATATGTTAAGTAGACTCAATCAACATTTATTCTAGCCCTGTTTTCTTTCATTTCTTATATTTTATTTTATTTAATTAATTAATTTATTTGGCAGCACGCGGGCCTCTCACTGTTGTGGCCTCTCCCGTTGTGGAGCACAGGCTCCGGACACGCAGGCTCAGCGGCCATGGCTCACGAGCCCAGCCGCTCCGCGGCATGTGGGATCTTCCCGGACCGGGGCACGAACCCATGTCCCCTGCAACGGCAGGCAGACCCTCAACCACTGCGCCACCAGGGAAGCCCCATTTCTTATATTTTAAAGCTAAAATCTAATCTTTCTAGGCCACCTTGCGTCAGCAGAGACCATGTGGCATTCTAGCCAAGGAAACTATTTAGAAGTGTTGGGAATTTCAGGAAAGTGTTTGTTTCGTGATACAGCATCCTCCTCGTTCTCCTTCATTACTTTTTCTTCCTGACTGGGGTGTAGTCATAAAGAGTGGAGATACCAAAGCAGTGATATTTCAACAATTAAGAAAATCTCAGAACATCAAAAGACTAGCCCTGAAATCCTTGAGATTTTGAACCAAGGCCAACAACTGCCTCCTTCCTGGCATCTTGTTGCATGGTAGTAAAATACATTTCAAGTTTATTTAAGCCTCAATTCAACAGAATATCATTTTCTATCAAGAAAATAGAAAGATGATTTATTTTGTCTTCTATGTTATTTAGAGCCAAACACAATCAACAAATAATAGAGTGACACAGGAATATTATTATTTAGCCAATGGGTAAACTGAAGTTCAGCATTATTTTTACAAGTTTACACCCAGAACATGGGGTACAGCCTGGGCCTAAATCAGGGGAAGAAGTACCCTCATTCACTAGAAGTTTACAATCAGGAAAGTGTTTACACTTTACACAAAGTTTACAATCAGAAGCGAAACAATACTTGCCTTAAAACTAATGTATTGAAATATGTGATAATTTGTTAGGCTGGGTGGCTTAATAGTACAAATAGCTAACCCTTTTTGAGTAGTTATTATGTGTCAGTCACTTTTCTAGCCAATTTATATACATTAACTCTTTTTATTCTCAGCATAACCCTATTACAAATGTGCTATATTATGCACATTTTACAGGGGAGAAACCCGAGGTATAAGTTTTGAGTTTTTAAGTAACCTGTCATAAGTGACACGGCCAATAATTGACAGAACTGGCATTTGGACTCAGGCAGTCTGGCTCTAGCAATTGTGCTCTTAGCCATTACCTTACACTATTTCTCACCGGTCTGTTCATGTCGATCTTAATGAAGTAGATATTTCATCTTAATTTTAGGATAACATAATTAAAACTTTAAGAGTTTTAAAAAACACAGTTTTCAGATGCAATAAATAGAGAAAAACTTCTAACACTTATATAGCACTTAGTATGGGCCAGGAACTGTTCCAAGTAATTTTCACGTATTAACCCATTTAATCTTCATAACGAAAAAACAGTTTGATGGAGCTGGACGTATTTATTATCTCTATTTTATAGAAGAGAAAATTGAATCCCAGAAAAGGTAAGACACTTGCCTAAAGTTGGCAGAACTAGTAAGTGGTGCAGTTGGGATTCCAACCCAGGAAATCTGACTCCAACATCTGGCTCTTAAGCACTTCAATAACAAAGCACATGAACTTCTGTTCAGTGCACAGATTGTAAAGGCTAGTAAAATTTATAGACGAGATGGAGAATACCTACTAAACAGGGACAATTTCATGGAAGGAGAAATTTGATCCGAAATAACTTTGAAGGGAGAAGAAAGTAAGTTGGCTTAAGCAATGAAATTGAGATTCAGAACGTATTATGAAAAATGAAGAAATATCTGGGCAAAATTCCAGAAAATCAGAGTCAAGTAGAAATCTGATGGCATCCAATGAGATCCGTTTATTTTTAAAAGCAACAGATTAACTCTAATTTCTAAAGTTGAGAAACTTTTAAAAACACAAAGTTAACTTGTTCTACTTTCACCTACCGACTGGTAGTTGTTCACTTCACTTGTTGACTGTTTCAGTTTATTCCACAACAATTTATGTTCTGACTAGCAGCTCTTATGAAAATAAAATTCAAAAGCTATGGTTCCAGACTTCCCTGGTGGCGCAGTGGTTGAGAGTCCGCCTGCCGATGCAGGGGACATGGGTTCGTACCCCGGTCCAGGAAGATCCCACATGCCGTGGAGCGGCTGGGCCCGTGAGCCATGGCCACTGAGCCTGAGCGTCCGGAGCCTGTGCTCCACAACGGGAGAGGCCACAATAGTGAGAGGCCAAGCTATGGTTCCTGCCTTAAAGGAAATTATAATCTTCCAAATTCCAAACTGTCACCAGGTGTCATGTTCACCATCTCTTTTTCAATTTTTTGATCTGACTGATTTTAATACATTACTAAATAATTCAATAAATCAGTTCAATAAACATTTATTGAGCAACTACTGTTTCCCAGACATTGTGCCAGGAGCTGGGACTATAGAAGCTTGTTAGGAGAGAAGACACATAAGGAAATAATTACACTACAATGTGATGAGTGTAATGAAGCAGCAGAGTCCATGTGCTCTGGATTCAGTAAAAAGAGGGTCATGCTAGAAGGGATGAGGTATGAACTGGACATTTAGAAAAAACTTCAAAAGCTTTCATTTAAGAAATATTAGTGCATGCTTACTATATACCAGGTACTGGGTTAAGTGGTGGTGATACAGTATTGAAAAATTCAAACCTCATCTTTATACTTGCAAAGCTTGTAGACCAACAGAATTAATGCAGTTCTTTTAGCAAAGTGCTGAAGAATAAAAAAAAAAAAAAAAAAAAAAGGAGGATGAAAGGAAGAAGGGAATGAAGAAACAGGGGAGGGACCATGGACAGGAATTTTAGAACCAACTGTAAGTTTGTTCACCGTCTGAATCTGCAACTTCTAAAAACGGAGAGGCACACAAGAAGGAGTCAGATGAGAAAGGAAAGGGGGGGATCAATCACAACACTTGAATCCAATAAGTTTCATAGTTTGAGAAAGGTCAGATATCCAGATAAATATGGAAAGAGCAAGAATCAGAGCATACAAGAGATGACAAAAAAAGCACACTACACTGATGATTCAGAGGTATTAATTTTCTTTGGAAGTTACAGGCTAGGTCTTCCAGCTATGCCCTATCTAGTTAAAGTAGATTTTTTCCTAGCACCCATGGAACAAAATGTCAGAATCCACGGAAATGATAGTGTATTTCACGTTACAAAGTTGTCTGTGAATAAAAGCTATGCAGAGTGAATCACATTTGTACTGCACTTATGGAATTTTCAAGGCAGACATACCTTGTTGTGAATCCAACAAAAAAGAAATAACCATTTCTAATGAGAATGATTTCTTTCTTTCTTTTTAGTAAATTTAAAATTCATGTAGATGTCTTTCACTGATACTTCAATAAACATGTTTTGTTTTTTTACAAGTACACTTTTAGACCCAGTGTGGGACACTATGGTGATAAAATATAGTTTGAAATTTCTTGTCAAGATGGCTTTGTAAGTTCAGGCGTTAGGGAGTCCCCTTTACTCCAAGTATACAGCAATGAAAGATAAAATACAAAACGAGTGAACCAAACATACACAACAAGATCCAAAAAAGGTAAACATCTCCATAAATAAACACAAAACTAAAATATCAGCTTAAATTGCAGATCTTCTGAGCTATCAGTCAGAAGCCAGTAGAGGTGGTGGGGAAGTCCATTCCTTCTTTAACGGAGAGTAAAAGTATCCTCTAGGAGACAGAAGATAGAAGAAATTACCTAGGCTCAATGAATGATACTAGCATCTGGGGCTAGAGGGCTCTCCCACTAACTCACCGGGAAAAAGCTGGAAAGTGCTGCTAATCAGATCTGCTTCAAGCTCTGATTTATATAAAGCTATATACCTAAGTAGGGAAAGAACACAGGTAAACCTTCTTAATAGCAACCTAGCCAAACAATCCAATGGCTCAGTATCTGGATGTGTAAGCTTCCAGGATAGGTATGTATGCCCATACAGAGCAACTCTCCAGTTGGTACCCTGGGCAAAATACAAAAACAACTGCCAGAGGATACTGAGTAATAAACAAAATCAGGCAGAATATGGAGGAGTCAAAACTTTGAGAGGTGACTAACATGAAAACGATTCCCATTTTCTTAAGGCCTTTCCCTGCTAGTGGGGACTTCAAAGAGAGTTTCTTGGGAGACAGCATGACGTGCTCAGTGTAGAAGAGGCAGCCTGGAGCCAGATGGGATAAGGGGAAAGGTGATCCCGACAGGTTGCAATGGGGGAGATAAAAGTTCTAGAAGCTGAGGCTGTGCACCTGCATCCCCAGTGACAAAGCATTAGCTGGTCTACAGTGTCCTACTGGATTTCAAAGTAACAATCAAAAAGTAGGATCAGCACATCATCATGGGCTAACATTATGATAATACAGAGGAAAGTTTGTGAGTTAATCAGGAAAATTCAAGATAAGAAAAAAATAGTATTATGTAAAGAAAATAAGATAAAATGGCTTATAAAGGAAAAAAAATAAAACATTGGAAGTGAACTTTAAATAAGAAACAGGGGCTTCCATGGTGGCGCAGTGGTTGAGAGTCCGCGTGCCGATGCAGGGGACACGGGTTCGTGACCCGGTCCGGGAGGATCCCGCGTGCTGCGGAGCGGCTGGGCCCGTGAGCCATGGCCGCTGAGCCTGTGCGTCCGGAGCCTGTGCTCCGCAATGGGAGAGGCCACGGCAGTGAGAGGCCCACGTACCACAAAAAACAAAAAAAAAACAAAACAAAAAAAATAAGAAACAGTAAATTAATATATTTAAGTATGATGCAGGAAAAAAATTTAAAAGGCAAAGGAAAATTAAATAATAGATAAAAAACATATGGAAGATAGAGAACTAGAATCCAACCCATGAAAACTAGGTATTCTCAAAGTCAGGTCAGAACATTTAATGATTGCTGTCCATACCCTACCCAGTTTCATCCAGCATGAGTACAGACAACCTACAGAAACCTGAAGTAACTGTCTTCAGATCCAGGAATCCTGTTCTCATCCTCATATACCATGGCAGCCTATCTCATTATTCTACTGTAAGAGCAGCACAAATGCAGATCATAACCCATTCTCAGTTATCTCAGTTGATGAGTAATTGAGGCAGTTCAGGGCTCTACCACCCAGAAAACTGTAGTTCTGTCTTCCCCATTAAAAATTAAGCATTCAAATTGAGCATATGTAATAATTAAAATAATCTGTCATGTATATTTTGTTGCCATGACAATGAAGCTGTGCACCATCACCAACATCACGTTAGAATGCCAAAATATTTTTTCCCATAAAATGTCTTCTATAAAATATCTTTTATAAATCTCATTTCACAATGAAAAATGTAATCAGCAGACATTTTGAAGATTTTATAGATTATACTGAAATTATATAGAAGACTCAAATAAGTAATATGGAAATTGGGAGGCACTAGGCCAGGCAGCTAACATGAACATGGGTAAGAAACAGTCTGTCCTCAAAAATGTTAATGTCATACTCTTTTCTACACAAATTGAGGTTTGCTTTGTGTATGAAATGACACAAGTTATAAATGTATCCAATGTATTTGGTTTCTTTAAAAATGCATTAAGGAAAGGTACTCTCACTCTGGTTCTCTTTAATGAGCAAGTGTACTATTCTTAATGATCGTAGTATCTCAGACTGTCCAAACCCACAACAAATTTTTTGAAAGAAATTAATGTAGAAATTGAGATTGTAAAGATTATGACAAAAATTTTCCTCTCTAAACATTATGGGGCTTCACATGTACTAAATAATAAACTTACACAAGCACATTATTTGATAGTGAGCTTGATTCTTGGGCAAAGCAAAACATTATAATAATTAAGATACAAAAGCATTCTGAAAGAATTCTCACTCTATATGCCTTAGTGTAAATTTCTATTAGATGCATGCTATAACTCTAACAGGAACTTTTCAGAAGATACAGATGCACCTACTGATAATGTTCCAATGAAGTATACAATATAGGAGATATGTGACTCAAAGCTGAATATCATTCCATCAGAAATCAGTCACTCCAAAAAAAAAAACAATTAAGAATAGAAAATATAAGGCGATGCTGAAATAAATTACAATTAATTTAATTTTAAATGTTTATTCCAGGATGTAAAATTTCAGCAAGCTATAAAAGAAGCTTGGAAAAGAAGATCTAAATTAGGAACAGAAAAGAGGGAGGCAAGTCACAGACTCCAACAGCTATGCCAGAATATTTCCAGAGGTCAAGCCAATATTGGTGACCAGCAGAAGTTTCAGTATTATCAAGTCATGACTGGTCTCTCCATTTTGTGACTGTATAAATGTTGTCATCATTATTATTACAACTACAAAGCACTGAAATCAGTGTTCTATGTCAGGTACCAAAAGGCCTCATCTGGTACAATATCACATGGTATACCTGTGGCAGGTGGAGCGCTCTTCCCCCAGTTATTCAATCAGTGAACTCCTGTTTTCCAAATATCAACTCCCAGAAGATTATAAGATAAGAAAAATAACAATAAGGGGCATAATTTTATGGTGATTAAACCAAGAGGGATACAGTCAAAACTGTAGCAGGCTTCTTTTGTAGAATTTGACAAGTTGATTTTTAATTTTACATGGAAATGCAAAGAACCTAAAATATCTACAGCAATTTTTTAAAGGAATAAAGTAAAAGGCCTTGCTATATCTGATTTCAAGACATATTCTAAAAGTACACTAACCGAGACAGTGTGGAACTTGAGAAACGTGACATACATATCCATGGAATAGTGCCTTCTAGGCAATTCAAAATGTTGTTCTATCAATATGGAAAAAATAGAGGGTGACCCTTATCAGGCTCTATATGCAAAAATTTATTCAAAATGGATCACAGACCTAAATGTGAAAACTACGGCTGTAATTCTCCTAGAGGAAAACATAAAGGAAAATCTTTGCAAACTTCAAGTGATCAAAGATCTCAGATAAAACACAAAAACAATGAACCATAAAGTTATTAAAAATGATAAATTAAAATTCATTAAAATTTAAAACTCACTCTTCTAAAGATACAATTAAGAAAATGAAATGGCAAACCACAAACTGAGAGAAAATATTCACAACACATAAATCAGACAAAGATAAAAAGAATGCTTACAGTTCAATAATAATAAGATAACCAATGAAATTAAAAAAAAATAAGCAGAAGAGTTTAGTAGTTATTTCAAAAGAGAAAATATGCAGATGGCCTGTAGACACATAATGTACAGCATCATTAGTCTTTAGGGGTAAGAATTCAAACCACATTGAGATACAACACCACACCCATCAGAATGGGAAAATTAAACAAAATTAAAACAGAAGAGGGAAGGATATGGGCAACTAGGACTCTCATACATAGCTGGTGGGAATATAAAATCATATAACTACTTTGTAAAAGAGTTGGAAGTTTCTCAAAAATTTAAACATACACTTAACGATTCAGACATTCTACTCCTAGGTATTTACCCAAGAGAAACAAAAACATACAACCACACAAAGACTAGGTCACAAATGCTCTTAACGGCTTTATTTTAAGTAGACAAAAACCATAAATAATCCAAATGTCTAACATACATGAATGGGTAAACAAACTGTGATATAGCCATTTAATGAAATACTGGTTAGCAATAATAAGGAGCTACTAATTCATGCTGTTGAATAAATCAAAAAATCATTATGTTAGATGAAAGAAGCCAGGCCAAAAAAAAAAAAGTAAGAAAATAATACAAATTTTATAATTCCATTCATATAAAATTCTAAAGAATAAATTAATCTATAGTGACAGAAATCAGGTCAGATATGGGGGTGCGGGAGAGATGGGTTACAAAGTGGTACAAGGAAATGTTTGTTATCCTATTTTGATGGTTTCTCAGATTTGTATACATATGTCCAAACTGATCAAATTGTACACTTTAAAAATGTGACGTTTAGTGAAATTTAATTATACTTCAGTGAAGTTGAAAGAAACCAAAACCAAAAAATAAAAAGGAATGATATTAAATCCATTTTAGGGGAGAGGTTTATAATAAAAAAGACGTATTTAGAATAGGTTGCCTAAAGCTCATTTATTTGAGATCATTTTTCCTATAGCTTCTATCTAATAACATTTCTCCTAAAATTTATCACCTGTTAAATAATTAAATGTCTGTTCAGATATTTTTAAGGGATTGGGGAGATACCTTTTGCCATTTTAAGAAATTGTAATCAGTCTTTTTTTTTTTTTTCCGTTGCGGAGCACAGGATCCGGACGCGCAGGCTCAGCGGCCATGGCTCACGGGCCTAGCCACTCCGCGGCATGTGGGATCTTCCCAGACTGGGGCACGAACCCGTGTCCCCTGCATCAGCACGCAGACTCTCAACCACTGCGCCACCAGGGAAGCCCTGTAATCAGTTTCTTTAATTTAAATTTAAACCTACTTAAATTTTAGCTTTTCTAGTAAAAAATTATTAAATTTGCAGCAGTTTAGGAATGATGCAATTTTTTCTATCTTTTTAAGTTCATCTACTTATAAAATACTTCTTCAAAATTATGGTTGAGTATACCAAAAACCAATGAATTGTATACTTTAAATGAGAGAAGAGCAAAACTTTTGTTAATACATATTTATATGAATGAGAAAACTGAGGAAGTATTCTGGAAAAAAAGACAGTAAACTTTTAAGGGCCCTGAATACCAGTCACTGTTTGTTAACATGGAAATCATGTTTCACCCTTGAAGGTTCTTGAACAGGATAGTATCTTGATGTGGTCTTTGAGAAAATTGATCTGGCAGTGGTGTGTGGAGTAGATTTGTGTTAGAAGAGATGAAAATCCTGTTAGAATGTTACTAAAATAAACTGAATGTCAAAACACAGAGTTTTAAAATAATTAGAAGTAGCAGTAATGATAATTTTTATAAAAAGTGAGGGGAGGATAATACGAGTTTAAAACTTTGCCACTCACTGAGGAAGGGGAGTAATGAGAAATGAGGAATCAAAGAGAACTCTAACTTCTTTTCAGTATCTGGGAGGATAAAGCCTCCATTATAGAAGTTAGGGGAGAATTCAGGAATCTTACTGATTGGAGGGCTTCAGTATTGAGTATCCTAAAATTCAGGTTCAGGCAGGATACCTAGTTATCCATCTGGCCCTACAGAAAGTGTATTCAAAGCTTTCTGGAGAGACTGTAGGTAATATTTGTCATTTTATGGCTGCTGAGCATTTGAACTCCCTGTCTATATTTAAGGAAGTAGACATCGTTTTTGTTTTACATAAAAGGCCAGGTACTTGTTCCCCCCAGGTTCTTGACTCTAGACCTCAAAGACATGTCTTAAATTTGAGCAATCATATGCTCCCACTCAGAGTGTGAGTCTGAGTGGCTTACACAAAGAAGCTAGGAGCGTTGGTCTCATGTCATCAGTGTAAGCACCCAGTATCTGTTCCCACTGGTGGCAGAGTGACAGGACCAGTGGCAGCATGAAAACTTGATTGGTCCTGTGGCCAGAGCTGGCTATGTCTTATTCTGGCTGGCTTTCCATGGTCCCTGATTAACTTTTTAAAAACAGTTTTACTGAAATACAATGCACACAATATAGTAATTCACCCATTTAAAGTATGCAGTTCAGTAGGTTTTAATATATTCAGAGTTTGTAAACACCATGAGCTAATTTTGCAACATTTTCATCACCCCAAAAGAAACCTTGTACCCATTAGCAGTCAATCCACCTCCCTCCAGGCAACCACTTATCCACTTTCTGTCTCTATAAATTTTCCTATTTTGGACATTCATATAAATGGAATCACATAACATGCAGTCTTATGTGAGCAGCTTGTTTCACTTAGTATAGTGTTTCCAAAGTTCATCCATATTATAGTATGCACCAGTACTTCACTCCTTTTTATTGCTGAAAAATTTTATGGATATACCACATTTCGTTTAATTATTTATCAGTTAATGGACATTTGGGTTGTTTCTACTTTTTGGATATTACAAATACCATTGCTATGAATATTTATGCATACACTTTGGTGTGGACATATTATTTCACTTCTCTTGGCTATATACCTAAAACTGGAATTGCTGAGACATATTGTAACTCCATGTTTAACATTTTGAGGAACTGTCAAACTATTTTCCAAAGTAGTTGCACCATTTTACCTTCTCACTAACAGTATACAAACATTCCAATTTCAACACATTCTTACTAGCGCTTGTTGTTATATATCATTTTTATTACAGCTATCCTAGTGCGTATAAAGAAGTTTCTTCAGGATTTTGCTTTACATTTCTAATGACTAATGATGTTGAGAAGCTGTTCATTTGGTTATTGGTTATTCATATATATTCTTTGGAGAAATGCCTTTTCAAATTATTTGCCCATCTTTTTAATTGGGTTAGTTGTCTTTTTTTTATTAAGTTAAAAACCTTCATTGCTGCTTGATTTTTGAATCATGTTCGTAGTCATACTCTTTCCTTTGTCTGACCCAATATTCTTACATTAAATTGCATTTTTTGCTTAAATTGAGCCCAATGGCTATCTGCTTCTTGCAACCAAGAACCAGAGATCAAATCTACATATACATATTTAGAGTTTTTCCAAACAAAGTGGATATTTGTTTTTTTTAATATCTTTATTAGAGTATAGTTGCTTTACAATGGTGTGTTAGTTTCTGCTTTATAACAAAGTGAATCAGCTATACATATACATATATCCCCACATCTCCTCCCTCTTGCATCTCCCTCCCACCCTCCCTATCCCACCCCTCTAGGTGGTGACAAAGCACTGAGCTGATCTCCCTGTGCTATGCGGCTGCTTCCCACTAGCTATCTATTTTACTATCTATTTTACGTTTGGTAGTGTATATACGTCCATGCCACTCTCTCACCTCGTCCCAGCTTACCCTTCCCACTCCCTGTGTCCTCAAGTCCATTCTCTACATCTGCATCTTTACAAAATGGATATCTGATTTAATAAAAGTACATGAGATAAATGAGGGAGATACATAAAATTTAAAATATTAAAAAGTTAGTTGTCAGTGAGTGAATAATCAGTGACTAAAATTTTTTACTATTATTCATTTTGATGATGGAGGAAAAAGGAGAAGCAGGGTAGTAGCTTGAATCATCTTTACTCAGGGGAAAAATTTAAAGAGAAGATATTACACATGAATATATGGGAGTACATAATTAGTGAAGGAAATTCCTTAAGGAGGTAGCAGAGAGATGTGGAAGAATTAGGTTTAGAAAGGAGGAGTATTCTTCCTTAGAGATAAGGAAAAATAATAATAACTTGGTGGAGGAAAGTAAAGAGATTCTGAAGTGGAGATGGTGCCCTGAGACAGTCTTCAGCAGGTGGCTGTGACATCCTCTAGAGATAGGAGTAATATTATGCTAACACCAACATCCAGAGGTTGGATGGGGGTGTCGAGGAGAGTAGAGAGTTGCTGCGGTAGGAATGAGGTCACAAGTCAGAGGGAGTTAAGTTGAGAAGAATTTTCCAGCAAAAATGATATTCTAGCTGTAGTGAATTCAAGAATATTTTCTATTCTTCTACCCAAATCTCTGAATTCTTCCTTTCTTTCTCTCTTGTACCTTACTTAATAAAAATGTGTCATAAGGGAATAACACCAACAAACACTCAAACATGTAGAATGTTAAATATATATGAATCATTGCTCTGGCTCATTCTTTTGAAGTTGTTCCTTCGTGTGTTTCCCCTTTCTTCTAGTTTCAGAGTACCCATTGCAAAATGTAAATACTATGAGCAAACTAGGTATATTCCCTTTTTGGTTTGAAATGTAGTTTCTAAAAATGTCCATTTTAGTCTTAGTTTTCAGAGATGCTTTCTTTCTTTTGTCAAGTGTCTCTGACTTAAACAAAAAAGTCTAAAAGTGATTTCCATAGTGATTTATAGTGTTCTTCTCTGAGCTTCTTTCAAAATAGGTATCTCAACTCCTTACCATTGATGAACTGTAGTCTTGTACTAATAATTTCTTCATATTACAATGTTAATGAAACAAAAATCTCTGGACTACAGTAAGTCAGGTTATTTACTTTTTCTTTTACATAATCTATTTGCCCTTTTAAAAATTCAAAGACAACCCTTTGTCATTCTCTTAAATAGCAAAAGATATGCCTACATTTCCAACAGACTATCTTTGTTCTTTATTTGTTTATATATTTGTCCTAAGGTACAAAATTAAAAGCATACCTAAATGAAAATATCACGGATAGAAAGAGAACACAGGAGATTTAAAAGACAGTGATCAGATTCCTTTTCAAGGTAGAAAAGTGTTACATTTCACATTTCTGTGAAGCTGGGGGCTTTACATCCTACTGAACTCTTCAGCTGAAGTTAGCACTCCAGGGGATTTCAAATCAGTTCAAAGTTACATAGTAAAGAGAAAAAGAAAAAGAAAAAGAAAAAGAAATGAGTGAAATTCCTTCAGTTCAATTTCATTGTTTAGCATTTTAAAGTTTCCAACTATTCTCTTCATTAAAGCCCTGGTTTCATTGGGTTTATGGATTTGTCTGAAGCCAGGAATGTGTCCAAATTCACAGTAAGCATTTATGTATCCAATTAAATCAAGAAGCTTAATTGAGAAATTTTCTTTCAATTCAGAAACAACCTAAAGCCTATCCAAAAGTAGATATAATCTATGTATAACCAATAACATTTTATTTGGCACATGGAAATGAAGTACAAACTGGGGGCTGGGAGTTTGTGGACCTGGGGCTCTCATCCCAGCTCTTCCATTAGCCAGTATTTGGCCTTCCATAATCATTTTACCTTTCTGAATCTTAATGTCATCTGCTATAAAATAAGAACACTTAATGATATTGGATATTTATTCCATTTCTAAAATTTTATTGATCTACTCAGAAAAAAATTTTAATGTATACTTCTTTGGGATATTTATATGAAATATGGTATTTACTGTGTATAAAGTCTGTTAAGTGCCTATAATGATAGCATATGTTTATTACGTATATATATAAGGCATATATAATACATATATACATATATAAAGAATATTTCCATTTTTTAGAATTATACAAATTAATTACCACCTCAAAATCTAGCTATTTCACCAGAAGATAGTAATGCTTCATAACTGATACCTTGTTAGTAACCAAAAAGTAAAATCATCACTACTATTTTTTATATGAAGAAGCAATTTTTCACACTGTAATTTATTGAGTGCATCAGTTGAACTTAAAATTGTGCCTCTTTGCTTGCTAGTAGGTCATTGTTCTAATATGTACTACAAAATTCCTGAGTTTTTAAATAATATGACTTTCATTTGCCCATTACCACATGTCCAGTTAGTGTCTACCCACACTCTAATTTATCAGTGAGTAGGGAAGTAATGCTATTTTTAATAATTTGTCCTATTCTTCCCTGAAACAATAATTCTAGAAATACAAAAGATAAGTTAATACTGGGAAGTTGTATATAATGTGAAGGTCCAAGCTGGAAATTAGGAAGAAATTTCAAACAAAGTATTTAGCAGGATTTTTGCTCTTCTTAAATCTCCTGTTCCCTAATATTGAGTGAATATTTACTCTAATATTATTTACTCTAATTTTTAAACATATGACTGAGATTGTTCTTAAGAAAAAGCAGAATGGGAATTAGCCTGTGAAGTATTATAAAGAATTCTAAAAGCCCTTAGCTGAATATTGTTCTACCACATTAAAAGACTTTTATTGATGTCTTAAATTCTACCACTGAATCTTCAGTTTAGGGCAAAATTAAAAGTATTTTTCTAAAATGGGCAGAAGACCTAAATAGACATTTCTCCAAAGAACAAATACAAATGGCCAATAGGCACATTAAAAGATGCTCAATATCACTAATTATTAGAGAAATGCAAATCAAAACTACAATGAGGTATCACCTCACACTGGTCAGAATGGATATCATTAAAACCTCTACAGGGCTTCCCTGGTGGTGCAGTGGTTAAGAATCTGCCTGCCAGTGCAGGGGACACGGGTTCGATCTCTGGTCCGGGAAGATCCCACATGCCGTGGAGCAACTAAGCCTGTGCGCCACAGCTACTGAGCCTGCGCTCTAGAGCCCATGAGCCACGACTACTGAGCCCGTGTGCCACAACTACTGAAGCAGAGGTACCTAGAGCCCATGCTCCATAACAAGAGAAGCCACTGCAATGATAAGCCTGTGCACCTCAATGAAGAGTAGCCCCCGCTCGCCGCAACTAGAGAAAGCCCACGTGCAGCAACGAAGACCCAATGCAGCGAAAAATAATAAATAAAATAAATAAATTAAAAAAAAAACCTCTACAAATAACAAATGCTGGAGAGGATGTGGAAAAAAGGGAACCCTCCTACACTGTTGGTGGGAATGTAAGTTGGTACAGCCACTATGGAAAACAGTATGGAGGTTCCTCAGAAAACTAAAAATAGAATTACCATATGATCCAGAATTCCCACTCCTGGGCATATATCCAGACAAAACTCTAATCCAAAAAGATACATGCACCCTGTATTTATAGCAGCACTATTCATAATAGCCAAGACATGGAAACAACCTAAATGTACATTGATAATGAATGGATCAATAAGATGTGGTACATATATACAATGGAATACTACCGAGCCATAAAAAAGAAGGAAATAATTCCATTTGCACCAACATGGATGCAACTAGAGATTATTATACTAAGTGAAGTAAGTCAGAAAGAGAAAGACAAATACCATATGATATCACTTATAATGTGGAATCTAAAATATGACACAAATGAACCTATCTACAAAACAGAAACAGACTCATAGAGAACAGACTTGTGGTTGCCAAGGGAGAGGAAGTTGGGTGAGGGATGGAGTGGGAGGTTGAGGTTAGCAGATGTAAGCTTTTATGTATAGAATGGATAAACAACATGGTCCTACTATAGAGCACAGAGAACTATATTCAGTATCCTGTGATAAACCACAATGGAAAAGAATATTAAAAAAAGAATATAGATATGTATAACTTAATCACTTTGCTGTACAGCAGAAATTAACACAATCTAAATCAACTGTACTTCAATAAAAATATTTTTCTATTCAAAAGCATATATCACAGAGGAAATAATACTTCAAAATGTAGCATTTACGCCAACCTAATGTAAATGACATTGTGACATTCTTTCTCAAATGTCAACTAGTTAGCAATAGCTAAATGTGGTATCCCAGAGAAATAATTTTTAAGTGCTCCTTCATGGGAACTTAAAAGTTCCAAAATGTGTCTCAGGACCTCAAAAAAGACATCTCTACCTATATTTCTTCTAAAACTTTGGTTTGGACATTTGAAAAGCCATTGGATTAGAAGATGGAATATAAGTTTTGAAATTGGTATAATACTAACGGAGGAAAAAGCACCCACGGGAATGGGTATAGGAAGGGAAGGATAGGGGAGAAAAGGCCTCAACAAATAAGGAAACAATGTGATAAAATGATGAATGGAACAAAGGTCAGTAGAGCAAGGAGTTGGAGAAAGGATATTAAAATTGATCTTGGAAATCTAAAATGTACTTTACATATTTGCTTATGTTTGCACATACAAAAGTATCAAATAATGTTGCACTGTCACTCTCCCAATGATAATTATGCTCACTAAAGACTAAGAACAACTGTCCTAGTTTGTGTTACAAAATCGTATAACATGAAAATTGCTTCACAATCACAAACTGGCCATTTAAAATTAGTTTAGAGATGGACAATACTTCAGCGTACTTTTCAATTAGCCTCAAGTCTAACCCAGCTCACATGTATGGTAGGGTCTCCATATTTTATTAAGTCTTACTGAAATACAGGATTTCTATTTACATAACTAATTCACTGTCAATATCACTAGACCACTAAATCACTAAGTCAGTAGAAATTTTTACTGTGCTTTTACTTATCTAGTGTGTAAGAAAAATAAATACATTAAAATTTATGCTCTTAATTGTTTTACTGTTTCATTCAAGAGCATTTACCGAGCACTTAATATTGGTTATAAATAAGGCAAGTTTTAATCTCTAGGAACAAAGATGAGTGAGTGTGGGGGCTTTTTCCTGTTTGTTTTTGGTTTTTTGCCCCAAGAAGTTTTCAGTCCAATTGAAATGAACAGGCAAATAAATAATCACAATGTGGTGTATGATTTATATTTCAATTACATCCTCTAAATCTGAGTCAAAAGACAGCAATGCTTAATTAATATGCCATTGATAACATGGTGAGTGCTAAAAGACATGGCTTATTCTACCACATTTGGTTTCATAACTGAGAATTTAAAGCACATGATTACAGGCTGTGCTTTTCTGTCGTACCAGGAGAACTGATTTGAATGTCTAAGTGTGAGAAGAAAGATGAATTGTCTCTTTTACAAGATAAAGAGGCATTGTAAAACCTAGATTTTTGCTTTTGTCTTTGAATTTTTCAATTTAAGTCAGTAAGAAATGTGCATCTTATATTCAATAGTGTGAATAATAATAAGGCAATGTACAGTTTTAGTTCTGTGGTTCTCAGTCAGGATGGTTCAGCCCCAGAGGAGCTATATGGCAATGCCTGGGGACATTTTTGGTTATCACACTAGGCGGAATATTACAAGAATCTAGTGAGTAGAGAGAAGGGATAAGGCTAAACATCCTACAATGCACATGATCTCCCAACAATAAGAATTATCTTCCAAAATGTTAATAGTGCTGCCATTAAGAAAGCTTGCTCTAGTTAAACTTACCTAGCACTAAGGTTTCAGGGGCTGGACCTAATATCAGTGGAAAACAAAAAACATGAGTAAAAACACAAAACAAAAACAAGAACAAAAACCTACAATTTTAGAGTTTATAATCTATTTAAAGGAGACAGAAAATTAAATAAATAAGTAAAATAAATCCCACGATGTTGATTATTATAAGGCTCAGAGCTATGTCTGGCTCATCTATAGTGACTATAGGTTTTTTATGGAATACATTTTTTGTATTAGCCTCATTTGTAACTCAAGTTTTCTATCTCTACTGGGTTTTTTTTCCCTCTTTCTCATCACTTTTAAGTTTATGAACTTGTTTCTAAGCTGAAAGTCAAAGAATAGATAAATCAATCAATTAAAAATGCAACACAATGTTGAAATTGGACTGTTTCTAATTAGTTTCAATTAAGTCCCAAAGGCTGAGGATGTAGCAAGCACCCCCAGGTTTCCAAGTGAGAGAGTAGACCATTATGAAAAAAAATGCCAAGGAGGTATCTCAGAAACTAGTGTTGTGAGCATCAGCCTAGCATTCATCTCAAAAGTATAAAATGGTTGAGGTTGAAGAAGTGGCCTAAGGATCACTTAAAATCATACCCAATAAAGGAAAGCTTCCTAACAGAGGCCAGGCTACCTCAGCAGAAAGATATTTTAGGCACCAAGCTAGGGAGTTATTTTGAGAAATAATTTGGAGTGCTTAAGCATTTTCTCTCCCCTATTATGGGGAGGGAGCTCTTCCCTCACACCTCATGCCAAGGAAGAGAGGCTGTATGGCATCGCTCTGACAGCTTGATATATATCCCATGGAGTTTGATGGGGCATAGGGACTGGTTTTCAATTCAGTGTTGGAGAGCAATGAAAATGAAAGGCTCTGACTGGACTACCTGCGTAGCAAGAGAATTCACAGAAGTGACCCTGACAGATCAAGCCACTACCCTACTGTAGGCTCCTCAGAATTGTGTATTTCTTGTGGATCGAATGTGGTCCTTGTATCAGGGAGCTAGCATAGGAGCCACTTTAAAAGACCCTTAAAAATGCTGGCAACTTGTAAAACTGGCCAGCTGGAAGAGACATAAGGTATACAGATGGTTTTACTTGCTAGAACAGTCATATTCTAAAGTTAGTATACTCTGGCAGGTATTCAAAACTGACTGTTTGTATCATGTTGTGCTTTCATAGGTTTCTCAAAGACCCTCCTACTGAGAACAAGTAACTGCTACTCCCTAAATGAGGGCAAAGCCATTCTACCAGCCAGCTGCTACCTGCCCCCCTTCAGCTCCCGTGTCCTGTAGCACTCTGCAGGCCTCCCTCCACTCACACCTCAGGGCTGTTGCCTGGATAGGGTCCATTTTAAATTGACACCAGAACCACCACTTCCAAATCGGCCCTTTTATATCCTCTTATATGATTAAAACTAGCGCTTGAACCATTTCCACTGAAAATCCTGCATAACTGTCCTTGTAACTCATTTAAGAATACGAGTGAAGATACCACCTATAGGTTTGTTTTTAGCCTTTGGACCTCAGCTGAAGCTGAGGCAGAAAGAATTCCATTTTTAAATTGTGTTAATAAACAAACAAATCAGGATAGTCAAAGTATCAGTGGAGAAGTGACTTAACACCATAGAGACACTATGAAAGAAAAAGTCGACAAAGCTTGGATATGGGGAAAAAAGGATAATTAAGAGTCAAGCATGAATTTAAGGATTAAGTTTGTGTGTTAAAGGAAATGATGTGATGGTGAGATTTCTCCCCAAGATTACCACTAAAATGCAGCGAAGAATTTAAAAGTTAATAACATATAAAGACAAAGAGGGTGGGACAGAAGACAGTAGTAAATGTTATGATCATTCTGCAAAAGCAGGAGGTTCCCTACCCAAGGTTTGGTTTGGATGTTGAGACTGATGACACTACATACTCACCAAGAAGGAATGAAAAGATTTACTACTTACATAACTGAAGTCTCTGGGGAGATCAGGGTAGGTCTCTCAAGCACGGCTGAAATGGCTTGAGAGAGTAAGGAAAGGAGACTGGCCTGGGTTTTTACTGGGGTTAGGATGTGGAAACAGATGGAGAGTTCTCACACACATGGGCAGAGACTTGCGAGGTGTGAATCATCTGCTGATACCAGAAGAGGGAGCACCCAGGCTTTCTTTCAGTTTGCCGAGATATGTGATACAAGAGGTATAGGAAGGGATGAGGTTTAAAAGCTGTCAGCCGTCAATAATCAAACAATGAAGTCTGTCTACTCATTACAATAAACATATTTCAACAAATTTTTGAAACAGAGAGAATAGTTGGAAGAATAGCAAATAGCTGAGGAGGGAAAGTAGAGCCATCTTCAAGCAGAGGCGGGAAATTCTAATTAAAAGTGAGGATATTTGTAATACAGAAATCCTGAGAGGCACAGAGCTAGGACTACTGAGCTGGAGTGAGATTTATACTTTTTAGTTATCAACTTAATGGGAGCCAAGGATCAGTGAGGTAAAGTTTTCAAAATACAGAAGGGAAATGATTTCTCAATTATTAATTATGTGTAAGAGCAGAATAAAGGTCATTTTCAGACATTCAAGGTAAAACAATTTATTTCCCACGATTACTTTTCTTAGGAAATGACTAGAAGATGTGCTACAGTTGATCTAAACGAAAAACAAAGAGCGGTCAATGGCAAAATTGGTTTTCTGGCTCAGAAAAGCAACAAATTCTTTTTTTTTTTAAACATCTTTATTGGAGTATAATTGCTTTACAACGGTGTGTTAGTTTCTGCTTTACAACAAAGTGAATCAGCTATACATATATCTCCGTATCTCCTCCCTCTTGTGTCTCCCTCCCACCCTCCCTATCCCACACCTCTAGGGGGTCACAAAGGACTGAGCTGATCTCCCTGTGCTATGCAGCTGCTTCCCACTAGCTATCTATTTTACATTTGGTAGTGTATATATGTCCATGCCCCTCTCTCACTTCGTCTGAGCTTCCCCTTCCCCCTCCCCGTGTCCTCAAGTCCAATCTCTACATCTGCGTCTTTATTCCTGTCCTGCTCCTAGTTTCTTCAGAACCTTTTTTTTTTCTTTTTAGATTCCATATATATGTGTTAGCATACGGTATTTGTTTTTCTCTTTCTGACTTACTTCACTCTGTATGACAGACTCTAGGTCCATCCACCTCACTACAAATAACTCAATTTCGTTTAATATTCCATTGTATATACATGACACATCTTTATCCATTCATCTGTCGAGGGACACTTAGGTTGCTTCCATGTCCTGGCTATTGTAAATAGAACTGCAATGAACATTGTGGTATATGACTCTTTTTGAATTACGGTTTTCTCAGGGTATATGCCCAGCAGTGGGACTGCTGGGTTGTATGGTAATTCTATTTTTAGTTTTTTAAGTAGCCTCCATACTGTTCTGCATAGTGGCTGTATCAATTTACATTCCCACCAACAGTGCAAGAGGGTTCCCTTTTTCTGCACACCCTCTCTAGCATTTATTGTTTGTAGTTTTTTGTTGATGGCCATTTTGACTGGTGTGAGGTGATAGCTCATTGTAGTTTTGATTTGCATTTCTCTAATGATTAGTGATGTTGAGCATCCTTTCATGTGTTTGTTGGCAATCTGCATATCTTCTTTGGAGAAATGTCTACTTAAGTCTTCTGCTCATTTTTGGATTGGGTTGGGTTTCTTTTTGGATATTGAGCTGCATGTGCTGCTTGTAAATTTTGGAGATTAATCCTTTGTCAATAAGCAACAAATTCTGATTTGAGCTGAAAGAAGTACTCCAAGAAATAAAAGGAGGAGGAAGAAGAAAGAGAGGGAAAAGAGAGAGGAGGAGGAGAAAAACAGAAGGAAGGAAGGCAGGAAGGCAGGAAGGTAGGAAGGCAGGAAGGCAGGAAGGCAGGAAGGCAGGAAGGTAGGAAGGCAGGAAGGCAGGAAGGAAACAAGGAAGGCGGAGGGAGGGAGAAAGGGAAGGAAGGAAGGAAGGGAGGGAGGGTAAAACCAAGACTGATGTGCTTGTGCATTTTCCAGTTATTTAATGTATATACTGGAACATATGGGGAAATAGTGATATTACATAGAAAACTAAGAAAAAAAAATCTTAAGAAATTATCATCAACAGGAAAAAGTTCCATGAGATAGGAAATGCAATTATAGTACACTGTCTGATTCAATAGTGAATAACACAGTCTCATAGCAATATAAACATTGACTGTTGAGTTAACCTAAATTATAATGTAATTATAAAGGAAAGATGGAAGGAGCAGAAATAGGAGTATGGTGTGTAAGTATGGCAAATCCTCAGCTACCATATTAGAGTGTCAGTCGATATAAAAATGCATCACTGAAACAGCCTAACAGAAATATGAATGCAAATGATAAGACATATAAAAATATTAGAAAGTGGTTCTGTGAGAGCAGAAATACCCTTAAAAATTTAATCTCTTTAGTATTCTTTGACACTTTAATCATAGACATGTATTACTTTGAAGAAAATGACTTTAACAATTAGAAATATAAAGTCAAATGAACATGAAAGGAAAAGATGGGCTGAGTTTTAAACATGTGGAGTGTGAGATGATGGCATTCTATAGCTCTCAAATTATTACTTGTTGATTTAGTATTCAGCCTGGATGGAATCAGAGTGGAGATAAAATACTTGAGTCTTAGAGACAATATCTCAATCAGAGAAGCCAATTGTTCAAGGAACAGTTTCATCTTATGTACAAAGAAACCAGTAACACATATAGAAAAAAAAAAAAAAACAGAATATGCCATTAAATTATAGAGTTTGAATTCCTCTACAAATATAAATTTCTATATTCCTTTTATTCACATGTTTCTCTGTTTTTCTGGAATTTCAATAATTTCCTACCTCCTTCTACTATGAAAAGACTATTCATGAAAAAAATCAAATAAAAACTTCTCATCCCAAGAAGAAACCATTAGCAAGAATATTTTAAACAAGCAAAAGCAAATGCCCGGGAAGCGTGTAGGTATTACAGCTGTCATAACTCCAGTGTGAGTGGGGTAGATATTGTTTTGTTCCCATTAAAGTAGCCATATGTTATAGCTAAATTTAAGTAGTGAAAGTTATACTGTTTAACGATTATATCTATTTTTTCATTGGCTAACACAAGGGATTGAAATTTTCCTTAAGATTAAAAACAGAAATGCCATGTTCTTCCACAGGAGTTGAACGTTAACATAAATCATTATAACAAATAAACACTTTTTAATGGCTTCTATTTCCTTTCATAAGCTTATAAAACACTAATCAAAGAAACTCTACAACAGTGAACTCAAAACAGAAGCAATGACCCCATTGAAGTCCTTGTGAGGATTTCAGAATGAGGAGAAGTTCACAGCCCTTCCATTCTCCCACTATCCAGGAAAACTGTTTCATAATAAATAATCTCACAAGAATTTCATAATTATGAACATATGCTTGGCGTCTTCAAACTCTATAGGCCTTTCAATGTTTAAATTAAAGAGAGACAAAAAAGCAGGGAATGCCCATCTTCTAGTCACAGAAAGAAAAATTGTGAAGAATACCTATGTAAACATATGAAGAAAGACTTTTTAAAGCATACTTCTAATTACTCCCTTAGAGCAAATGCTGCAAATTGAAACTGGATTTTAGAAAAAGATACCTTCAAGACAAAATCTTTAGAAATAATTTGCTGAATTATACTCCACCAACAGTTTCTCTTCCCAAACTTGAAGAATTCTTTTTAATTTATGTTTGCAAATTTATTAGGAAAAATGTGATGTTGCCCATTTATTTAATCTTTTATTATTAAATTTGACTATTTTTATATATGTATTTCTTTTTATTCTTTTTGAATTCCACATTCATACCCAATTTTATTTATTAGTAATAGTTTTCTATATTGATGATAGTAACACTTTGTAACATGTTACAAATATTTTCACATTTTCAATCTTGATTTACTTTTAATTGATCAAGTTACAGTGGTAATAATCCTGTCACCTGCATATATTTATTAAAAGATGAAAAGAAAATTCAAAGTTCAAATAAAACGCCATACAATGTTATTTAGTTTTCTTTTTGAGCTGTGTTCTATGTCACAAATGTATTAAAGAAGAAACTCTAAGCTAAGAATTCTATTAAAAGACAGAGAACTGGAAATGACATCACTCTTTTCAATCAATTAGCTAGAGTCTCATCTTTTAATTTTTTTAGCACTACTTTTGATTAAATTGGTTAAACCATTTGAGTCCAATTCATCTGCTTTGGGATGTGATAATTTTTCTCAGAGTACTATAAATATGACAAAAATAACTTTCTTTTTTTACAAGTTTTTCCAAATTATCCTAAATATGATATTTAATAATTCACAAGTTAACAGTGCCACTGTTTGTGAATTATGTTGCTTAGTTAATCGGAATTCTTTAGAGGAATGTTAATCATTTTCATGCTTGTAGTCACAGATTAGAAACTTTATATATCTATGTGCCACAAAGCAATATCCTAGACTTCCAGGCAACTAGAATTCTGGGAATAAATAAGTTAACTACAAAATCAGAACCTTAAAATGGAGGAGTTTCAAACATTAGACAAATACAATTTTGCTAGCTGAATATTCATATTGGCTTGCTTATTTCTTTAATTTGGATGAGAATCTCTTTCCCAGTGCTATAATTTTATTCACTAACATTTTTACAATGGGTAGGGGATGCTAGCAATAGGTAGTGAAACACACACAAGGACTAAATATCTGGTCTAAGGTCACACAGAACTGGAGCTTCGAGAGTTGAACCCAAGTGTCTTAACACCATTCTGAATTTTAGGCCCTCTATGCTGATCTCCCATGTTCCCATTCAGAGTATTATTAAAAAACACATTATCCACTATTATTGCTCCATCTATCACTTTATATAGATATTAAATGGAAAAGTGTTTTTCTTTTGGAAAGAGGAGGTATCAGAGATTCACAGTACTACTGTTACCAAGGCTGTTGCCCCAGAATCATACCCCTGCCCCTCACTCAAATAGAAACCAATTACTCTTATCTAAGTTTCAGCAGGAAACTGCAAAGAGAAGAAAACAGGAACCGGTTAGAACCAACTAGGCCCAAGGTGGCAGAGGATTTGACTTCCAGTAGAACTTGAGCCTCATTATAGGCTCATTATAAAGCATCAGCATGCTAACTGACACTCCCACTAGCAACCTGACAGTTGACAATTGCCATGACAACAACCAGAGAAGCCTAAACAAGGACTGAAAAGGAGAGTGCATCAGTTCAGGGTCCAAACCACACCCCTGGTTTCAGAAAACTCATGAATATCCTCCCACTCTTTCTAGTTCCCTCCCTTTTACCTTGACCCTCCTCTATATTTGGTGTCTCCACCCAAATGGGGTTGAGAAGTCGATCTGGGAACTAGGTTCCTGCTTCTCCATTCTTCAGCCACTGAATAAAGCTTGTGCTCTTCCAGTCTCAGCATCGGTTTCGTTACTGGCTGAGTGAATTTGATCAGAAAAAGAACCTTCCTGGCCAAGACTGGGGTCTCGCCCCAGGCTAGGACCCTGCCATGGGTTCAGTTGACCAATTCAGTAACACAATCATAGAATTATTGCATGAATTTCTGATGTATTTCCTATTCTTCAATATAATTAGTTTATAGTCTTAATTTTCTGTGTCAATGCTAAAAAACGATGCTAGCATTGTGTCCCAATAAAATGTCACATCTGTGGAAGTTAAATTTAAGAAACGGATGATAAAAGTCTGACATCCTGGGCTTCCCTGGTGGCGCAGTGGTTGAGAGTCCGCCTGCCGATGCAGGGGACACGGGTTCGTGCCCTGGTCCGGGAGGATCCCTCATGCTGCAGAGCGGCTGGGCCCGTGAGCCATGGCCGCTGAGCCTGCGCGCCTGCGCGTCCGGAGTCTGTGCTCCGCAACGGGAGAGGCCACAGCAGTGAGAGGCCCACGTACCGCAACAACAACAACAACAAAAAAGTCTGATATCCTTTTCTCCTATTGCAGACACAAAGGAAAAATATATGCTGCTATACTATTTCTATTGTAGGAGAGAAAAGCAGAATATAGGTAATTGGAACAGACACTTTCAGGAAAACAGAAACAATAAATGCTCAGACTGCAGGCAACTTCAACCACCTTATCCCACTGTTTGAACTGCCATGAACATTAATGCTAAAAACAGGATGCCATCAGGATAACAACTCAAATAGAGAGGTGAAGTCAAATAAAGAGCAATGGCTTTACTTAAAAATTGTCTCCAAATTGATTTAAAAGTAAGAAAAAATGTTTTCTTCCTTCCTCCCTTTCTTCCTTCCTTAATTTGTTTTTTTCTTATTTGCAATAATACCAGATCATCAATATCTCCATTGTAAGGCTGTAGATTTTGGAGGTTGTTTTCCAACAGGGGGAAAAACTAATTCAAAAAATAGTTAAATAGGGCAAAGAAAAAGAGGTAGCCAATCACCAAAGTACTGTAGGCTCTTAGGTTTAAGAAGAAATGCTTTACTGAATGGTACACTTTGCTGGAGTTTCATATTCCTAAATTCCCAGTAAAGGAAAGCATAAACCACATTATCTGATACGCAAGTTTTGTTACATATTTTTTCCTTTATAAGGGTGATATAAACATGTTTCATAGTATTAGAAATTGAGAAAAACAAGAATAATATCATAATGTCCTGAGCTGAAATAACTACTTTTTCATTTCCTTGTGTTAATCTTTATGCCTTTGCTATTTTGTAATTGCTGTAATCACAGAATATGTCCAATTTGCTATTCAACCTTTGTATATTCTAGGATAAGAATTATCCATTATATTTTCTTCAGAGTCAACATTTGGGATATGTAATATTTCTTCTCATTAATATCTGACACTTTATATCTTGCCATTTTATTTAGGTTGTTAGAATAATACTTCATTAAATATCTGCAAGGCATATAACTTTCTACATAGCTTAGATTATATTCTGAAAAATAGATTTACTAGGTCTAAAAAAGTATAAATATATTGACTTTTGATGAATACTGACAAATTGCTTCCTGAAAATATGATGTTGATTTTGAGTGCCAATAGCAGTGACTAGAATTTATTACACTTTTCCCAGCATTGATATAATTTTTGTTTTGTTTTTGTATTTTATTATTTATTTTTAATTGATTAATTAATGAGACTCTACTTTTTAGAGCAATATAATTTTTTTACACTGATTATTTAGTAAACTACATTTTCTTCTGTCACTATGAGCAGGATTGAATTTATTTATATCTGACTTTCTAATATTGATGGAATTTGCTCACATTTTTTCTTTTGTACTTCTGTTTTCTTTTTGTACTTTTATTCTTCTTATCTACTCATATTTCATCATCTGTCTATTGCAGATGCATTATATTTTCTTATACATTTGAGTGGAACAGACATAAGCACATACACACACACACATCCCTTATCTCATATATTTTGTAATATTTCCCAGAATCTTGTTTCCTCTTTTATTCTCATTACTCAAATTCTTCTACCTTTCCTTGACTATTTCTTCCAAGATTTGCCAAACTGCATTGTTTCACAGATTTCTAGCACAGGGTCTGACTAGTAGAAAATATACATAATAAGTGAATGGAGCTTGGAAATTTCTTCACTGATTGTGGCCCACAGTTTACCCAGTGACTGGTAGGAAATGAGATAAAGTTATTGAGCAGCTTCTGAGGCTTTGGGGCAAGTTGCCCACACTATCACTTCCAATAATTTCAATAATCAACCAAACAAAAGTTTTGTAAAGATGTGACAGATCAGTTACAGACAGACTTTTAGATTAAGTATAAATGTAATTCCTAGAATATTAGGAAAGATATCCTCATCCAAAAATGCATCTGATATCCTAGTTAAATTAGCTTCATTAAAGATAAACTCCTTTATTTCATAGATATACAGATACATATACATATAGATAGATATATAATCTTAAAAGTATATGTATATGCCTCTGCAAGTGGTAGCATTCATCCTATTTCTAACTGTCAAAGTCAATTTATCCTCTAAGATCAGATCAAGCATACATAGATTATCAAAACTATAAATGTTCTTCTACTTTATTTATTTATTTTTTTGAATTCAAGAAATGGTAACTCTACTAAAGAAGGCTTTTCTCAATTTATGACTGGGTTTTAATCTAATAATTTTATAGTTTTAAAATATTACTTTAAACATTTAATTAATATTTTTATTCATTTATTAATTACATTTTCTATTTGCCAGTCCCTATCAACTTATTTCTATAAAGTAATATACAGTACAGACTGGTATTGTAATATAATGTGATTTTTCTCTTGTTAATGTGCTAAAAGGATTAATAGTTATTGAGGATTGAATTATCCTTATTTTCTTTAAATAAAGCCTACTTGGTCATGGTATTATTTTAATAAACTGTTAGATTTAATTTGCAAGTTATTTTTTAGTTTTTTTGCATTGATATTTTTTCATATATTGATAGATATCAAGCAATCGTGCTTCACATAAAATCAAGCTATTTATTGAATAATCCACTTTTTCTGACTGGTTTAAAATGCAATCTCCATCATATGTGCATTTCCATATATACATGAATTTGTTTTGAACTCTACTCTCTTTCATTTATCTACTCTCTAACAAAGCTTTAGAGAATGTATTGATCTCACCGAGTAGGACATTTCTCTTGCTCTTTTCATTTTCAAGATATATCTATTCTTTGGCACTTCCCTCTTCCATTTGAACTGTGAAATTAGATTGCCAAATTTCAATATCCTAGTGTGACTTAAACTGATACTGAATTGAATTTAACGTGTGAAGAGAATTTGTGTCTTTACAATATTGACTCTCCTCATTTAAGAATATAGCAGGTATGTATTTACTGAGATCTTGTTTGTCCTCTTCAGTTTTCCTGGAATCTTTTTTTTTAATTGATGTATAGTTGATTTATAATATTGTGTCAGTTTCAGGTGTACAGCAAAGTGATTCCGTTTTATATATATATATATATTTTTTTAATTTTAGATTATTTTACTTAGGTTATTACAAGATATAAATTATAGTTCCATGTGTTATATACATATATCCTTGTTGCTTATCTATTTCATGTCCTCTATAGTAGTTTGTGTCTGTTAATCCCATACTCCTAATTTATCTCTCCTCCCACCTTTCCCCTTTGGTAACGATAAATTTGTTTCCTATGTCTGAGTCTGTTTCTGTTTTGTATATAGATTCATTTATATTACTTTTTTAGATTCCACATATAAATGATATCCTATAATATTGTCTTTCTCTGTCTGACTTACTTCACTTAGTATGACTTCTCCTGGTCCTTCCATGTTGCGGCAAATGACAATATTTCATTCTTTTTATGGATGAGTAATTAATAAGCCATTTTGTATATAGACCACTTCTTAAACAAAATCATCTGTTGATGGGCACTTGGGTTGTTCCCATTTGTCTGTCGTAAAAAGTACTGCTATGAACGTTAGGGTGCATGTACCTTTTCTAATTAGAGTTTTCATCTTTTCAAGACATATGCCCAGCAGTGGGATTGCTGGATCATATGGTAACTCGAATTTTAGTTTTTTAAGGAACCTCCATACTGTTTCCCATAGTGGCTGCACCAATTTACATTCCCACCAATAATGTAGGAGGGTTCCCTTTTCTCCACACCCTCTCCAGCTTTTATTATTTGTAGACCTTTGGATGATAGCCATTCTGACTGGTGTGAAGTGATAGCTCATTGTGATTTTGATTTGCATTTCTCTAATAATTAATGATGTTGAGCAGCTTTTCATGTGCCTGTTGACAATCTGTGTGTTTTCTTTGGAGAAATGTCTATTTAGGTCTTCTGTCCATTTTTCAGTTGGGTACTTTGTTTTATTGAGTTGTATGAGCTGTTTGTATAGTTTGGATATTAATCCCTTGTTGGTTGCATTGTTTGCAAATGTTTTCTTCCAGTCTGCAGGTTGTCTTTCATTTTGCTGATGGTTTCCTTTGCTGTGCAAAAGCTTTTAAGTTTGACTTGGTCCCATTTGCTTATTTTTGTTTTTATTTCTTTTGTCTTGGGAGGCTAATCTAAGAAAATCTTGCTACAATTTATGTCAGAGAATGTTTTACCTATGCTCTCTTCTAGGAGTTTTATGGTATCATGTCTTGTATTTCAGTCTCAAACCATTCTGAGTTTATTTTTGTTTATGGTGTTAGGGAGTGTTCTAATTTCACTGATTTATGTAGGTGTCCAGCTTTCCTAAGAGCATTTGTTGAAGAAACTGTCTTTTCTCCATTGTATATTCTTGCCTCCTTTGTCATAGATTAATTGATCGTAGGTATATGGGTTTATTTCTGCACTTTCTTTTCTGCTCCACTGATCTATATGTCTGTTTTTGTGCCAATACCACGCTGTTTTGATTACTGTAGCTTTGTAGTATTGTCTGAAGTCTGCAAGGGTTATGCTTCCAGCTTTGTTCTTCTTCCTCACGGTTGCTCTGGCAATTTGGGGTCTTTTGTGGTTCTACATAAATTTTGGTATTATTTGTTCTAATTTTGAGAAAAATGTCGGGTTTTTTGATAGGGATTGCATTAAGTCTGTAGATTGCTTTGGGTAGCATGGCCATTTTAACAATATTAATTCTTCCAATCCAAGAGCATGGGATATCTTTCAATTTCTTTGAATCATCTTCAATCTCCTTTTATAGTTGTCAGCATATAGGTCTTTCACCTCCTTGGTTAAGTTCATTCCTAGGTGGTTTGTTTTTTTGTTTTTTGTTTGGATGCAATTTAAGTGGGTTTTTTTTAGCTTTCTTTTTGATATTTCATTGTTAATGTAAAGAAATACAACAGATTTCTGTATATTAATCTTGTGTCCTGCTACCTTTCTGAATTCATTTATTAGTTCTAGTTTTTGTGTGGAGACTTTACAGTTCTCTATATTGAATATCATGTTATCTGAAAATAGTGACAGTTCTACTTCTTCCCTTCCAATTTGAATACCTTTTCTTTCTCTTTTTGTCTGGTGTCTGTGGCTAGGACTTCCAATACTATGTTGAATAGAAGTGGTGATGGGGGCATCCTGTCTTGTTCCTGAATTCAGCAAGAAGGCTTTCAGCTTTGCACCACTGAGTATTATGTTGGCTGTGGGTTTGTTGTAAATGGCTTTTATTATGTTGAGATATGTTTCCTCTATACCCACTTTGGTGAGAGTTTTTATCATATATGGAAGTTGAATTTTGTCAAATGCTTTTTGTGCATCTATTGAGATGATCATATGTTTTTTTTCTTTCCTTTAGGTAATGTGGTGTATCACACTAATTGATTTGCATATGCTGAGCCATCCTTGTGACCCTGGAATAAATCCAGTTTGATCATGGTGTTCATCCTTCTTATATATTGGATGTGATATGCTAATATTTTGTTGAGGATTTTTGCATCTACACTCATCAAAGATGAGTAACTTTCTTTTTTTTGTAGTGTCTTTGTCTAGTTTTGGTATCAGGGTGATGGTAACTTCATAGAATGAATTTGGGAGTGTTCGCTCCTGTTCAATCTTTTGGAATAGTTTGAGAAGGATAGGTATAACTTCTTCGTATGTTTGGTGAATTCCAGTTTGGGGGAAATCTTGTGCATTGTTCAAGAGGCTTGCAACAAATTTCATTGTCTTATTGAGTATTTTGAAGGGTATCTTTCTATATGAAATTTTCGAATTAGCTATTGCTGAAGTAAAGACAGCTATATTTTTAATAATATTGAATTCATGTCCATTCATATTAAAAACTCTCCTAGTAGTTCATATAGCTTTTCAATAGAATCTCATAGGTATCCTTGGTGGATAAACATATTGATTGTGAAGAGTGACTTTTGTCATTTCCTTTCCAATATCTTATACATAATATTGATTTTTCTTCCTTATTCAATTGCTTGGATCACATGCTTGATTTTAATAAAGTTTTCCAAATTCATGCTATTATGTTAGACATCATCTATAGGTTTCTGGGAAAGTTAGCAGTATCCATTCTAATCCTAGTTTCATATGAATTTCATTAGGAGTAGCTTTGAATTTTATTAAATACTTTCTTTTTTTTTTTCAAACAGAAAGTCACAAAAATTATAATCATCCTCATCAGTTCACTCAGTCCCATGTAATTAACTTTTTTTCATCTTGATCTTTTCTTAGCACTTTTGTGAATTCATCAGTCTTCCATTAGAGTTCTAAAAATGCTTATTCATTCAGTTCAGCAGTATAGTCAATTACCAGAAACCTGTACTTGTCAGAGTCTTTTCCATGAATTCCTTGAAGATGAAACCCTTTTATAGGAACATTTTTGCAAAAGCATCAGAGCACATCCAGAACTGTCTGTAAATGACAAAAGACTTGAAAATGACCATGGTTAAAGATTTGATGGAAGTTCATAATAATGCAATTGACAAGAAAATTTAGTTATTTCTGATATACATTTTAAAGTAATAACTAGAATTATGACTTATAACATTTACCAGAACATATAAGATTTTTAGGAATTTCATGTAATGTCTGAAACACTTAAATTAACATATTTCCATACAAATAACCCAAAGAAAGTTTAGTATTAGTTTTTTTTTTAATTTTTGAATTTAATTTTATTTATTTTTTTATACAGCAGGTTCTTAGTTTTCAGTTTTATACACACAGTGTATACATATCAATCCCAATTGCCCAATTCAGCACGCCACCATCCCCACCCCGCCACGACTTTCCCACCTTGGTGTCCATACGTTTGTTCTCTACATCTGTGTCTCAACTTCTGCCCTGCAAACCAGCTCATCTGTACCACTTTTTGGGTTCCACATACATGCGTTAATATACGATATTTGTTTTTCTCTTTCTGACTTGCTTCACTCTGTATGACAATCTCTAGATCCATCCACGTCTCAACAAATGATTCAATTTCCTTCCTTTTTATGGCTGAGTAATATTCCATTGTATATATGTACCACATCTTCTTTATCCATTCGTCTGTCGATGGGCATTTAGGTTGCTTCCATGAACTGGCTATTGTAAATAGTGCTGCAGTGAACATTGGGGTGCATGTGTCTTTTTGAATTATGGTTTCCTCTGGGTATATGCCCAGTAGTGGGATTGCTGGATCATATGGTAATTCTATTTTTAGTCTTTTTTTGTTGTTGTTGTTTTTGCGGTACATGGGACTCTCACTGTTGTGGCGTCTCCCGTTGCAGAGCACAGGCTCCAGATGCGCAGGCTCAGTGGACATGGCTCACAGGCCTAGCCACACCGCGGCATGTGGGATCTTCCTGGACTGGGGCACGAACCCGTGTCCCCTGCATCAGCAGGCAGACTCTCAACCATCAGCATATATATGGGTCTTGTTTTTGTATCCATTCAGCAAGCCTGTGTCTTTTGGTTGGAGCATGTAATCCATTCATGTTTAAGGTAATTATCTATATGTATGTTCCTATGACCATTTTCTTAATTGTTTTGGGTTTGTTTTTGTAGGTCCTTTTCCTCTCTTGTGTTTCCCACTTAGAGAAGTTCATTTAGCATTTGTTGTAGAGCTGGTTTGGTGGTGCTGAATTCTCTTAGCTTTTGCTTGCCTGTAAAGCTTTTGATTTCTCCATCGAATCTGAATGAGATCCTTGCCGGGTAGAGTAATCTTGGTTGCATGTTCTTCTCTTTCATCACTTTACGTATATCATGCCACTCCCTTCTGGCTTGTAGAGTTTCTGCTGAGAAATCAGCTGTTAACCTTATGGGAGTTCCCTTGTATGTTATTTGTCGTTTTTCCCTTGCTGCCTTCAATAATTTTTCTTTGTCTTTAGTTTTTGCCAATTTGATCACTATGTGTCTCAGCGTGTTTCTCCTTGGGTTTATCCTGTATGGGACTCGCTGCACTTTCTGGACTTGGGTGGCTATTTCCTTTCCCATGTTAGGGAAGTTTTTGACTATAATCTCTTCAGATATTTTCTCTGGTCCTTTGTCTCTCTCTTCACCTTTTGGGACCCCCATAATGTGAATGTTGTTGTGTTTAATGTTGTCCCAGAGGTCTCTTAGGCTGTCATTTCTTTTTATTCTTTTTTCTTTATTCTGTTCCATGGCAGTGAATTCCACCATTCTGTTTTCCAGGTCACTTATCCGTTCTTCTGCCTCACTTATTCTGCTATTGATTCCTTCTAGTGTAGTTTTCATTTCAGTTATTGTATTGTTCATCTCTGTTTGTTTGTTCTTTAATTCTTCTAGGTGTTTGTTAAACATTTCTTGCATCTTCTTGATCTTTGCCTCCATTGTTTTTCCGAGGTCCTGGATCATCTTCACTATCATTATTCTGAATTCTTTTTCTGGAAGGTTGCCTATCTCCACTTCATTTAGATGTTTTTCTGGGGTTTTATCTTGTTCCTTCATCTGGTACATAGCCCTTTGCCTTTTCACCTGTCTGTCTTTCTGTGAATGTGGTTTTTGTTCCACAGGCTGCAGGATTGTAGTTCTTGCTTCTGCTATCTGCCCTCTGGTGGATGAAGCTATCTAAGAGGCTTGTGTATGTTTCCTGATGGGAGGGACTGGTGGTCGGTAGAGCTGGGTGTTGCTCTGTTTAGAAGAGCTCAGTAAAACTTTAATTTGCTTGACTGTTGATGGGTGTGGCTGGGTTTCCTCCCTGTTGGTTGTTTGGCCTGATGCAACCCAACACCGGAGCCTACCTGGGCTCTTTGGTGAGACTAATGACAGACTCTGGGAAGGCTCACGCCAAGGAGTACTTCCCAGAACTTCTGCTGCCAGTGTCCTTGTCCCCACGGTGAGCCACAGCCACCCCCCGCCTCTGCAGGAGTCTCGCCTGTGGTCACTGCTCCTTCCCCTGGGTCCCGATGCTCACACTACTTTGTGTGTGCCCTCCAAGATTGGAGTCTCTGTTTTCCCCAGTTCTGTGGAAGTCCTGCAATCAAATCACACTAGCCTTCAAAGTCTGTTTCTCTAGGAATTCCTCCTCCTATTGCCGGACCCCCAGGTTGGGAAGCCTGACGTGGGGCTCAGAACGTTCCCTCCAGTGCATGGACTTCTTTGGTATAAGTGTTCTCCAGTCTGTGAGTCACCCACCCAGCAGTTATGGGATTTGATTTTACTGTGATTGTGCCCCTCCTACCGTCTCATTGTGGCTTCTCCTTTGTCTTTGAATGTGGGGTATCTTTTTTGGTGAGTTCCAGTGTCTTCCTGTCGATGACTGTCCAGCAGCTACTTGTGATTCTGGCGTTCTCACAAGAGGGAGTGAGAGCATGTCCTTCTTCTCTGCCATCTTGGTTCCTCTCTCTGACTAGGGTGGTGCAGTTGTTTGCTAGGGCTACCATAACAAAGTGCCACAGACTGGGTGGCTTAAACAACACAAATTTACTGTTGCACAATTCTAGAGGCTAGAGGTCTGAGATCAAGGTGTCTGGCAGGGTTGTTTTCTTCTGAGGCCTCTCTCCTTGGCTGGTGGATGTTGTCTTTATTAAATACTTTCTATACAGTAATGCATAGAGTAATGTAATGCAATTTTTCCTTTGTTAATATGATAAAATGTTAATACTCATATTTTTTAGATAAAGTGTACTTGGCCATGTTATTCTTTTAATAAATTGCTAGATTTCATTTTCTTTAAATTTTTACTATCAAGTTTATGCTAATCTTAAAAAAATAATTGGGAAACTTCTGATTTCTCATATATTATGGTATTTCTCATATATTATATGAAATAAATTTTATAATTATTACTTTTTGATGTTAACAGGAATGTGTGCTCAAAACTATTTAGACCTACTATCTTTGTTTTGGGGTGTACCTATGGTGTACTTAAAATAATTCTAGTATAATTAATGCTAATACAAGTTTTCTTCTTATTTTGGGGTTAATATTTAACATTAAAATTTTCCTACAGTATCTACTTCATCTAAATTTTCCAAAATTTTAATATATATTTAACTTGAATTATTTTCTCCAAACAATTCATATCTTTAGTTATTACTTCTTTTGTATGCTATTCTTAATGAGATTTGCAAAAGCTTTGTCACTTTATTCGTCATTTTCATGAAACATCTTTTGATTTTTATTGACTTTTACTGTTATTATCGCATTTTTCTATTCAACTGATTTCTAATTTTATTGATATTAATACTTTCTTTTAATTTACAGGTTTATTTTGTTGTTCATTTGGTAAGCAGTTTATTGGCAGGGTATGCATCTTTTTTTTTTTTCCTACTCCTTCTCTTACATTCATAATCAAGCTAGAAACCTGGATGTACACTAGAGTATTACCTATGCTAGGGCAGGGGCAGTGTCTTTTCAGTTTTGTATCCACTGTTCACTGTAGACAGTCATAGCATAGTGCCTAGTGCCTATTTTACTTAGTAAATGCATATTTAATAGTCTTTTGTTGCTCACAATGTCATATATAGTATGTTTAAAAATTATGGAAGTAATGAGCAAGCAACTATAAATGGTTGATTTGTTTTACATCATCTTCAATATAATTGTTTATTTCATAAACATGAATCTTCTTATGCTCCTCCCTTTCTCACTTCTTTCATTCAGAAGATAGAGTGTTGTCAACTCAATCTAATAATAATAATTAGTTAACATTTTTATACAGAATTATAAGTTCCAAACATTGTATTATCATAAATGCATTACCTTATATCACACTTACTACCATCCTGTGAAGAAGATTTATAACATTTACATTATACGTGTGAGAAAAATGAGATTTACAAGAGAGACATTATGTAAATCACCCAGAGACCCACAGGTGTTAGGTGACCAAAATGGAAAATAGTCCAGCCTGTTTAATTCCAAGGGCTGTATACTCAGCCTCTATTCACATTTGCTTCCTGTCTTGTGTACTTCCCAACTCCATCTTTCCCTGCATTTTTTTGCCACGAGATGCAAGCCTCCATTATTTATCCTCTAGATCACTATCATCAAGTGTTAAAAGACATTTCCAAAACTGTAAAATGATCACAATACTTTCATTATTAATATATATCAATGGGTCATCCACAAAATAGAATAAAATGAACATTTCTACCCTGGCAAACAAGCTAATTTATTATCTATATCTAGCATACTTCTCTAGACTCATTTCTTGTACATCCTACACTTCTATGTGGCCCTAAAAATCCCCAATACACTGTATTCTCATTTTAGCTCTCTAATGTGTATATTATTATTACCATTTCACAAATATAGAAACTAAGATGCCAGTGAGTTAAATATATACACAAGTTCAGTTAAATATATATACAAGTTACAATTTAGTGACAGAACGAGAATTTTAACTGAGGAAAATTTTGTTATGTGCCACGCTAGCATATCAGAATGCAAACATTTTATAACTAAAGCAAAGATTTGTTTTTTCCTTTAACTTATCCAGGTGTTATCCCATAACCTAGAATGCCAGGCTCAATGTCCGTATATTTATCAATAAGGAAGACAAAGTAATTTATCAGATTACCACAACTTAAGAACGATGTTTCTGTGAAAAGAATTTTTGTAGCAAAGTTTACTGAATGCCCATGTGTTTGCATAAATAAATGAAAACAATGTCGCATTAAAACAAAGGCTAGGGGCTTCCCTGGTGGCGCAGTGGTTGAGAGTCCGCCTGTCAATGCAGGGGACACGGGTTCGTGCCCCGGTCCGGGAGGGTCCCATGTGCCGTGGAGTGGCTGGGCCCGTGAGCCATGGTCGCTGGGCCTGCGCGTCCGGAGCCTGTGCTCCGCGGCGGGAGAGGCCACAGCAGCGAGAGGCCCCCGTACCGCAAAAAAAAAACAAACAAAAAAACCAAAAAAAACCCCAAAGGCTATATATATCTACTTCAATTTGTTTTCTATTAACCAAGAATAAATTCACAAAACAAATCTAATTAGACTATACTCTAAGAAGATACAAGAACACAATACTAGGACAAAGTAGACGCTTTATTCAACTAAACTTACAATCAAGAATATTATCTCTTTGGAAGAAATCAAAAAAATTTCTTGATATTGTCTACATTTTCAAACCTTAATACAAACTGAAGCTGAAAGCACACTAGATGTTTTTACAAACCACAACTTATGCTAATGTTTATTATCCAGCTTCTGTGAGCAGTCCAACCCAACAAAATATATTTGCCCCATTACTATTTCTGCATTATCTTTTCTATGTACTGTTTACGACCTAATTCTGAAGTATTTGTGAACACTCAGCCAAAAGATACTGTGTAAATAAAAGCAGCAGTTATAATTATAGTTATTTTGGGTGATGGGTTTAAAACAGTGATGCATTCTCTTTCATTGTAATAACACAATAAGAGAAAATGTCCGAGAAATTATGTTAGCAATGGACATAATCCAAGTTATCATTTCCAAGAGAAATTCATTAACTCTATATTATGCCTCTTCCAGTAATAAATGAAGGCAGCACAGGTAATTATACTATAGAAATGACATAATGATTCATGGGTTGAAAGCAACAGGAGAATGTGACTCATCAATGAAGATACATTTTAAGGAAAGAGCAAAGGGTAGATTGAATTATGGGTTATAATTTAATAGTTGTCATTTCTGAAGCTTACAAGAAAACTTTACTATAAAAAATAATAAAATTGTAAAAATGGTTGCTGATGAGGTCAGAGGGCTAAAGTTTAAAAAACTCTTTTAAAGAGAGAGTGAGAGAGTTCTTGTATGATAGAATTCTTATTCAAAATAATTTTGGGAAAGTTCTCCTCTTACTGTATTTTTCCAAATATGAAATTTGAAATTTGCCTGTGATCTGTGAAGTATGGTGATAACTCAACTCTATTCACCTAAATACTATTTGCTGCAACGCTAGTCACAATCATTTTATTGAGAATTGATCATATTGAAGGGAACTTAAAAGGAAGTTCACCACAGATGTGAAAGGAGAATATGGAACCAGTCAGTACCTAAGAACTGCTCACATTATGATTTAAAAGATAACGTATGTCCCATTTATAATTTAACAAAAGTTCTAGTCTCCATCACAATATTATGTATTTTATAATTCAAGTAAAATTTTCCTATATTTTTCCCCTAAAAATATCTGACATTATTAACATTTTGCCAAAAGTTTGCAAGGCTTAGCATAGTCATTCAGCAACTAAAACTACACCAGCAGTATACTATGTAAATTTGCTATAAATTGTTTTTGTTGACTACTCTAAAATTAATGCTATTCACTTCCTTTTCTTTTATGATAAAGTTCCCCTTTATTACGGTAAGACTTTGTGGTAAACAAAGACAATTAAAAAATGAAAATTTCATAATGACTTAAAAGTAGATAAAATGCATGTTGAGAGTGGAAGAACATAACAACTGGAGAGCAGAGTCAAGGACATATTGAGGTTGTAGACCCTCCATTCAACACAGCCCCAGCCCTTCCACTGGCTTGCTTGACTCCCTCTCATTAATTTATTTGTCTCTACAGTGCATATGGACTTCCAATATACTACATGATTTATTTATTTACATTTCTATAATCTGTTGACCTCTTCAAAACCAACTATAGAATTCTGAGAGGGATGTATTTGTAGAATGAGTGAATACTTTTATAGAGTGAATGAACAAAGTATAATTGAACAAGCCCATTTCTATTGTTCTTACATTTTTGGCCATAAGTCCCAAAATGGTACAACCAGTATGTACTTGATGAAAATTATTCATGATGTTGAATAATATTCTAATCTTGGAATGAATTGTTTTTGTATTTATTTATATTCAGATAAAAATGCAGTCCCTGATTTAATATCTATTTATGTTTTTTGATAGTCATTTTTGAAAGGTTTTTTTTTCAAGAACATGATGGCATTATTTTCCTAATGTTCATATATTATTAGAAAACAATTATTTTTATTCATTGACTTTAAAAATGTATTAATAAAAAAGAAAATAACTGTTTAATATATATTCCAAAATAATCTTCTAGATTTTGTTTATGTAGAAATAAATTTAGTGTATAAATACTTTAAGATTTGCATCTAAATATGAAAATTGAAACATAGGAAACTGCCTTTTTTTCCCTAGAATAAAAAAAGAACCTTTATTTTATTTTTTCCAAACTCTTTTCTCATTTAAGTTATTACAGAATATTAGGCAGAGTTCCCTGTGCTATACAGTAGGTTCTTGTTGGTTATCTATTTTAAATATAGTAGTATGTACATGTCAATCTCAAACTCCCAATCTATCCCTCCCCCCATCCTTCCCCCCTGGTAACCATAAGTTCGTTCTCTAAGTCTGTGAGTCTGGGAAACTGCCTTTTTAATCCATATTATACGCTGGATATAAGCATCAAAATAATATCTCTTAATTTGCTAATGGTCACATAACATAAACATAGTTTTAAATATAAAACCACTTCCTTGAGTGGTAAACTTGAATACTTCATATGTTATGTCACATAACATAAAAATAGTTTTAAATATAAAACCACTTCCTTGAGTGGCAAACGTGAATACTTCATAGATGAGTAGTTTTCTTTTATTTATGTTTTGGTTTTATAAATAATTTGGGGGATAGAATTCATCATCAAAATATTTTCCAAAAGGGATGCCAGGTAGAAGCTGAGATTAAATATGGAGTATCGTTAAGATTTGTCTTGTTACCGTGGTATTATCTACCCTGGTTTAAGGTCTGTAGTAGGTATTGATGTTTTTCAGGGGTATTTCTGGTTTTTCTCCTTCTGATCCATGGTAGGATTTCATTTCCTGGTTCCAATAAAATTAGATGTGGCCTTGTGACTTTCTCTGGCCAAAGAAACATGGGCGGAATTGTTGTGGGTCACTACAACATAGAATGTAGTGCCTGCTAATTTTCCACCATGTTCCTTTTTCATTTCCTAAGTGACTAGTAACATTACAGGTGATGGATTCTTCATTATCCTGCACTCCTGTGTGAAGATGACACAGAGCTGAGCCTTCAGCTAACCCGTAACAGGCAAATAGAATGTGAAAGAAATGAATCTTTGTTATATGAAGCCAGTGATATTTGGGGGTTGTGTGTTACCACAACACATTCTAACCTACCTTGAGTAATACAGAAATTGTTAGTTTACAGTGTATACCGTGATTTTAAAAATTATAGTATGCAACCTTAGCTTAACGGTTAGCTGTCTGGAAGCAAGGAAAACTGCCATAGTGTGGCGCCCATCAAATTCTTTCACTTAAACAAATGGCTCAGGGAAAAGAAACACTGGAAAGTCCAGAATTTTTCTTACATCAAGAAGATGAAGGGACATTCAGAAAAAAAATGTTTAAAATGGAGGATTTTGAGGTTGGCTTTCAAGAGTTACAGAGGAATCAATGGAAGATTTTCAGGAAATGGGAGGAATAGTATATGGAGTCAGAAAAAGCAAAATACAGAGCTAAATGGAGATTAGAGCCTAAGGAATAAGGGATAGTAAGAGTCCTAGCTTTTTGTGGGATGTAAAATGAAAAAGGACATGGGGCATTAGGAGAAAATTCCAATGGTCTCAAGGAAGATAGTTTTGGCAAGGCTGTGAGTGTTGAGGTGAGGGAAGGGTTGAGGTGTTCTAGGGTATACAGGATTCTGAGACTCACATTTGACTCCTGCTGATAGAGAAATCATGGATGCAGAAGAAGAGCCTTACCCTTGCTATACAGGCATTCTCTAGACATCCAGAAATGGATGTATTCAAAGGAGTGATTCTACTCTAAGCACAACAGCTCTCTCTTGACTTGTCCTGTAAAAGTGCCCTAAGCTCCTAGAGAGACAGTATTCCTCCAAGCATACTGACACTCTTTTGATCACTGTCAATGGTCAATCATTAGTCTCTCCTTGTGACACTTCTTTCTACCTTGTATTACTAACATTTATGTACAAGTTTTATCTCTCACAATAGATAATAGGCTTCTTGAAGGAATATCTGAGCCTGATTTATTTTTAAATTAATTATTACATAGTGTCTGAAAATGTGTTAGACAGTATATCCATTCTTTTACTTAATCGGTGTTAAATACCCATTTTGTTCCAAGTGCTGTGAAAAACAGTGAGAATGCAAAAAGGAACAAGGCATACTACCCGATTATATTACTTAGGGTTCTACAGACATACAGAACCTGTGTGTGTGTGTGTGTGTGTGTGAGAGTGTGTGCGTGCGTGTGTATGTGTGTACAGAGAGAAAGAGAGAGAGATTCAGGAACTTGTTCACATGATTGTAGAGGCTTGGTAAATCCAAAATTTGTGAGGTACGTTGGCAGGCTGGAGACCCAGGGAAAAGTTGCAGTTTGAGTCCAAAGGCAGTCTACTAGCAGAATTCCTTCTTGCTCATGAGAGGTCAGTCTTGGTTCTACTAAGGCCTCCAACTGATTGAATAAGGCCCACCCACACTATGGAGAATAATCAGCTTAACTCTAGGTCCACCAATTTAAATGTTAATCTCATCCAAAAAACATCTTCACAGAAACATCCAGAATCACTTTGGCCAAATATCTGGGCATTTTGGCCCAAACAAGTTGACTCATAAAATTAATCATTCACACTCATTACAAAAATCACTAAAAAGAAATCTAGTAAGGAAAAGAGATGCATAAAAGGGCATTTCCAATATAATGAAAAAGTTGTGAACAGGGTACAATGGGAACACATTTGGAGTGTGAAGTCCAACCCAAACGAGAGGTCAGGAAAGATTTCTAAGAGAAGATGCCCAATCATTAATAAAAATGAGGATGTATCCTGATAGAGTATATGTGCATGTATGTTTGTGTGTATATCGCAGTAGTGGTAGTAGTAGTTAGTAGTAGTAGCAGCAATGGTGATGGGGTAAGTTTGGGCAGGATAGCCTAACAAGCTTGGAACTTTTCTTGGAAAGTTGGTGAAGAATTTTGAGATGAAAGTGACAGGATCAGATTTGAATTTAAGGATAATCATTTTACATCAGGTAGTGGATTGGAACAGGGAAAGGCCAAATACTCCAATTTATACTTATCAGCTAAAAGACATGTAGATTCAGATGAATCACCTTAAACTTTATTACTGTTTTACTCCTAGGGCTATTTCTTCTGTTTAGCTTTTGTTGAAATTAAATTATATGGGGTCCAAAATGGTGTAATTAATAATTGATATTAAATATATAACACTGATAGAAGATATATCAAACATATCTAGCGAGCTTGGAATAACTTCTAACATAAGCATGCTGATGTGACAGATTTTTAGAAAAACAACTGCCCTCACTCAACACCAGCATTCCAACTCTGAACCTCATCCACACTCCCCTTACTGCCTGGTTTACTCCCTTGAATTGCTTTTGTGAGTGTATTTCTCTCCTACCAAATTTTAATGTATTTTGAGAGCAGTCCAATTTTAATGTGGGAAATCAATATCTGAACATAGTAGGTTCTAAATAAATGTTGTTTAAATATATAGATAAATAAAAGCAGAGCATTTTCAACCTCTGAAATTTTTTTAATGACTCAAGCCTCAGGAGTAATTAAATGTCCTCCTGAGTAATGGTAGTAAATAACCACTACAAAAGGGAAAACCCATCACTTGTTAAATTGTGAATTGTTCTACATGAAAAATAAAATAGTTGTAAATTGATTTCTGAGAGCATGCTGTCTTTGATAGACCCATATGAGAAAAAGAAAGAATCATTAGATAATTGGCTTGTCTTAAATAATTGTTTGTGGATAGTTGTCTGGAACTATTGCCTAGTTTAAATGCGCATGTTAATTGTGCTAATTTGAAGTGGTACTATGAATTTTAAATAATAAAATACTATAAGGCCTTGATAAGCTAAAATTGGAATATTCTCAGCCATTTGTGATCAAAATAAATGCCTATTTTGTATTTTAATACATATTATTTATCTAACTAATATAGGAATTTTTTCATTGAGTGGTAGTGAATGAGATTTGAAGTCACAGTCCTCTGCTTGTGCAACCATTATTTTAGGTTAAGCCCATATCAATGGGATGTAACATGGAGCTATAAGAACAAAATACTGTCACTGAATCATAGCACCATTAGAATGCATTACACCGTATTAAACCATTCTCTGGTTTTATGAAATGTAAACTAAAAGTAATGAACTGAGATAAAACCAGACAAAAAGAAAACAATTTCTGTGTAAGTCCAAAAGCAGAAGGAGAAAGAGACTGCTTAGAACACCTCAGGGATAAAATGGATATTACTTGTAAAAAGCTTCTATGAGCAACACAATTATTTTTCCTCAGGATCAAAACATGCACATTGACCTCTATTTAAGGAAGACTCTACATATCATATCCATCCCTAAATGAGCCATACCTCCTCTTGAAAAGCCCTTGTAGACATAGTTATTGATCTAAGAATAAACTTTAAATTCTGCAGTATTTACACAGGAAATTTTCTCCCGGCGTTACTATATCCCCTTGCTCTCTGCCTGCATCCACACAACTGGACAGAACTGATGAAAAATGCAGAATCTCACTGGCTTCGCTTGAATTTATGACCATTAAATGAAGGAGTTCCTCACCGCTGCTCATAAGCAAACTATACAATTCCCAGATCATGCAGGCTGCCACACTATAGTTAGCTATACTTGCTGTTACAATTTTTTCTTCTCCAATTCTCCCCTGAACTCAGTCCAATCAGGTTTTTGGATAACTTAGCATGTATAAGATGAGCACCTAACACTCCTGATATCCCCACCCTCTCCACAGCATATGTTGTGCTTAAAATCTTTCCCATCTTATTCCTCCAGTTGTTCATCCCAAAACTCTTCGATCTACCTTTAATACGCTTTTCTCCACCCCACAAACAATCCATTGGCAAATTCTGCCAATTCTACCTTCAAAAAATATTGTAAAAACAGACCAGTTCTTATATCTGCACTCCTGCCAGCTTGTTCCAAGCCACTGTGATATCTTGCCTGAGTCAATGCCCTACTTATTGGTCCCCTTGCTTCTGCTTTTGCTCTGTGTCAATCTATTTTTCACATAGTAGCCAAAACAGGTCACTCCTCTGCTCAAAAATCATGCAATGGTTTCCCCTAGTCACTCAGTAAAAAGAAAAATTTTTCCTGTGACATACAAGGCCTTAGGTGAAACACCTTTTTACATTTCTAACCTTATCTTCAAAACTCTGTTGGCTCTCTCTCTGTTCCAGCTGTAATGTCATCCTCACTGTTTTCCCAACACAGTAGACAGGCTACCATCTCAGAGCGTTCTTATTCACAAATCTCATATGTATATATATATATATATATACACACATATATATGTGTATATATATATATATATATACATATATATGTATATATATATGTAATCTTATTTCTGTAAACTGTCTTTCTGGGGAAATAGACAGCCCTAATTTGCAGTATTTGGTAACTTCCATGGTATTCCTGGAGTGGAATTGTGTTTATGTCTTCACATTCTGCATTCAGTGACATTACATTGGTAGCCTGAAATTGATCATGGTTAGCATACAACATATGACAATAATTGCTGAATGAATGAATGAATGGATTAGTAGGTCAGGAAAATTCAAAGAAAAGTGTTCTCTTCCAACTGGAGGAAACAAATGCAATGTAGCAAATGGCACGTAACCATAAAAATCAAGTGGATTTTGGACATATGAAACACAATGGGAAGGAAACTGTTGGAAAAGAGAATCCACAAAGAGGACACAGTTAAGAATATGGTGAATAAATGGTGAAAAAACCTGCAGCTTGAAATAACTCTCTCTGAACTATCACTATCCAAATATTTACTATCATAACTTGAAAATTTTATTCAGAATTTGACAGCTGAATAGGAAACCCTGCTACAATGAATTTGCAAATACAATGAAGCAGTTATGTCTAAACTGTTTCTTAGCTAGGATCACTTTTCATGATCCTATTGATTAAATCATGAGGCATTATCATATCATCTTCCCCACACTGTTGAGTGAAAATGTCTTCCAATAAAGTGAAAAAGTCTCTGAAGAAAGTAGATAAGTGTGTGAGACCTAAAAAAGCCTTTAGAAAAAGAATTGGAAGTGATAAAGAACACTGAAAGAGATAAATATTTAAAAGTCATAGGCTTAGCCATGGACATCTATTTGTCCATGTTATTTTGCCATGTCTGAAAAAAAACCTCAAACTGTCATAGTGTTGTTTCCATAAATATTCACAATCTTTCTCAAGCATAACATAACATATTTGAAAAATTAAAAATTAGAGAAATACCTTGTGCAGTGAATTCGTAGATACAATCACTGTAGGATTCCATGAAGCACTGTGTTGCTACAGCAGAAGTATTGGACATCTTTGAAGATCTGCAGAAGGTGACAGAGAGAGGATTTGATGAAGGCATTGAGTTTCAAGTCAGGGGAAGGACAGTTCAAGAAATGTAAGGCATGTAAACCTCCAAGATGTGAACAACTTGGAAAAAGCAGCTTCAACTGATAGTGGAGCTGCACTTTCCCAAAGAACTGAAGAGACCTAATGCAAAGGTGATTATATGATACCAGCAAATTCTCAATCATAGTGAAATTCAGGTTATTTTTGTTTTTTAGTGAATGACATATATTTATCTCAGAAGATGAGAACTAATATGCCAGGACTTGTTACAGGTGGGTTGAGATTAACCCAAATTATGTTAAAAAAAAATCAAAGCCAGCCTTAAGCTTGGGGAAGGTCGTTCTGCTGTTCCTTAAACCACATGAGGCATTTACAATTGCAGAGAGATGGAAACAATAATAGACAATCTCTAGGTCCCTTGGTAAAAAAGAGATTGGGACCACATTACAGAGATCTCTGAATGCAAAGTGGATTAAACTTTATTCTGTAGAGACTAAAGAGGCTTAAAACTATCCATGTAAGGAAGTGATATGTAAATTCTGTGCTTATGGAATAATTTATCTAGCCAAAGTCCTTAGAAGAGATTGAGAAAGAGACAGATTGAAAATGGGGAAAACATAAAACTAATTCTTTAGTATAAGAGAAGCCATGGAATCTTGAACTAGTGAACTAGCAGTGGGAATGGATAAAAAGTTATATTTGAAAGATATTGCTCATTTGGAATCTATACAATTTAGGAACTGATTGAATTTAGGAGGCAAAGATTGCAAAGAGTTTTGAAGCCTGAAAGAGTGACAGTACATTAAACTTAATTTACCAATCCAGGAGAAGAGTCAGGTTTATTCATTCAGTGATGCTTATTGAGCCCTTACTATGTACTAGGCCCTGAGCTAGACAACATGGATAAAAAGATAAATAGGGCATAGTCTTTTCCCTTAAGTAGCTTGAAGGTTATTGAGGAATGAATGAAGTAAGATGAAAAATGAGATATTAGAGTGAATTTGAGTGGCCAGGAGAGCCCCTAGGAATAAATGTTTAACAGGCAGTAGAAATGGAATCCAAAAATATTTTTAGGTTGATTATCCAATTGGTGTTTTTATTTTAGTATAACAAGAAGTTTTCCCTCCATATTTGCAGCTGCACGATGAGATCACAACCAGTACAAAGCTTATGGAATCAAACTTTAGGTTTTTCTTGTTGTTCTTGTTGCTGTTATATAAAATGTCTTGTTTGAGAAAAAGAGAAATGAAGTAGTTTCAACATAATTTATTATATTAATGCTATCTTCGGTCCCAATTTGTTTATAAATTTAATTATGGAAGGTATGACTTTGAAAAAGAAATCTGCAAATGAAGGAAAAAAAAATTGTATACGTAAAAAAAAAAAAATTGTATACGTGAACAAAGAAAAAGAAACTGCTTGCAGTTTTAACCAAAGCAGCCTGAATTCTGTTCTGTAAAACTGATGGTACCTATCTCTGTTATTTATCTGACTAATACTGGTCAGCCTTTACAGGGAAAACAAAATGGAAAACTGCCCATTTTTAAGAGGCCATACCTGCTGTAGATGTCAGAATCTTCATCAGCAAAATAGCAAATCTCAATTTGTCACCATGGTCTTAGTATCCCATTTTTGCCACTGAAAATAGATCTCTGACTTCAATCTGCCATTGTATATTAAAGCTGCCATACATATGAAAATACTGGATGTGGTTTCAAATATGTAAACCAATGTTAGATTCACATATACTGTCCTAAGTGCAAATGTTTCTCTGTGACTTTGAATATGGTAATTTCTTAAAACATAGAAAACCTCAGAAGTGGGGGAAAGTAAAAATAGTCTTGCACTACAATGAAGAAAAATTATTCTCATAACATTGAAACATTTTTTGTCACATACTTTAGTAAAGGCCCCAACTAATTCAGACATGGAAAACTAATTCAAACATCAAAAACACAATGATAAAGGCAAAAGTTATGATCAACAAGTAGGTTATATAAAATCCATCTTAAAGACTATAATTTTATTTTTTTTACAGTTTTCATCTTTTCACTTCATGCTATCACTTGAGATTTTTATGATTCAGCATTCTATTTAAAAGACCATAACTTTTTATGAAAAGATGCATGGAAGGAATCAAGAGCTATGAAGCATCACAAATCCACTGGGATAACAACTACATTGAGCCCAGCTCCAAAACCCAAACAGTAAGGAAAAAAAGGATATATAGTGTAACTGAATATTCCTGCTTTCTCACTCAATTCTCCTTCAACGTCACTCAGAATGTGTTATACAGAGCGATACTGAAAACCTCTAAACTAAAGGAATAGCCGAGGAAAACTTTTTGAAATAGACCACAATATTAACATATGCGTAAATTAGTTCCTTGCTCTAAGATAATTTTATTTAGAGAAGAAAACCCACGAAATGCGAATCAGGGCCATGCACTCTGTTGTTTACTTTGGTATGCAAGTGACATGCTGCTCATCTTGTCCCACATGTACATTGGTCCCTTGGAATGCAAGGATTCCTGTTCTGGGGATCTGCTGATTTAGCAAAGGACATTAAGGAGGATACTTAATTAAAATTTTTGTTTAGAGAACAGCAATGTACAAAGCATTTCACACATTTGCAAAGTATTTTTAAAAATACTTTAGTGAGATGTGGCTCTTAGTTGACTCAATAAAGGTTTAAATACATATTTTGTGTATACATACATCAGGTATATATATCTGAGGAGACTGAGTCAAAGAGTTAATTTCCAATAAAACTTAAAGTACAGTTTGGTAAGAGGCTTTAGGCAAACCTTAATAGCTCATTGATTTCTATCATTATAAACAAGTAATGGAATTTTCAAGTTATAGTGATCGCAGTTACAATAATTCAAACTCTTCCAACTTTCTATTAAAATAACCTATAAAAATTCATAAAAAGAGAGCAGTTGAGAGCCACAATTTGGACTGAAGATACTAAAGATCATGTCCCAAATAACATATCCCTAAATGCATCACTAATTGTGCTGAATTTTTGAAATGCATTCTGGAATTGCACATGTTCTACACTCTGAACTAGATTAATAGTAGCTCTAAGAAAGGGAGAGTAAGCCGTTGACTTAAACAACTGTCTGATCCTGCCTTCAGGGTCCAGGGAAAGTAAGGAATGCAAAGTAGCCAACCCTTACACCACAGCATGGAAACAGACTGGAATTCTACCCCTCCTTCTCTCTACTCCCTATCTCTTCACGTTGATTCTCCCCAAATTTAATTACTTTTAAAACATTCATACTGACAGTGCAAATACCAACAACACTAGAGAAGGAGAGTGGTGAGAAGTGGTGTATTTCACCATGAGATGGACTGTGGCACTAGGAACAGCACTGAAGTAAGAGAAAAATAGGAAGAGCTTGAGGTAGTATTCAGTTAATATGGTGCTGTGGCACGAGCCCATCAATTAAACGGAACCAAGTATATTCAGAAATGATGAAGACAGCATTTCAAATCAAGGGACAAATGAGGGAATAGTCAATACAGGTTGTTAAAACAGTCAACTAACCGTTGGCAGACAGTCAAGAAAGGAAGGCAGAGAGGAAGGAGAGAGGGATAAAGGGAGGAAGGGAGAAAGAAAAACTGGACATCTCTTCCATGTTAAGCTAAATTAAAGTCTGGATGATTTAAAATTAATATGTAAAACAAAGGAAATATGGAAATAGAGGAGAATATATAGGCAAATAATAATACCTAATATTGTTTTATTGTTTGAACGTTACTTTGTGCCAGACTCTGTGGCAAATAATTTAAATATATTCTGTATTTCTCACATGTATTCAGAAGCATGTTAAAGTAATAATAAATGATGACTTGTTAAAGACTACATAACGTATAAAAGAAGGGCTCAAAATTAGGAAATATGTTAACATTATGCATTCTCTTAGTAGATCTCAAGAAAAATCATATTAATTTCCATAGCTGTTGAAAATTTAGAATTTGGCAATATTGAATATTCAGTAAAATAAGAATGATAAAATGTATCTATTTCAATATCAAATCCAGCATTATGCTAAATGGAAAAATCTCCACCAAAGAGTTTAGAAATCTTTACTAAATATGCCAGAAGAATGTCTACTAAATTCAGGAACAAGAGAAGGATGCCTATTATCACCACTAATATTTATCTTTGATTAAGCATAAAAACATTTAGAATAATACATGGAAAACTAACAGCGGTTTCCTCGTTTTTTAGTTTGCATGGGGGGGCTGGCGGAACACACCTGCACAGATGGAGATGGGGGGGTGTGGTAGATTTTATGATTGTTTATAAATATTTGCTATTCTTCCCTGGGGTAGGATTATACCATCCTGCCCTGTTGACATCAGGCTTCATCATGTGATTTGCTTTGGCCAATAACTGTGATTGGAAGCAGTGTGTTTCACTTCCAGGCAGAAGATTTAAGCACCAACAAATGATTAGTTTAAAGGTTATATTGGTTGGCCAAAAAGTTAGTTCGGGTTTTTCCGTAACATCTTATGGAAAAAGCCTAATGAGCTTTTTGGCCAACCAAATATTTCAAATTCGGAGGAAAAAGGCATTCTTTTAAATAAGTGATAATGGAGTGACAAGGTGGTTTTATAGAAAAATATAATTTTGGATCCATTCCTCATGCTAAAAATTAGGCTAAATTACAAATGGATCAGAGATATGAATGCAAAAATTGAAGTAATATAAGTATTTAAAATTGTCAATAGTTGAGTTGGGAGAGCTGAGCTGCCAGGTATTGAGCTAGTCAGCTGGCACAACAAGTCAAAATGAAAGAAACAAGGTATTTATTGAGATATTTTAAGCAAGAGGCTAAACAGGAAAAAGCACCACCTTCCCCAGTGTTTTATTTTCCCCTTAGCAACAGCGCAGGCAAGTATGTAGATGGGGCAAAATCTTCTCAGTGCTAAGGGAGCCCCAAACAAAAGGTTCCTGTCTTTATAGAGACCTGGGGATCAGAGGAGGAAGATAAGGAAGGGCTAGGAGTAGAAAAATACTGAACATTGTGTCAGAATGGAGAAAAATGTCTTCAGGGCTCCCTGATATGGGTGACAGAGGTACCTGAGAAAGGCTTGGGCCTGGCCCCTCTTTCAGCCAAGGAGGTCTCCAAATGGAGGCTTTTGGGCTATAAATGCAGATATGCTTAAGAGCACTGGAGGCTGGAGGCGTAGGGGTGCTAAAGCCTTAACTGCAACTCTCTCCAGGCTGTGCACCAAGTCTGGTGTAAGGAAGGCAGCTTCCCCCCATATGACCTGCCAGGTAAAGTTTTATAATTGCCTGTGTTTGGGACTGAAAGATCACACACAGGTTTTTAGCCTAGACTGGACTCCTCAAAAATCATCAAGTGTGAATTACCCTATAAACTGGAAGTGAGGAAATATTTTCTAACCAAAATCCAGACACAATATAGGAAAAGATAGGTGCATTTGATTACATAAAAATAAAATAAAACTTTGCATAGCAAAATGTACAACAAGCAAAGTTAAAGGACAGATGAAAAAATTTTAAAAGTATTTGTAATTTATGTTACAGACAAAGGGTTACTATCTATAATGTATACAGAATTTTAAAAAACAAAAAGAGACACAGAAAGACCATCAACCCCACAGAAAAATGAGCTAGAAATAGGAAGAGGCAGCTAACATTGCAAATGATTCTTAACCATATGAAAAGAAGTTCAGTATCCTTCATAGGAAGAGAAATGCAAATTAACACTACATCGAGATACCATTTCTCACATGTCAGATTGTAAAATCAGAAGTTTAACAGCACAGTCTGTTGGTGAGATTGTGAATAAATAGTCACCTTCATTACTCGCTGCTGGAGCTACAAAATGGTAAAATGCCTATGAAAAGGATATTGGAAATATCTAGCAATATTGTATATATATTTACCCTTTGGCTATCCAAAAGTTCTATGAGTCTATCCAAAAGTTACATACAAAAAGATATAAGCATAAGGCTATTAGGTTATTTGTAGTAGCACTACTTGTTAATGCTTGAAGACTGAAATGTATATATTGAAAGAGAATGAATTGAATAAACCCTGGTATATGCATATAATGGTGTAGTATGCAACTTTAAAATGGAATGAGAAATATCTATGTATATCACTATGGAATAATATCCTTTATATGTTGCTAAATGAACTGCTAAGAGAGGGTCTGGCAGATAGCCCTCAGGTGTCAGTCCCACCAGGTAACTGAAGAAGGTCACCTCACCCAAGGTCACATACCTCCTTTCCAGGTGGAAAGGCTTTTCTCTACTACTCCAACTCAGAGCACCTCTGCACGGTCAACCCATCTTCACATCTCCCCCAGAGCCCCCAGAGAGGCAGCTGAGGCTTCACCTGAGACTGGATTCTGTTCATCTTCTCCCTCTGCAAAATCCTGCTTCCTTCCCTTCCTCTTTAAGGTGTTGATATCAATAAACCTATAAACATATAAAAACCACTTGCATTCTAATCTCCATCACAGAGTCTGCTTCCCAGGGAATGTAGTCTGTGTCAGTGCTAGGAGTAGTTCAGAGAGCGAAACTTGGGTGGGAGTTTGAAGCTGGATAACTCCTCCTACCAGATGGCAAACTGTGAATGGACTACAGATAGCCCCTGGCACAACATGACAGGGCAATTGTTAAAACTGCAGTTGTTGCTAGCGCTGTACTGGCATGGCAGACTGAAGGATGGGAAAGCAATAGCTGGTGCAGTGTATATACTGCTTAAGAAACATGGGAGAAACCACAACTACAAGAACAGTGCAATTGACTGACTTTGCCTAAATTTGATCATTCTGAATAAGAAAATGTATAGCTGAGGTGATTAATCAGGAATTAAAAGCTAAGCATGAAAGGCCAACTGCCTTCCTGGCAGCTTTCAAGGAGGTGTTATCTCTTGAAGCAATAGAGTGAGAAAACTGAGGACCAACCCTAGAACTTAATCCTCAGATTAGCTAAACTCCAAAGGTTGAACTCCCAGCTAAGGCAAAACTGCTATGCCTAGGTCAGAACTATTGTGGGGAAAATAACAGGACCCTCACACATGGAATGGGTATGTCTGATTGATGTCCCTAAAAATTCTGTGCTTTTCAAAGTCCTCCAGACTTGTTGAGCCTGAAGAAATGGCCCACATCTCTGTTAAAAAAAAAAAGGATAACAAGTCTCTCTTGCTTAAAGAAGATGCAGAGGCTTCTTCCCCGCAAAACCATTCCTTAAAAAAAAATCTGTCCTGACCAAGAAGAACATACTGGGTCAAATAAAGAAGGAAAGGAACTGCACTTCAAAAGAGCCACAGGACCTAACCACCGTGTGGCAGGAGAAGCCAGTAGAGTATATTTGGATACTAGACCCTGAGGGATATTTATCAGGAGGGCCAGAACATAAAGTTGGATACAAAAAATTATCAACGTATCCTCTCCTGGGATACAGGATATAACTCTCTGTCTAAGAGATAGTACAAACATCCTACTAGGACGGCTCCTAGAAGCATGGAAAATATAATGGTCCATACTAAGTAAGTGGAAATATGCCTGAATTGCCATATCAGATAGTGGCAAAAGGTATTAAAAGGTAACAGAAGTGGGTGTGCTAGAATGAATTTAACATATAGGGCCAGAAAACTCACAATATTTACCAAAATTATAAGCAATATGCTAGTGAGAGGGGTACCTGCATCATTTTTACAGTTTGGTGTGTGTCGCCTCTGTAGGCTAGGGCTAATAATAGAAGATGACATTATAGAACAGGGTGAAATAATAGCAACAGTTATGATATAATCTCAAAATAATAGAGCCCAAGCAGCAAGAAAAAACAGAAGCCAGATGGATGCAATTATTATGAGTGGTGAGGTCAGAGGGATGGCAAGGGAAGCCTGACAAGCAGAGATTTATGGAAATGGTTAGAACACAGCTTTCCTAGGGGCAAATTAGATGGACAGTGAACAAGGATACAACACAGGCTATAAAATGGAAAGATTTTAAGAATAATCAGAAGTCTGAGGATAGGTGCCCCAATAAAAAGTCATGGTCCCTTGCTAGTTTTTGGACTCAGAATTCATTGATTAAGAAAGGTAGAGTCCCCAGGAGGAAGGACCCTTGAACATCATGACAGGTATAAATGGTCATAAATCTCCTAGTCTTTTCCTAAAGGAACCTACAGCTACTTAATTTGGTAACTGTATACCAGGAAAGAAAAATACTCAAATATTTCAAAGACTATTGGAACAATACTCATGTCATGTCAAGAGATGACATGATTAGACATTCCATAGAACAGGATAAACAGATGGCAAATAAGCACTTGAAAAGCTGCTCAACATCATTAGCAGATTTCCATAATGATGGAAACGTAGATTAAACCAAAATGAAATATCACTGCAAACCTATCAGAATGGCTAAAATAAAAAATAGTGACAACACCAAAGGCTGACAAGGATGTGGACAATCTGACATATAAAATGATACAGTTACTCTGGAAAACATTTTAGCAGTTTCTTTAAAAATCTAAACATGTAGGGCTTCCCTGGTGGCACAGTGGTTGAGAGTCCGCCTGCTGATTCAGGGTACACGGGTTCGTGCCCCGGTCTGGGAAGATCCCACATGCCGCGGAGCGGCTGGGCCCATGAGCCATGGCCGCTGAGCCTGCGCGTCTGGAGCCTGTGCTCTGCAACGGGAGAGGCCACAACAGTGAGAGGCCCGCGTACCGCCAAAAAAAAAAAAAAATCTAAACTTGTAACTACCATATGATACTTCAGTTGCACCCTTAAGCATTTATCCCAAAGAAATGAAAACTTATGTTCACAAAAAACAAAAATGAAACCTGTATAAATGCTTATGGTACCTTATTCATAACATTCAAATTGGAAACAATCCAGATATCCTTCAACATAGTTAAATAAACTATGTTGTTTGTTATACCCATACCACGGAACACTACTCAGCGAAAAAGAACAAACCATTGATACACACAATCACCTGGATTAATTGCCAATGAATTATGAAGAGTGAAAAAAGCCTATTTTAAATGGTTTCATACTGTATATTTCCATTTATATATTATTGAAATAACAAAATTGTTGGGATGAGAATAGGATAGTGGTTTCCAGGGCTTAGGGAGATGGGAGTGAGAGGGAAGTGGATGTGACTGTAAGAGGGCAACATGAGAGATCCTTGTGGTTATGGAAGTGTTCTGTATTTTGACTGAATCAATGTCAATATCCTGATTGTTATACTTTACTAGAACTTTGCAAGAAGTTATCATTAGGAGAAACAATATGAAAGGTACACAGGATCTCTCTGTATTATTTGTTACTGAATGTGAATCTACAATTATACCAAAATAAATGATTATTTAAAAAGTTTCAGGCTGTGGTGCAAGCTTCCCTGTAGTCTCTGTGGTATTAGAGGTATCACTGATGGGAAAAGACACGACGTGGAGTTTATGACTAGTCCCAATGAGAGAGTCATAACTCAGATCAGGAGAGTCCTAGAGCAAGACCATGCTGTATGCAACAGAGAGTTATAGACCTTTTGAAAATCACTTTATGATGTACTACTAAGACCTGGTAGTGAGCACCTGATTATGGAGCACCAAGTGACTATGCATCCAACTTTGATATAGTCATAAAATGTAATACTACTCAACAATAAAAAGAGGAATGATCTACCTGCATATAATGTGGTTGAATCTCAAAATTTTATACTGAGTGAAAGAAGACAGACTCAAAAGAGTATATCTTGTAAAATTCCATTATATGAATTTCTAGAACTGAAATCATATAAATAGTTGTATGGGGAGCAGACAGACTGATTCCTAAGGGAATCAGTGCAAAAGGGAGCTTCCTGGGATGATAAAAATGTGCTATATCTTGCCTGGGGTAGTAGTTATGTGGGTTTTTATAGTTGCCCAAGCTCATCAAACTGGACAGGTAAAATGTGAGCATACTCTCCCATGCAAGTAATGTCTTAATAAATTTGATCTTTAAATTGTTTTTAAAAGGACTCAGGAGCAAACTTAAATACCTTCTCCTGAGATAGGAGAATTTGGGCAACTTCCATCCTCAGGAGTTAACCTCTCTGTACCTCTCGCTCACTTTCCCATGGCTTCAGGGAAGGTCCTGACAGCAGGTGAAAAGGCATGCAGTGTGCCTGAGCTAAGATGCTATAAGAGCCAATAAGTTTGATTTCCCATTGAACTGCCCACTGTATCAGTGGCTGAAATGAAATGTGGGTTAAACCATGGTGATGCTGAGCAGTAGAAGCACATTCTAAAATGTCGATGGATGGTAATATAACAACATCACACATAAAGAATTTTCCCCCAAAATTTGAACCTAAATATGATTAAATCTTTAAATTTCAAACCAATCTCCAGATAGAATTATCTGTTTCAGGGCCTAGCAGGCAACAAAGGAACATGTTAAGTCACCCAATGGATATAATCACTAAATTTCAATCTAGTAAATTCCACAGGCTAAATAGCCAATTTCTTCAATAAATACTTGTTTAATATTCGTATCGTGGCTATGTTTTTAAAGTTCTCTTTTTTTTTTAGAGATATAAAAAACCAGTACCAGATTACATGGTACCATATCTGGAATTTACTTTAAAAAATGCACATGACTGGGGGAGAGCAGGGGTATAAATATAACAAGATTGGCCATGATCTGATAATTGTTGAAACTGGGTGATAGGTACATAGGGATTCCCTACACCATTCTCCCTATTTATGCATACATTTGAAATATCCTATGAGAAAATTTTTACAAATGTATTAAAGAAATTAGAGGATAAAAGCAAATACAAATAAGGAAAACTTTTTAAGAATATAATACTACTTAAAACACAATAAGAGAATATTTGGCAATACTAATCATTGTGGGTTGAATTGTATCCCCCGCAAATCATATGTTAGGAAATCCCCAGTATCTCAGAATGTGAACTTATTTGGAAATATGGTCTTTGCAGATGTAATTAGTTAAGATGAAGTCATATGGAGTATGCTTATAAATAGAATGCCACGTGAAGAGAGGGAGACAGGAGGGACAACAATGTGAAAAGACACTGGGAGAAGACAGCCATTTATAAGTCAAGGAGAGAGACCTGAAACAGATCTTCCCCTTATGGTCCTCAGAAGGAACCAACACTGCTGACATCTTGATTTCAGACTTCTAAACTCCAGAACTGTGAGAAAAAATTTCTGTTGTTTAAGCCACTCAGTTTGTAGTACTTTGTTATGGCAGCGCAAGCACTAATACACTGATGAAATGCACTGTGTATTTTTTCTAAAAAAAAAATTTTAATGGCCAAAATTGATCTAAGAAAGAAGAATAGAGCTCAATAAACAACTATGGATAAAATTGGGGGGGGGGGAAGGATTTCATCCCCCAAAGACTGTAATTTTTAGAACAGTTTTCCTGAAATGTTCATTCAAATTTCCATGGAACCACAACTGTCATTCTAAATAAACTCTTCCAAAATGTAGAAAAGGTGACCCTAAGTCATTTACTCATAAATGCAGCTATTAAGGATCCATAGGTCAAAGGACAATTGCTCTTCTATGCTTGTATTTAAGGAAATATAAGAGCAAATACTGATAAAGCATTTCTATCATAAGTGCTTTTCAATCACTAATCCAAATAAACCTCAAAACAACCTCTGAGATACACAATTATTACCCCTGTTTTATGGAGGTGAAAACTGAGATACATGCCTAAGACCACTTATCTGAGAAGCGACAGAACTGGGGGTAGAATGAAAATCTGGACAATGTATCTCTAGAGACTACATCTGTAAACACTATTTATATTGTCTCCCTAATGAGAAACTATTTTAATTGTAGCATTCATATATAGTACAAAATAAGGGGTAAAAAGCATTTAAATGGACAAATATCCATTTATGTGTATGAAAGTTACCATAATAATTTTTAAACAATCTTCAGTGGTAGGGGAAATGATCTTAAGCAGAAAAGAAGAGCACAGAAAAATATTTTGATATTAACTTTTGTTGCATTTGATTCAATTAAACAGTAAAAGATAAAAAGAAAAATTTGATTAAACATTTCTAAATGAGCTGAAAAATATATGTTCATATAAGAAACTAATATTAAATGTAAGGCCAGAAACTATCAAACTCTTAGAGGAAAACATAGGCAGAACACTCTATGACATAAATCACAACAAGACCTTCTTTGACCCACCTCCTAGAGAAATGGAAATAAAAACAAAAATAAACAAATGGGACCTAATGAAACTTCAAAGTTTTTGCACAGCAAAGGAAACCATAAACAAGACCAAAAGACAACCCTCAGAATGGGAGAAAATATTTGCAAATGAAGCAACTGACAAAGGATTAATCTCCAAAATATACAAGCAGCTCATGCAGCTCAATAACAAAAAAACAAACAACCCAATCCAAAAATGGGCAGAAGACCTAGGTAGACATTTCTCCAAAGAAGATACACAGATTGTCAACAAACATGTGAAAGAATGCTCAACATCATTAATCATTAGAGAAATGCAAATCAAAACTACAATGAGATATCATTTCACACCAGTCTGAATGCCCATCATCAAAAAATCTAGAAACAATAAATGCTGGAGAGGGTGTGGAGAAAAGGGAACACTCTTGCACTGTTGGTAGGAATGTGAATTGGTACAGCCACTATGGAGAACAGTATGGAGGTTCCTTAAAAAACTAGAAAGAGAACTACCATATGACCCAGCAATCCCACTACTGGGCATATACCCTGAGAAAACCATAATTCAAAAAGAGTCATGTAGCAAAATGTTCATTGCAGCTCTATTTACAATAGCCCGGAGATGGAAAGAACCTAAGTGTGCATCATCGGATGAATGGATAAAGTTGTGGCACATATATACAATGGAATATCACTCAGCCATAAAAAGAAACGAAACTGAGCTATTTGTAATGAGATGGATAGACCTAGAGTCTGTCATACAGAGTGAAGTAAGTCAGAAAGAGAAAGACAAATACTGTATGCTAACACATATATATGGAATTTGAGAAAAAAAAAATGTCATGAAGAACCTAGGGGTAAGACAGGAATAAAGACACTGACCTACTAGAGAATTGACTTGAGGATATGGGGAGGGGGAAGGGTAAGCTGTGACAAAGTGAGAGAGTGGCATGGACACATGGTAGTGTACATATATACACTACCAAATGTAAAATAGATAGCTAGTGGGAAGCAGCCGCATAGCACAGGGAGATCAGCTCAGTGCTTTGTGACCACCTAGAGGGGTGGGATAGGGAGGGTGGGAGGGAGGGAGACACAAGAGGAAAGAGATATGGGAACATACGTATATGTATAGCTGATTCACTTTGTTATAAAGCAGAAACTAACACACCATTGTAAAGCAATTATACTCCAATAAAGATGTAAAAAAAAAAAAAAAGAAACTAATATTAAAAAGGATGATTTTCATAAGTAAGCTGAGTAAAATTTTCACAAATAAAAACTCTTCATCATAATCATTCTGCTTTTCCTTAAAATAAAAAAAGAAACATGAATGAACATAATTGTAATCCCTCCACTTAGTAATAATCCCTGAAGTGACAGTGCATTCTATTAATGCAGCATGGCATCTCTTACCTCCCTTACCCCAGCCTCTCTCTCTCCCCCAAAGGCTAGATGTAGTACGCAGGTACTACAAAATTCTTGATGTTCATTAGTTGTAAATTTGTCATCTGTACTAAATCAACATTAAGGTAATGAATTTGACACAAAATCTATATAAAGCAAAAACTAAGATTAGTGAAGTAATATAGTTAGTTTATTCTTCCTGGAACTCTATATGACAGAACAGAATATTAGTAGTTAAAAATAACCATCTCCAAATACTATGTATGCTCACACTTAATGTATGTGGGGGGAAAACTTTTTTTTTTCTGTAAAGCCTTAAATATAATTCATGCATTTTAAACTACTAAATTTATCTCTTTATTTTTAAGTTCTGTTACTGAAATTATTGTGTCAATATTATTATTCCCACAACTGAAAATGATAACATCCTTCTAGGAATTTTCCTTCCAAAAATCAGAAAGGAAACTTGGCTTCAAACAAATCTTTATCCTGACTTACCAGGTTAACATTTAATTTATTCAGTGAATAAGAATTTTTCAATATACACATAAGTTAAAAGGAGCAATTTCTCTAAAATTCACTAGTTTCACAAATAAAACTATGGTTTGATTTTTGATTTTTATTTTTGTTATCCTCTCCCATTATAGACATGGGAGAGGAAAACAAAGAAACAAAGAAACTTGTGGTCTCAGGTGCTAAATAAATGTGAAAGTAAATTAACAGGAAGATCCTTTGACAAGGAGAGTTGATGCTTATTTTCTATGTCTGGGAAAGCATGCTTCCACAGAAAGCACATATTATAATAAGTGGAACTATCTGGACGGACTGAACAATGTGGATGCCTCAATAAGAGACTAGTCCTACCTTTTATAAGGCCATCCAGAATGGTTTCTGCTTTTTTGAGTTGAAGATCCTTAGGCAGCTTGGACTGCCATAACAAAATACCACAGATTGGGTGATGTAGACAATAGAAATGTATTGATATTTTCCCACGGTTCTAGAAACTAGAAGTCCCAGATCAAGGTGCTGGCTGATTTGGTTCCTAGTAAAAATCTTTCTTCCTGGTTTGTAGAGGTCCACCTTCTCACTGTGTCTTCACATGGCTGAGAGAAAGGGCATGCACAAGTGACCTCTCTTCCTGTCTTTTCTTCTAAGGACACTAATCCTATCAGGGTCCCACTCGTATGACTTCATTTACCCTGAATTACCTACATAAAGCCCCTACTACAATCACATTAGAGGTTGAAGCTTCAACATATGAATTTGGGGGGCACAAACATTGTCCATAATAATCATCCTTAGCTAGAATTTCAGACAGTCTTCAGTTTCCAGATCTTCTAAACATCCAATTAACTTCCTTGGCATGCAAAGTATTTCCTTCTTTACCCATAGGCACTATTGTTTCTTGATGCATCTCTTTCCATTCTTTTCTTTTTATTGGAGAAGAGAGATAAAGCAACTGACTTTGAGACAGGGAAATAATGTTTCTGAAACCAGATTTGGCCTGTGAGGAGACCTCCTGTGAAACCATAAGACTTTTGGGAAACCATGGATAATGTCCTATTTAGTTTATGATTTTAAACTTCTTCCTACATTGTGATTTCATTTAATAAGCCACCAAGAAGTCAACAGTCACCATATAGCCTTTTGGTGATTCTGTGAGGAAAAGGGTAGTATAAGAACAATGAATCCTTTTTAAAATTACCCCTCTGCGGACTCACTGTTCCGAGGGGCTGTGAGAAAGAAGTAACAGTCCTGGAGATTCATAAACTAAATACGTCCTCTTGCTCTTCCAACTCTCAACAATGCAAACCACAGCACACGATAATTTGTAGTAATGGAGTTCTCAGAATCTAAGTTATTAAGTGTGTAATAATACCATGATTGGGAACAAGTGGGCTTCAGAAGAACATTCTAGGGTCGGTATTGGCAAGCCAGTGTCTCTCTCGGTACATGCCTTCTCATTCTTCCTGGTCATCAAGTACTGTACCAAACACACACACACACAGACACACACTCACACACCCATACATAGCCATCATCTGTGGACAAATATTAATCCTCAGTAATAATACACCCCACAGGCATATCAAGAAAGAAACATTTTCTCAAAACAATAATTTCCTCTGAATACTTCTTTCACAGTGGAGAAATGGCTTTACATTATGATGTGAATGGTGTCAGTACTCAATTAGTAGTACATCCTCCTGCTTCTAACCCCTTCTCAGGTTCTTTTCTGTGCCTAGGAAATGTGGAGCTCATTACAACTACCCTTTCAAGCAATAGATCTGTCAGCCTTTAATGGTCATTTTTGGCAATAACGAGTACTAACAAAAGCTTAAGAATTGCTTTATCTTTTACTATAGGATTGATATAATTCTTAAGTAAAATATTCCCACACCATTTACTGGATGTAGAATAGAGGATGTATGAGGATATTAATAGGACTAGAGAATGGAGACAAACTCATTATTCCTATAATAATACATATTTAGCAGTCTGACTTTATATTCTTAGTTGATTATGAGATCCTTATAAACAAGGAATATGTCTTATCTGAGTTTCTTGAGAGTATTTTTCACAGTAACCTGAAAATGACCATGTTTTCTAAAATAAAAAATCTGTTCTCACGACCTGATTAAGGATCTTTTGATTAGTTAATATTTACATAAAAGTCTCAGGAATTTATAAAAATTATATTTACTTCTAAATTTAATAAAAACACTTTAAATAGCCATTAAGTGGTAATTTTCTTTCACTGGTACATAAGCATAACCCAATTTCACTTTAATTAGGTATTGGGGATAAGTTTAGGTAAGAAAGTGAAGTACTTAAAAACAGCTTGCCTTAACTTGCAAATAGACTGATACTAACAGAACAGAACTCAGTTTCCTGACTATGTTGTATGAAATTTCAAATTATTCTGTGTGATAAAAGAGCACATTAATGTGGTCTTCTACAGCCTATCTATGAGTTTTTATGAAATATCAAACGGATGCCTCTCACTGTTTACCAACCATTCATTCCTTAACCCCTTCCAATGTGGTTTTTTCCCACTACACTCCATAAAACCACTTTATCAAAGTTATCCATGATTTTTCTCAGGGCCTAGCTCTCTTGAATGCTCAGAAAGAGAAAACTGTATATTCCATCACTACCTTTTGAAACACTGATCTTAATTATGGCATTAAAATATACTGGTAATTCTTTTATCCCTTTATTTCTCCTCTCCCCTTCACAAGGTCTTCCTCTTCTTCAATGCCACAAAATGTGGGTGTTCTTCAAGGCTGCATCCTTGACTTTCTTCTTATGCTCTGTGCACTTACCTCCGCTTCCTGTTCACTACCTTCCCAAGTGACTAAGACAATTATGCAAACGAGTCTTAAAAACTTATTCTGACTTCTCTTATCTAATTCAATCCTGACATTACAAATGCCAGCTAAATGTTACTACTGGTGTAGGATGTAGTGATTGGGAGAGTAGGAAGTAAAGAGATATAGCTTTTTATATGGCTTTTTATATATGGCTTCTATATATAGACAGATAAGAAATTTAGAAAAACATATGAAACAGAGCAGGAAGTAATGAGTTCCATGAAAGAAGTTCTGTATACTCAAGAGTATTTTGCTGTTAGGTTCTGTGGTAAAAATGATTCCATTGCATCCATATAAATGGGTTTCTCAGTTTATAAGAACATGTCTTAGCTGGTGAGACACTAGAAGATTTCACACATTTATGAGATATAAGATATAAGGATGATAAGAGTTTTGTTTGTTAACCTTAAGAAGTCGAAAGGTATGTGAAATGTCAGAGAGTGAGATCATATGAGGAAAGATTAAGTTGTTGGATTAAAAGGAATACATGCAACCTGGGAAGCTCAGCACATCTTGAGTACTACGAATGCCTGTCATTTCTCCTACTGCTATGATGGCAAATATAAGTAACCTCAAGATATCCACCTAACATCCATCATCCTGTCAACAACAATTTGTCTAAACTCCTCTGCATCATTCCAACACTTTTCTAGGCACATCCAATCCAGTTTCTCCTCTTACCAATGGTATAATTATGATCACATGTTAGGTTCTAATTGTATCACCTTTGACTTCTTCCTTATCCCTAACACCCACATTAAAGACGTCAGTTTTTTTTTTCCCTAATTCCTCTTCTTAGAAAACTTTTTTTGGCTAACATATCTTTTCCATTGTCACCACTACTACCTGGATATAGTCCTTTTCACCTCATAATTAGACTACTGTCAAGTACCTCTTCACTGGTCTCACTCCATGGTAGGCCCTGCTCACAAACAATGTTCAAAAAGCACTCTGATTATGTCAGCCTGCTGGACCATGCTGGTTAAAAATCTGCTCTGGTTCAGCAGGAAGCACAGAAAGTTACAGTGTCATAATGGAGTTTGTGGTGTGGATTACTTTGTTGGCACTTTTATGTAGTTACTGAATGAAAAGATTGTATCATTTTAGACTAAATTTTCGTACAAAAGATCAATGCACTATGAAGCAAACAACAGACATGACAAAGCTGGATTGAGGGCTACAGAGATGAAGCAGAATCCCCTATTTATGAATAATCTTAGCTAAATACTACTCTTCAGGTGAACTCTTGCCTGAGTAGCTTTTATTAAGAAAAGTCTTTAATTTCTCTGAAATCAATTAATGTTATATACTCAATGAATGTAAAGGAGATCCTATCACCTCCTGTCCCTCACTACCTGGGAACTTAATTTTACTGTTTAAATCTCGAGGCTCATGTTCAGTTGATGAGGTCTTCTGTTTCTTCGTACACATATGTAATCAGTCATCCCTTGGTATCTGCGGGGTTCTGACTGTACATTTCAGCCTTGCGCACAGGTTGACAATCCTTTTAACCATACTTTGTTACCTCCCTATGCTGTTCCTCAGAGCAGCTATTTCAGAACTTTTCTCACTCTATAAATCCCTCCAGCCCTCTTCCCCAAATTTTCTGCCTTACTTGATCTCAGATCCCTACCTTACAAGCCAAATGTGAAAATTGTAAGTCAGTCTCATCATTGAGGAATTCAAATTTGTGGGGCAAAGAATCAGAAAAACCATGAGTTAAGATGAAGTAGCCAGAATCAAGAAACTAGGAAGAGGCATAAATAACTGTGTTAACAACAGTGGGATAAAGTGGTGTGCCTACCTCTAATCCATAGTGCTTTATGTGTCATTCAAATTGATCATAAATACCATAAAAGCTCTTGTTGAGCCGTATGTTACTGGGTCTGCAGCATAGATCTCACTCATATCTAGAAAGGTTTCACACTGCAAATCTGTTGTGAAGATGAGATAGAGTACATCAGTACTTAAGTGGTATTATTTTTAATCCATTTATTGAGGCATTCATCTGCTTTTATCCCCTAAATTTTAAAACAGTAACAATTAAAAATTTTCTATTTTCCATAAATTTCATCTGTATTATTGATCTGGAAAAAGTTTGTTAAGTCCAAATAAATTATAAATTATTTTCTCAGTTATATCATTTTTCTTCCTATTTGTAAAAGGGAGTGATCATGGAGGCTTTCTTTTATTTTATTCTAATACATTATTTTTCTCCTTTTCTCTGCTGTTTAGTCTAATAACTAGTAGAAATGAAGGGCCTTTTTATTTTTTATTTTTTTTGCGGTACGTGGCCCTCTCACTGTTGTGGCCTCTCCCGTTGCGGAGCACAGGCTCCGGACGCACAGGCTCAGCGGCCATGGCTCACGGGCCGGGCCCATCCGCTCCGCGGCACGTGGGATCTTCCCAGACCGGGGCACGAACCCGTGTCCCCTGCATCGGCAGGTGGACTCTCAACCACTGCGCCGCCAGGGAAGCCCTGAAGGGCCTTTTTAAATTCACATTTGCTAGCAGAGGCTTAATATAACTACCAAGATGGTAGCAATGTTCAGAATCTGAAGTATGGAGTACTTAGAAGCTTCTCGCAAAATCTACCCCCCTCTAATATTCCTTATCTCAGCAATAGTCACACATCTGACCATTTGTACAATCCCCAAACCCACACTGTCCTTGATATTTACCTCAACCTGCATATATATCCCATCACCAAATCCTGCTGGTTTTATCATTTGAATATTTCTCAAACTTATTTCCCCCACATTGCCATGACCCTAGTGCCAGCCGTCATCCAAACTGCAGCCAGTATGGTATAAAGTAATTAAAAGTAAAGGTTTAGGAAGCAGTCAAGCCTGGCTTGATTCTCTGCTCTGCCTGGTCTTAGCTGTGGTCCATTGGAATATGTGTTTAATCTCAACTTTCTCAATCAAATAATGGAAATAATATGAATAATATTAGTATTTATTTACTTCATAGGTTTACTGTGCATTAAATGAGATAATCCATATAATGTACTTCACACAGTGTTTAGCACATACTAGAAATTCCTAAATGTTGGTGTTTGCTTTCACCAGATTAGCACACTATATCCATTACATTAATCAATGCATCATACTAATCAATGCAGTATGACCTGTGCTATCCAGTGTGGCAGCCACTGGCCATATGAGGCTATTGAGCACTTAACATGTGGATAATACAACTGACATGGTCTTAAAAGGGTAAAATACACACTAAATTTTTAAAATTTTGCTATTAAAAATGTCAATTATCTCGATACTAATATATAGATTATGGGCTAAAATGCTAATCTTTTTTATAGATTGGGTTAAAATGTATTATTTACATTAATTTTGTTTATTTTTACTTTTAAATGTGCCTACTGGAAAATTTTAAATTACATATGTGCCTCACATTTAAGGTTAAGAATTGTAAGGCTGGAATTATATTTCCATTGGACACCATTGATCTAGACTTTGCCTATTTTCTCTTATTTATAGTTTCTAGAATGGCCAGCTACATTCTTGAAAGACTCCAAGTGATACAGTTTTTGTTTAAAACTATATTTTAAATATTTAAAATTTGTTACAGAAGAAGATCTGAAAAGTCCTGACCAGGGTAGGGGCATGGACTTTTAATATTTTGCAATGTTGATGTTTTAAATCTATAAATCAGCTTCAAGTAACTTTTTTTTTCAAATAAGACATACCTATCATTCATTACTGTCCATTCAATACAGTCTTCAAGTAGTCTTTCTTAATAAATCAATTTCCTCTGATTTCAAGGTAATTATTCTTATAAACTCTGATAGTTAGAAATGTATATGTGCGCCTGAATACGTGGTGATTATGAGAAACAATTAGTATGTGTTCTAAAAGAGTTTGGGGGAAAAATTCTGGATTAAGTTAATTGAAAGATTTTGTAGAACAGACAGAGAGATTGAGATTATTGCTCTTTCAACTTTAAAATTTTAATGTAAAATAGATTGTTTCCAATTGTTTGCTCTAACATACAATGCTATAATGAATTTTCTTGTAAATGTATACTTGTTATTTTAAAAAGGAATACGGAACAAACTTGACAAAATGATAGCACATTTCATTTCTGGGATGGTGGTCATATGGGGTGTTCCTTACATTATTCCTTCAGCCCTTAAATTAACTGAATTTTCATGTTAATCTTAAAATTTGCTTATAAATTATCTTGGGCATTCCATGAAGATATTCACATCATGACGTTTTAACTTCTTCCTATTATCTTTATTTCTTATTATTTTTCTGTTTTTATCAATATCTTGTCCAGGATCTCCAGTCTGTGTTGAATAATGGCAGTGATAGCAATCATCCTTGTCTTGACACTTGTCTGAAGGGGAATGAATCTAAAATATCTCTATTAAATAAGATTCTTACTGTAGATATTCTGTACTCTTTTTTTCTTTTTTTAAAAGAATTGTCTTTCTCTTTTCTCATTTGCTAAGAATTTCTATCTTAACTGTGTAGTAAATCATAATGAATGCTGTTTTTCAGCCTGAAGTGAAAGATTACATATTTTTTCCTTCTTTGATCACTTAATGTTGTGGTTATTAATTACGTGAATAGATTTCCAAGATGAATAATCCTTACCTCCTTGGATTAACTATACTTGACCACAGTTTACTTTTTAAAAAATTATTTTGCTAGATTTCAAGTAGCTAATATGAGGATCTTTGCTTTTATGTTCATGAGTGAAATTAGCCAACAATTTAGTTCTCCTGTACTATCATTACCCAGTTTGGGTATCCAGATTATATTAACCTCATAAAATAAACTGGTCAGCTTTCCTCTTTTTCTTTTTTTGATGGAAAAATTGTAGAAGATACATTAAAGACTTACAGAACTCTCATCTAAAAGCATCTTGCCCTGGTTTTTTTTTTTTTTTTTCTGGGGCAAAGGGAGTTTTGATAGTTTTTTTCCCAGAAAATATGAATTTCATCTAAGTTTTCAAATTTTGATGTATAGTCGTCCATTACACATGTGTAGAATTTTGCTTATATTTAGTTATTTCCTCACTTGCATTCTGCATATTGTTTATTTGCATCTTCTCTCTCTCTTTTTTAACTTAATTCATATCACTAGGAGTTTCTTAGTCTTTTCACATGGTTTCATTTTAAATTGTTTCCTTCTTCATTACTTCATCTAACCTTATTATTATGCACTCTACTCTCTGTCTCCCTCTTTCTCTCTCTCTCTTTTTAAAATTTATTCTGTTGCTCTTTTCCTAGCTTAGTTTTCCATCTTTCTTATATTATTATTAATGTTTGTAAATTGATACATTTTCCTCTACATTTCAGCAGCAAACAGATATTGACTCTCAGTGCTTTCATTATCATTTAAATGTAAGAATTTCAAAGTTTACCATATAATTTCTGCTTTAAACCAAAGGGTAATTGGTAATATACTAATTTTTAGAAATAGCTATTTTTTCCCTAAACATTATTTTCTTGGTTTTTAACTTCATTGCATTGTGGTTATAGAATATAGATTGTAAGCTGTTAGTTGAAATTTTTGGAAACTTCTTTTGGGGCTCAGTATACCATCATCATTGGCGAATGCTCCATGTGTCTGAAAATAATATGTATTCTATGTTCGTTTGATCTGAGGTTCCACACATATCTGTTAGATCAAATTATTAGTCATGCCACTGACATTGTCTCTACCTTTATCGCTCTCCATGCATCACATTTCTGTAAAATATGTGTTTGTTTACTATGTTTCTTCATAACAGATATCAGCTATTGCTTATATATTTTGAGGCTATACTCTCAGCTGCATATTGATGATTACAATTTTCCTGTTTTACATTTATTTTCATACATATATAACACCCATCTCTGATGATAGCTCTCACTTTAATCTCTACTCTTTTTCTGATATTAAAATTTCTAGTTGATATTTTCCAGATATATATATTTTATATATATATATATTTTCTATGATTGATAGAAATCAAATTTTCTGCATCTTACTGTATATGTGTCTGTGTGTTTTAAATGAGTATCTTTTAGACAACACAGCTAGCTCTAATTTTTAATACAATATGAGTCACTGTCTTCTGATTGTTAAGTTTTACCTACATTGATTACTGAGTTTTACCATAAATTATTTTTATTACTATTTTTTGTGTACTCTTATTTTATGTTTTCCACCTACTGCAATTTATTTATTTATTCCCATTTTCCTGATTTCAATTATATGTTACTTATGGATCAACTATATGCATTCTAATTTTACTATTTTGATGGTCATTATTATTATTATTATTATTATTATTTTTGCGGTACGCGGGCCTCTCACTGTTGTGGCCTCTCCCGTCGCGGAGCACAGGCTCCGGATGCGCAGGCCCAGCGGCCATGGCTCACGGGCCCAGCCGCTCCGCGGCATGTGGGATCTTCCCGGACTGGGACACGAACCCGTGTCCCCTGCATCGGCAGGCGGACTCTCAACCACTGAGCCACCAGGGAAGCCCCTTGATGGTCATTATTAATTTAGTAAGATTCTTTCAACTAATTTTTTTTTTTCATCACTGATTGTATCCTGGGCAATGCTCTAAGCAGTGGGGATAAAAAAAGATTAATATTTTGTCTATGTTTCCCTATCAATATCTATAACCTCATGAACAACTATGTTTTCCCACAATGAACAGGACAAGATGTCAACACAATTCCCTTTCTCACCTCCCTGTCTTCCCCCAACGACTTCCATAACACTAGTGTCATCTGAAGTTTTAGTTTTGGATTTTTGTGCTTACACAAATGATTAAATTCTTACTTATTTATATATCATATATATATATATATATATATATCAGTTCTGTTTTGTTTCTTACATGTTTTTCCCTCCCATAGCAATTTCTTGCTTTTGGAATCAATTTCTTTCTTTCAAAAGTTAAATCTTTACACACTCTTTTAAAGAGATTCTTCATGTTGTTAGACTCTGATAATTAACATCTTATTTTTTTGCTCTAATGCTGAAATAATATCTTAGCTGGATACAATATCAGATTCAAATCCTTTTTCCTGAAACCTTTCTTACATTCAGTGTTGCTGTAATCAGGGCAAAAAGTATTGGATTTAAGTTCTGAAAGACAAGTTTTACTTTCTCTCTGAAAATTATGTTTTCCTTTTTTTAGTAATCTTAAAAATCACTATAATATATCTAAATGAGGAACTTTTTTCCACTTATCTCTCCTATTCAGTTCTTTATGTGCCCTTTTAAACTTCAGTCTTACATCTTGCATTAGCTTTGACAAATTATCAACATTTTTTTCCCTCAAATATTGTCTTTTCTTCATGATGGGTATTGCCATTTCTATTATTAGTCTCCATATCTTTGACTTTTTTTCTTTCCATCACTTTATTCCCCGCTAATGCCTTCTGAAAGAGTTCTTCAATCTTATCTTTCAGCTCAGTAAATCCTTCTTCAAGTATATTCAACAAAGTCTCTTCATTGGCAATAAGTAACCAGAAGATAAAATGAAAAGCAGATGCCATTTGTGATAACAACAAAAACTACCAATTGCCTAGAAAAAATCTAGCAAAGATTGCCTGATGAGTTTATGGAGATTTTAAAAGATTCTATTAAAAGATATCAAAGTAGATCTGAATAAATGTAATGATATAATATACTCATGAATACAATGAATAAAATTTTAAAGATTTTAATTGTCCTGAAATTAATCTGTAAATTCATTGTTATTCAACACCAAAGCTAGATTCTGAAAAGAACTTGAAAAATTTATTCCAAAATTTATACAGAAAGATAAATTTCCATGAATTGCTAAAGCAATTTTTTAAAAAGTATAAAGAAAAAAACTCCTACTACTAGGTATTAAGACAGAATGCAGCACCAAAGGAAAACCATCAGTGTGGAACTGGTGCAGGGACAGCCTAATTGACTGAAGGAATAGAAAAATAAGGATTTAAACAGATTATTTGTTTTATGATAGAGGACATGGTACATAACTTTGGAGAAATGACAGACATTTTTGTAAGAGATTAGAAACTTGATTTACTACTTAAAAATTTTATTTACAAAAATAAAATTGGACCTCTAGCACACACTATTATAAAACAGAAACAAACAAAAAATCCCAAATGGATAAAAGGCTTGAGAATGAAAGTATAACCAAGCTAACCATAGATTATGTTTACTGAAGCAAGATATAAAAGCCCAAATCACAAAAGAAAAGCAAACATAATTTGACTTTTGACTAATATGAGAATTGAGCAACATAAGTAAGAATTTCCATTAATAATTGTCACTCACACAGGTTGTGTCCCTAGGAACCAGACCGTAAGAAAGAGATCACTGAGCAGGTTTATTATGGATTGTTCTTGAGGTCAACACCTGTGATAGGGAGGGAAGGGAAAAAAATAGAATTGGGTTAGAGGGAGAAATAGTGCTATGATGCAGTATCAATGAAGGCTTCTTCTCTGAAGCTGGAGAGAGGCTGGGGCCAAACTTCCCTGCATTCACCAGTCACTGGATGCAAACTGCCCTGGGAAGCATGTGTGAAATTGGGTGAGACAAACATCTCCACCCAAGGCAGTTCCTAATGAGGGATGATTATTATGGGATGTCTGCAAGAATCACTTTTCATCACTGAGGGAATAAACGCTCTGGCCCTGAACAAGGATCTGAGTGGTCAGTTACAGATTTCATTTCAATCACAGGACTGAGACTAAAGTGACAGCCTGGAGTTCAATACTTACAAATAAATAATAAGAATTAATATGTAAAATATTCAGTGACTTCCATAGAACCCAGTAAAAAATAACCAAGGGAGAAAAAATAACAGAAGTAAAACTTGAATGATTCAATAAATAGTTACCCTAATCTCATTAATAATGAGAAAAAGGAAGAGGTATTTATTAAGGATGTTGACCATAGCATTGTTTGCTGTAAAGAACTGGAGTAACTTAACTGTTGAATGCTAATGAAATACATAGATAATATGTGACAATGTGTTCTAATAGAACAATGTACATTAGTAAAAAGAAACCAATTAGTTGTACATAAAAGAAAAAGAATAGATTTTTAAAATATATAATGTTGACTATAAAAAGTAAGAAATAAGATTTGTAATGCTGATACCATCTTATAAATTTAACAAAACATATACAACAACTATCTATTCTTGCTTCTGAGGATAGCAGAGACAAGTGACATGGAAGTCTGAGCCTTCTGTTTGTATAATTTACTAGTACATTCTGGATGTGTTCAGGTTGAAATCCAAATGCTGTTTCTACACCTGCCCAATCTTATGTGATGGATCTGGCAATATCCAGCTTAGGAAAGAAAACCTCAGTGGTATGGTCACTTAGCAACCCATGGTCAGGCTATCAGTTTCTAGTAGGATCCATTATCGTGGCAGAAATGTTTGGTAAAATTGAGACTAGTTTTCTGACAGAGAAGGCATAATCTTCCTCCAAATCCAGGAAACATATTAGAGATTTTACACAGCACACTCTTCCTTGATAGATATATCATTTCTGTCAAATCTGCTGAATCATAAGGCCCAAGCAGCAAGGGACCTCAGGCTGGGTCTTTTTGCAGAATCTTCTCTTCCTCTAGGCCCCATTCAAAATGAACAGCTTCCAAGATACCAAGAACATGGGTCAGAGCAGCATTCTCAAGTTCAGGGTGTGCTACCTCCAAAATCAGAAGTTACCTATCAAACACTGTGCCTCAATCAGGGATGTCAGATGCAAAGTGCAAAAACTTGTCCTTAGTCTTAGAAGGAATGTTTTGGCATGTCATAGACCACTGGATCTCTACAACTGTGGCAGTCCCTTGAATCTTCATGAGACTTCTCTCCCACTCTCTGACACAGATGTCTTACTAGAATATCTAGTGTACTTTCCACTTCCTGGTCATCAAACCCTATTATCATGATGTCATCAATGTACTAGTCTAGTGTTATGTCAAGGTGATCAAGATACCTGAATTCTCTACTGTGACAGAAAGGAGGATAGGTAGTATATTCCTGGGCTAGGGAGTAAATATGAACTCCTGCTCTTACCATGTAAATAAAAAAATTTGATCCTCATTAATGAAGGGAATTGGAAAGTACATATTTATCTGCAAGAATGTTAATCCTATAACAAGTGCCAAAGACTGTATTAATCTACTGTCATTTAACCAAGTGGTAGTCGCAACAGCAGCTTCTGTGGCAGATGGTATCATACAGTAGCTGTGATTGGAGCTGCCACATGAATAAATTTATAGTTAATACATATACTTGTCAAGATCCATGTCATTTTTTCAGGGTATATATAGGTGAATTGAATGAAACGCTATGAGGACCATAACCCCTATATCCTCCAGGTGTTTGATAGTGATATTAATCTCAGCAGTTCTTCCCATAATATAGTATTGCTTCTGATTTACGATCTTCCTCTGGATGGGTGTGTGGTTTCTGGGGCTTCCACTTGGCTCTGGATGCCCTGATGACTACCATCCACAGGCTATAATGACTGGGTTCTGCTAGCTGCCAAGCATTTTTCTCTCAATCGTGCACATGGGGACCAAGGAAATAACCACAGATTAGATTCAAAGATACTTGGATACACTGAAATGAACTTGAGCCAAACTCCACCTGGCTTCCATAAACTCCCATTTAACCAGAAAACCATGGTGGTGCTTCAGATTCCATGGCATCAGTGTCAGCTCAGACCTTACATCTAACAGTCCTAGAAATGTTTGGATTTTCTTCATTCCTCAATGTTCAGTTACCCTGGAAATGGCTCCAGGTCACTTTAAGAGAATAATTGAGGGAATAATTATTGTATAAATTTAATGTGGCATTGCAGGCTTCATTCTCAAGAGGATCTTGAGCTTCAATCAATGAGTTCTGGATTTCAGAACTGACTTAGATCTGGAAATTGGGTGAGGAACCACAATTTCCTGTTTTAGCAGCTGATGTCAGCCTCTGTCTCATCTTTTTTTTTTCTTTCTCTCCATTTCTCATAGGCATCTACTCATCTATCTCATGTCTAAGAATGCCATGACCTATTAGCTATTACCACAGATCACTGCAGGTCAAGGCAACTTGATGGCAAGTCTGGTAATTACATCTTCTTTGCCTCTGGTAATTGAATGCTATTCTCTGGCCTGATTCCCATCGATATTAAAGAGCCCAGTTCAATAGCAATAACCGACACCATCAACTACAGCCTGCAGAGTGCCACCACCACCAACGATGCTTCTTAAAGATACTGGTGTCCACTCAGCAGTGCATTCCTTATGGAGTGTGTCTTCTGGGTCCACCCAGGGATCTTAATCAAGTTATGGGTGCTTAAGTCTTAAATAGATAATCTATTCTAATACTCTCAACTCCCTGAGTCTTTTGACCCCTTCTCAATACCATATAAGGGAGTTCCAATTTTTCATCACATTTGTTCTAGTCAAGTTATAATGCCATTAAGAAAAGTCAGGCCACACAATCCTTATCATTATTGTTGACCCTATACTTTTAAAACACCATAACCATCATATATTCCAGTGCCTCTCCTTTCATCTGTACTTTATTCCAAAGCAAAAAAGGTGAAAGCCTTAGTAAATATTATGCTACTGCCAGTCAGAAATTTTCAGCCTCCTACCACCACTAGAACTGGAATCCTTATTGTTCTCAGACAGGTGAGTAATCCAACTTTAAAATCCCATCACTGTAGTCTATCTTCTAAGAATTTTCTTATTATCAATGGTCCTGCCCTGAGGTTTCCAGAAAACAAAGCCTAAGCCAGAGACATTTATATAACTATCTTTTAAGATAATGCATTCCCAGGGCATAGGAGTGAGGAAATAGAAAGTGACGGAAGGGTGGGGGGAAGCAAATACAAGGATAGGTTATCATACTGGCTACTGCTTAGTATGTAGTATGACTGCTTGCTTATCCATGTGGCACTATCTTTCAAGCGGCCACAGAAATGAGTGAATATTAGGGCCTTTTATCCAGCAAAGAAAGGGTAAAGAATTTATCCATTCTCTCTTGTCTCCCATTGGCCAAAATTATACCCCATGGAAAATTAATTCCCTTGCACACCTAACTTGCTCATGAATAAAGGGACTAAGAAGACACTATTGCAGCTAAGACCTCGGCACCAAGACAATCTGAGATAGAAGGCAAGAAGTACATGGCATGGGCATGAGGCAGGGTACCACAGGTTATGCCTATAAGAAGTTGACTAGTGTCTATGCAAAGGAGCAGTTGGTTTGAAACAAGTGCCCAAATATCCAGAGACAGATGAAACCAAAATATATGACATGGTACTTACATATGTAAGCTTAAAAATAATTTTTTTTAATTTCTGGAAGGAGCATATAATTGAATTTCTTTGTAATTAGTTCTGATGCACTTTGCCTGTTGATATCTAATTTATGCTTACTGTAATAACTGAATCCAGGTTAACCTGTCATTGATTTGCATACTTTGTGCTATTTTACGGTTAAATTTATGTTTAGTCATTTGCAATGCACTATGCCTTGTTTGCTATTTTATTTAGTAGTAATTTTAAAAGAAGGAAGAATTTTAAAATTTTGCTTTGGGATTACTTTGTATTCTTTAATAAAGTCCATGATTATATAATTTTTTTAGCTTCAAATTTAACAAAGAAATGTAACTTTTGACCTCCCTCTTATGTAAGACACGAAATGTGCTTTTACTGACCCATCCCTACATTTACAGATCTTTGTTAATTTAATATGTGGTACAGATTACAAGTTAGAGGTATAGATTATTATGCTTATTTTTTCCAATTACATATCTTGTTTTTCAAGTGACAATTATTACCCTTGTGTCTACATTAATGTGTACATAAATTAATTGGATTCACTCATATCAATGCTCACGATAAGAACATTTATTCAAATTTTTCTATTTTTTACTTCTCAATTTTAATTTTAACTTTTGACGCCCTGACATGTGTTTGAGCAAACTTTTCAGAGATTTTATGTCAGTGCCAGAATTTATGAACACTTGCATATCAGAAAGTAAAAAGAATTCAGTCTTCTCCCAGGCCTATCACCTGGCAGAAAAGGAAAAAAAGAAAATAAGCCTTATGAACACCTCTCAATTATCTTTTAGTATTTTATGTTGCAAAAGTTTAATTTTAAAGATTTCCTGGAATTTGCTTTAGGTTTCTTGTATTTTTTTTTATAGTCTCTAGGTAACCTACATATCTTGGGACCTGGATTTTAATAAGACAATTTCTTTATCCTTAACATTGCACAAAGCTTATGAGGACATCTGTGTTGCTAAATATTTTGAAATAGACTGTTTGCTTCAGTTCTAGATATTTTAAAAATAATTTATTCTGCATGTTATAGTAAAATCACTTCAATAAGTATTTTAGAGTAATTCTCCCTTTGTTCTATGCTGAAGAATTTCTTTCATAAGTCAATTTGTGTCTGTTTACTTTATTTAGGGTAAGTGTTGTTTATTTGCTTGTATAGTGTGCTATGTGCTCATCCTTAGATAAAGATTGCTCAATCCTATATAATTGGTCTGGGTTAGCCTATTAAAAGGGGGCATAGGGACTTCCCTGGTGGCGCAGTGGTTAAGAATCCGCCTGCCAATGCAGGGGACTCAGGCTCGATCCCTGGTCCAGGAAGATCCCATATGCCACGGAGCAACTAAGCCCGTGCACCACAACTACTGAGCCAGCGTGCCACAACTACTGAAGCCTGCACGCTCTAGGGCCTGCGTGCCACAACTACTGAGCCCGAGTGCTGCGTCTACTGAAGCCCGTGCCCCTAGAGCCCATGCTCCACAACAAGAGAAGACAACGCAATAAGAAGCCTGCACACCGCAACAAAGAGTAGCCCCCGCTCACCACAACTAGACAAAGCCGGCGCACAGCAGCAAAGACCCAATGCAGACCCTCCCCAAAAAGGGCAGGGGCATAGATTCCTATAGCTCTCTCACTGCCTACTTGAATGCCAATAGAAGCCTCCTTGTATTCTTAAAGTGAAAAGCAAACCAACATATGTGGTTTTCAGAATAATTTCTAGCTTTTAGCAAGCTTGTAGTGAGCTGGACTCTTACTCTATTGCCTGGTTCTCTGTCTTCTAGGATAAGAACTTATTTCTGGATTGTTCTGGCTGTGTTTACTTAACTTTTTTTCTCTTGAAGTAGTATATGGAAATCCCATACCTCCCAAGCATTGCTCACAATCACTGTCCTCGCCTACAGTTACACCACATGGCAAGTTTCCATTCACCACTTTTTCCCCTAATCTCCCTCTTTTCCTCAGCTTTATTGAGGTATAACTGAAAAATAAAACTTGTGTATATTTAAGTTATACAAATACACTGATGTTTTGATATACATAAACATATACATTGTAAAATAATCACCACAATCAAGCTAATTAACATATCTACCCTCTCATATACTTACTATTTTTTTAAGTCAAATTTTTTTGTGTGTGGTGAGAACACTTATGAAATATGCTCTTAGCAAATTCCACCCAGGTTCAATTCCTGGTCAGGGAAGATTTCTTTCTTCCTCTCTGCCTACCAACTTCCTCAGTATATCCCCACCACAGACTCCTTTTATTCATAGTGTTTTACTGGGAACTGAATTTTCTGAGGGTTTGAGAACTATACGTACTTGGAGGGTAGTGAAGTCTATAGAGGCAATGTCCCTAGCTGCCACCGAAACTTTGTTATATTTCAGTAAATAGATGGCTGTTCAAATTTGTGGTTGGCAAAATCCTTGCATCTCTGAACTAGGGATGGGTGGTAGGTGTAAACTGTAGTCTTGCTCAGCTTTCTTCCTCTTAGGTACTGCTCACCTTTGAGGGGCAAAGGATGCTATGGCCTCCAATTATTTTTCAGCTTAGCCATTGCCCATGCACTTACTGGAAACCTCTCCTAGACTCTAGTTGTTTTCCTTCTTTTCAAGATTGTTTTGACTTAGAAACTTTTCATCTTCTGTCAATGGGAGAAGATGGGAGGTTGAGAGAAGTTATTTCAGGGATGGTTTACGTGATGTTCAAAGTGACCATTTTTATTCTCAGAGCAAATAGCAAATAACATCTGTGACTTTGACCAAGGACATTTTAACTTGAGGGCTTAAGTTAATAATCAGTGAAATGGCTATATTAGTTTTTTCCCCCTAACTTAAAGACCTCTGTATATTAATTTGTGTTATTGTGAGTTATAATAAGAAATATATATTTGGTCGTCATCCCAGGTTCCTGGCTCACAGATCTCCAAATCCTTGGAACTTCCTGAGCTATAAGAGCAATGGGAACATTTTTTGTAAGAATATTTGATCTCCTGTCTTCAGTTCCTGAAATTAATAAAGGTGAACTGGGTGTGTTGTTATTCATAACAAGCCCCCTTCCACCACAACTGGGTTTATGTTATTGAGGTGACTTTTGGAAAGCAACTAAGGCTGGGGGCTTGTTGCCTGGGGAGCCAACATGAATAGACGGTTGGAATATTCAGTCCCAGCCCTGCCTCCACACCTCCCTCACCCCTTGGGAGGGAGGGGAGAGGGACTGGAGGTTTAATCAATCCCCAATGGCCAATGATTTAATCAATCATGCCACTGTAATGAAACCTCCAAAAAACCCCAAAAGGACAGGGTCAGAGAGCTTCCAGGTTGAATGAGTGCAGATGCAGGTAGGGTGGTGTTCTCAGAGAGGGCATGGAATCTCTGTGCCCTTTCCCCATCCCTTGCCTTACACAACTTTTCCATGGTACCCTAGTAAATAAACTTGTTTACTGAGTGCTATGAGCTGCTCCAGCAAATTAATAAAATCCAAGGAACTTACAATTTATATCTGCTTGGTAGAAGTACAGGTAACAATCTGTCGCACGCACACACACACAATTCTAGTCACACTGAGAAAAATAACAGGATTCATTGGCATTATTCACAACATCATTTGAACGGTCAAACATATTTAATAGTTTGATAACTAAAAGACTATGAAAGATCAATTTCAAAATTACAATGAATTAAAAAAACTAATTTTTTCTGAGATTTGATTGTGTAACGTATTGGTGGGTCCCTCAGATTAACCCTTTAAAGTGGATACTTTTACCAATTTAATGGACACTGTCCGAATTGTGACGTATTTAGTCGAATAAAATAGGGGCCCATTTCTGTAGCTTAACCTTATAATAGCATTTTATTTTCCTCACATATCAAGAAGTCTGAAGGAAGGGAGTCTGAGCCCCTTCTATCATTTTGCTCTATCATCCACACAGGGAAGCTTTTATCTTCATGTTTGTCCAATCATGGAGGCAAGATGGCTTCTCCCTCTTCAGTTGTGCTGTAGCCTGGAGAGAGAGCAAGTGACAAAAAGAATATCGGTATTAGAAAAACAAAAATATTCCCAGAAGTCTCCAGCAGAAACATATTTGGACCTCATCACCTACACTTTTGTTACATTGCCACTCCTGGATACAAAAGAGTCTGAGAAGGTGAATGTTTTATCTGGGAACATTGCCAATCTGAGCAAAAAGGGGTTCTTTCTTATCAGTAAGGAGGTAGTGAGGAATAGCTCCTAGGTAGGAAATTAAGATGGTCTAAAAGTCATTGAATTCAGAATGCTATATAATCACAACCAGTATTTTTAAGCAACATAAATTTTCAGAGCGAGATACTAAGTTTCAGTAACTATTCACTTTTGCTATATTTGAGGGTTTTATTTTTTCATGAATAGCCACTGTTAATGAAATAATATAAAGAAATGTTTTAAGTACTTTACTCTCCACATTATACTTGTGGGAATGATGTCATTACAGACCATCAACATTTTTTGCATACTAGAATATTCTTTTTTTATATACCTTACTTTAGGGTGACATTAGGGTCCATGTTATAAACAGTACCAACCTCCTTTGGACAATATCTAAAATCTAAATAATAGTACCTAAATCCAAATTCCAAGGATTTTTCTGAGTTAATTACCAACATGTTTCAAATAACAATTTTAATGCCCACATACTGATAGCAGAATATTAAGTCCTAAATGGATTCTTTAAGCTAAATGTTGTACATTTATTCAAGAAACTGTTTTGTTTTGTATATATTTGCTAGCCTTAATATCTAAAACTCAGTATTTGATAGATAAGTTTTTTAAGGTATTAAAATTGTTACCTCTTAAGGGCATTTTTCTGTACCTATAAAAATTTTTCTTAATTATATTCTATCTCCCACTAAAATGTAAATCTCAGGTTCTCTGCATTCTTCAAGACCAGTCTTTAATGTTGATAATCAAGATGAACAGATTTTTCAATGACATTTAGGTGGTGGGGAGGGGGGAGAAGACAGTCAAGATAGGATATCTGTCCTAATATTCTGCCTAAATGATACTCAGAACTGAACATAGTACATTTTTCTAAATGCAAATCTAATATTAATTCGCATCTAATCCATATTACAGATTTACATCTCAAGTCCTCTGTGAATTCAATTAGAATTCTACCTCAACTTATACATCTTATTGAATACACTTTTTCAAATCTAATTTTGATCCTGTTGATTTGAGATAATTTGTGTTTTATAAATAGTCACACACTAGGTATGATATAGGGTGTCAAATATGTCACATGACACATAGGGTTCCGATAAAATACCATTTTCTCCAATTATAAAGGAAAACATGTATAATCTTGCATATGAAGACTTTACCCTTATTTGCTTATAGCTAAAGCATTTAGGAAGAAAGGATATATAAAAACACAATTGAGAGAATAACCAAACAAGAATTTTTAAAATATGAAATAATTAAGTAACTTTGTTTTCTCTCAAAATGTCCCTGGAAGTATGCTCTATAAGGTAATTCTTCTCCCTCCCCTGGACAGAATTTTGATTCGTCCCCCACTTCTCTCTTAAATAATAAAAATCCTCCTGGTACTTTAATCACTTTCAGCTTAGAAACTGATAGGTACAGCTAGAGTAAATAATAAAAACTCCAAACTTCATTCAAAATTAAAGCTTCTGCACTCACCTAATCAACCATGCAACAGAAGGCAGCCCTGTAGTATACAGTATGACTTGGATAGATACTCTATTTTCCCAACTTGTCTTCTTCCTCTCCTCAAATGTTGACTGGCACTGTTTCTGACCACACCAGGTTTTAAGATGGTGGAGAGAGGAGATGTGAGGGTATAGCAAAGCTCCTGCATGCTTGTACTTTTGTGAGCTGCCATCATTGACTGCTGTCTGGTTTGGGAGGTGTCAAAGCTGACTCTTGGTCTTTCTCCCTTGCAGGGTGTTTCATTTCCTTGTAGGGTTCTTCAGACTATTTACTCCTCTCCCCATTCATTAGCAGGCATCTCTCAAGGGTACTTCACTGTGATTTGGGTCTCAGCAGGCCATCTCTTCACAGACTCTCTTGTTGGGATCCTGCGGTCTTTTAGGCATCCCTTTTGATAAAATCCATTTAAGATGACTGAGGGTCAGCTTTCAGCCACATATGTGTGGTCCACACCTTCTCTATGTACCTTTGGTTCATTTTAAATTATAATTTAAATTATTTTTCAAAACCAAGCTCTCTGTGCTATTGTCACGACTGGTATTTTTCAGATGTATACAGATGTGTTTTAATTAATAGCACTGAAATTAAGTTCAAAGCATAACTGAGTCATAGTTATTTTGCAATCACGAATACAGAACATTAAAAAAAATATTACGTGTGACGAATGCATTTATTGATTGTTAAAAACACTGAGGATGGCTAAGATAGGCCAACATCCTTCTTTTACAGACAAAAAACCAAAGAATCAATTTAGTAACATTGTTATTGGCCAGAAGTAGTGTGATTTATATGGCATACTTCATGTGAAGGTTTATGTGATGCATGGGGTCTAAAGTAAACATATGTGGGTTTGAGTCCTATTTCTATAATGTATTAATTATAAGTTACAAGAAGTTGACCAAGTTTAATAAGGTAGGTAATCTCAGTTTCTTCTTCTATAAAATGGGGATAATAATAGCTCTAGTACTTATATTGCTTTATAATTAAATAAAATGCAATACATATGGTGTGTACCACATAGTAACTTCTTAATAATTGTTAGTTAATTTTGCCTTCTAACACTGTCAAATTATATTTTTTTAATTACAGCTGTGGCTTCTTCAGGTATCTATTTTATTTTTTATGATTTCTGAAGTTAAAAATAACATGTATTATATGAACATATACACATATATGTACACATATATTTTTACATTATTTTCAGGTCATTATTAAATTACTATAATGCAATAGTTAGCAAGTGTTTATTAAAATGAGAATCTTTGTTTATTATACTACATAAAATGAACTTTATCAGGCTGTACTTAATTTTTCTGAAAAGCAAATAAATCAGTAAAGGTAAGCTCCTACCTTTAATGATTTAATCTTTGGAATTAGTAAGCCAAGTAGAGAAGCTCTGGTTTTCAATGTAATAGAAGAAACAGACTGTTAAAGCCCTCCATGACAGGCTGGGAGAAAACTCTGTAAGAATTTGGATACATAGTTTAGGATTTTATGATTCAAATCCTGATTATTCAGATGTTCACAACTCCTCATCATCTTCTCTTAACAAGTTATTCATGTTGGTGGCCAAATAATCATCAAGCTATTGCTAAGTGGAATGGTTAGTATTGCATCTATAGCGTAGTTATCCAAAGAGAGGACACTAGTATTGTTTCCATGTAGATAGGGTCACTACATCCTTGTTCGTTTATACCCCTCATAACTATACATTCATTTCAAGATTCTGAATGTAATGAATGCTCAATATCTTTTCTCCATGTACTTAAAAGTTTTAGGACGGATTAGGACAAGATTTTGTCCCCTGATCTTATTTTTCTCTTCCAACACAGATCCGAAACAACACTGTGAGGGTATACTGTATAACACCTAGATCACAGTTCTAGACAATGTCTCCTTCCAATAGCTGAGATTCTAAGATACATTATGTTTAACTGTTAATGAAACCTATTTGGGTATACTTAGTACAAGATTAATGTTATTACTTTCTAGGCCCATTCTATGTAGATAACAAATATTTTCCCTCCAAAAATGTTAATGTTTTGTTCATAATAAGATGACAATTTGAGTTATCTTTTCCTATACATTTAGTATATTTCATATAAATATATTTGAAATATCTCTATATACAATTCCTAGGTCTCTCCACTGAAAGGGCTTAGAAGAAATGGCCCAACGGTTGCAATAAACAAGACAAATCACCATATTCTGGTTTCTAAATATCATTCTCCACTAAAAAAGTATCACAGTTAATTGTGGGGAAAGGCAGATTCCAGAGCTGGGGAATAAAAAAACAAGATAAATTTCGAACATTTTGTTATATTAGGAAATAAGGAAATGTTCAAATAATCAGGGGGACACATCAAAAGGATAAGCAAACCATCTTAAAGGAGCTCCTACAAGCCAAATCTGAAACAATTTGAGCATCAAAATAAAGAATATTAGTATTCTAATCCATTAAATAAGAATCTAGGAGTCCATACTAACACAAACTTTAAAAACAAATAAATAAAGGGACTAATATTAAAGGCTTAGACCTCTACTCATTAGCTTAGTTCATTCAGTAAATGTGTATCAGGTGACTGTACCACAACTTCAAGACGAACCTGCAGGTGAAAATTTCTCCATGACCATAGATAAAGCCTAGAACAAATGCCAATCATTTAGACACTTATCTCCTTAGACACTGGGCAAGTACCAATATATTGGAAACTTTCTGGGAACAAAAAGCTCCAAATGTGTATTTCCAATTCTGCATGGTTACTTTAATGCCATTTCTCTGTCATCTCTTAAAGTATGATGCTGTAGTAGTTCCCTGACAGAAACGACCTTTGACTTGGCCTGCCAAAAGGTCTGTATCCTCCTTCCGCCGCTTGCTACATCTCCTATAATTTCTCCTTCCCAGCTCCTCATCCAGCTATTCCACACACTTAGGAATTGAAAAAGCCCTCAGCTTACAAATTAGGAACAGTGAGTTCTTTTAAATAAAATGTAATGAATGTCTCAAACATAATTCTATCACCCTAACTTAGAAAGAGGAACAAACAAACCACAAAAAACACACTATTAAATCATGATTTTCATTAAGTAGTACCTGATTCTCAATGCTAACATATTTAAAAGGCTGAAAATCTACTAAAGTATGCTAAATGGAAAAATCGAAAACTGTGTGTTAAAAATTAATCAATCTTTCCACAATATTTCCATGAGCATAGTTTGCATTAAATATGAAGGATAATATTTAATTTTACATTTTATTGTTTTGAAATGACATAATGATAAACATTCTAGTGGTTATAGAATATGGCTATAGTGTAGAGTTAGTTTACAGCTATTAACTAGAATAAATATGTCATGGAAACTGTTCTGAAGATAAATGTTACATTAGTTAAATCACAACAGCAAAAAGATATTCCATTCATTCACTCATTGAACAATGATTTATTGAGTATCTACTATATACTACTAGTACCATGTACTATGCAGTACTACTAATATTATGGATCACAGGTACCCAAAGATGAATTAATAATGTCTCTGTCCTAAAGAAACTTACTAGTGATAAAAGCAGACACATAAATTAGTAATTGCAAAGCAGTGTCTCAAGTGCATAAGTTAATGGTAGCACAGACTGAGCAATTCTTTGGATGGTGGGTGGGAGAGAGTGAGAGGTTTCCTCAAAGAGTGAAAGCTTGAGGTGGATTTTAAGAGATGAGCCACAGTTTATTAGGCAAGAATGAACGAATGAGCAGCTATTAAACAAAGTCACAGAGGCACAGACTAGCCTGGAACATGGTGAGAAGAGGTAAGGGAAGAATTAAATTTTCAGCAAGGTCCAACTTGTGGAAGGCCTTAGAGACTAACCTAAGTGGTAGCATAACTGAATGTATAAAATAATGAAAGTAGAAATTATTTAGTTTCTGACCTGTCCAGTTCCTTACCACCTTAGGACCTAGGTATTACCCTTTTCCCCTGCCTGAAAAGTCCTTCCCCCTGATTTTTACACAAGTGTATGCTGTGCCTCATTCAACTCTTGGCTTAACAATCACCTTTTAATACCACAGAACTGAATTAGTGCCACCCTACGACACCCACCTATTAATCTTCTATTTCCATTGTTTTTAAATCAATAGAGAACAGAAACACAGTTGTAAATATCAATTTTACAACTTTATGTAACATACCCATATACCCTCGATTTCTAATCTCTTTATTCTTGTAAACTAGACTGAGACAATTGTAGAAATTGCTAAGCAACGTTTGGTGTAGTACAGACTCTAGGGATTTGTTAGTTGGCAATCTTCTCTTTATCCTGTAATGAACATATTTTGTTCACTAGTAGCCATATGAGTATGACTAAAGCAGAAGAAACCCTTTCAGAGATATTTGCATTTTATTATCTCAAAAGGATAAATCTCTAATGCAAATTATCAGGCAATATGACAAAACATAGTGAAGCATTTTGGAGACAGCAGAAAAGATGTTTCTAGCCCTTTAAATCATACCTCATATGCAAATCTTCCTGTCCTTGAGTAGACCTACATTTGTCTCCAGAGAAAAGAGCTAGGAAGTAAGTCTCCATTAGTATTGAGAAAACTTAGATTTCTTTTATTTAGCATCCTGCTAAAGTGGGAGCTTCAGGGAATGTTTATACATAAACTGTATAAATGTGTATATTTATACACTGTATATTCATTGCAGTTATGTGTCTCCTTTTTCCTACTATTGTATTTTCCTTCATTCATTCAACCTCTGTGAGGACTACGAACATGAGTCATGCTCTCAAGTTATAGCCTAGAAGTGAGGCTGAGCTATGCCTAGAATTTTGTAATACAACCTAATGAAAAGGATCAGGTAGCATTTCATAGGAGTTCAGTAGATAAGATTACTTTCAGCTGATTATATATAAATTAAAAAAAACTTTTAAATAAGAGGTTTATTTAACCTGGACTTTTAAAGAATCACCTAACCAAAAAATGGTTGGGCATCAATGAATCTATAGATTACATGAAATGATATGTACATATATGGAAGATATATGTACATGTGCATTTATGATGGCGGACGAAGGGTGGGATAAGATCACCAGTATTCATCATATTCTGAAAGACATCTCTGACATTCAGAATGGTTAAAAGCAAACTACACCACACAGAATAGTGTCTGGAGAGGTTTGCAAAATTATTAAAATTAGTATGATTAGAATTACACTCTCATTGCCTCCAATTGTTCATCAGAATTTTTGCTTCTTAGTAATCGGACTGAGGAAGCATGATGAACTTTTCTTTGAATTTTTTTGAAGTATGTTTTTCCAAAGTCTAGAAAACACATCTGATTGTTCCTCACTATTTCAAGATAGAAAATGTTCACTTTATTTCCATATAAACTTTCTTTATACCTACAAGATTTTCTACTATTGACAAAAACTAAGCCCATGATAATATTGTGCCTTTTTTGCTTCTTTTACTTAATTGAAATGGAAACTATTGTCATTTAAAATCAATAACAAAATGATAAAAATTAATAGGGAGGATTAGAATATGGGCATTAAACATCATGTTAAAAATACATGTAGCATATTTTAAATTTTTAAAAAATTTATGATGGGAATTGATGGGAAACTAAAGGCATATACTAAGGAGATACATAGAGGAAAAAAAAGAATAAATTAAGATGTGCATTTGGAAAACAGGAATAATAATAATATGAAAAAATAGAAGTAGTTATAAACGTAGGAGATAATAGTATTTTATAGAGAAGAATTTTCTATAAGGATGAGTGCATGAAAAAACAGTAAGATGGTTTTAAAAGATTTAGAATCACAAAGTAGAAAGTGATGGCAAATGAAATACTCACTTAAATAAAAAACAGGAGGGGATATAGATATAACTACTTGATGGCATGAAATCCAAGTACCTGAATTTTTGAAGTGTTTAAAAAAATCTAGTAAGGAAGGCTAAAAGTATAAAAGCTATAAGAATATCTTTTTGAGTTTAGTAGAATGTAAATTGATGATAAAAGATTGACAGGCACCAAGTGAGTAAAAAGCAAAATAATAAAAAAAGACAGATAAATTCAGATATTGACATTCAATACTTATGCCTGCATAACACTGCATAAGAAGGAATACATTTCCAGATCCCAAAACAACATTATTCTGCTGTATTTTGTGCATACGTTGAATAAGGTAACAAAAGCATCAGTCACAGAACAAGAAATTACTTTCATGCTTTCTTTGCTTGAGCTGGTCAAATTTCTCTCCATACATGTGAACTCTGTAGTTAGGATGGAGCAATGATTTAAACAATCTTGTAGTTCTCTTTCCTCACTTTGTGTAGTCTGTGTGGTCCATGAATTTCACACAAAGAGATGCTTTACAAAGACCAAAGTCACTTTGTTCAGAACTTTCTAGCAGTTAAAATGATCTAATACTCTCATAGATTTAAGTACTCAAATCTTGACTGTTCCCAGATCTTTTACACAGGGCCAGGTGAGTAGTTGACAGTCCTGACTGAAAGTAATTTCCTGAGATCTGGAGATGCTGGACCATATATTCCCTCCCAATACTAAGACCAATACTAAAAATAGTAAGATGGCTCTACAAAATGCAGAAGCACAACCAATGACCATTAATTCTAGACTAAAATGAAACAGTTCTGGCCCTTCTACAAAAAATTAGTTAATAAAAACCTAAATGTTACAATCATCAAAATATTTGAGGTTTTGAGGTAAAGAGAATTAGCACTACAAGGTAATTTGACAAGATACCAAATAAACTATGCAGTTCCACGTGTTTGGAGAAGTCTAAGACCCTAATCCTTCCCCTCATTAACTGGCAGAGGCCTGATTTCTCAACATTAGATCCTCACCTTAGAATATAGTCTTCTTCACTGATCTTTCCTCTCCTCTCTGCTTAGTAAAAGATATTACAAATCAGAGTTCAGTGTTTTCCTCTTCTCATGTTTTGCACTCTGCTAGGTTAGGCCAAAGATTCAAGGTTTCAAAGTGTCCCCACGTCTATCTCTGTAGCCCAAACTCTCTCCGAGACTTGGGCTTGTATTTCCAGTCACTGGACTTAAGCTGTGCATATCTGTGGAGTCACTGGGCTGGGCCCAGAAACCACCAGATAAACATGGCAAATCCTCCTGAAACATCATTTGGCAAAGTTTGAGGGGAAAGTCATATTTCACACTGGTATAAATATGAACCTACTACTACCGAGTAGAATCTAAAATCCATAGGACTTTTAGATGAAAACTGGAGACTTCAAGTAAGATTACTTTTGGGCTTCCCTGGTGGCGCAGTGGTTGAGACTTCGCCTGCTGGTGCGGGGGACGCGGCTTCGTGCCCCGGTCCGGGAGGATCCCGCATGCCGTGGGGCGGCTGGGCCTGTGAGCCACGGCCACTGGGCCTGCACGTCCGGAGCCTGTGCTCCGCAGCGGGAGAGGCCACAGCAGTGGGAGGCCCGCGTACCACAAAAAAAAAAAAAAAAAAAAAGATTACTTTTTGTTGGCGGTGGGTGAGTATATTATTGTTGGAGATGATCTGATAGAAAAGTCTAAGACACTTTGCATCATGCTAAATAATTCTCCCTTATAAATATGGATTAGCATTTTTGTGTGAATACTGTAGCAAGAGTGAAAAGAGGTTTAATAATAGGAATGGCCATGGACAAACTATGAAGCAGGTCAAGTTTATTCTCCTCCCCCACCACCACCATCACTACTACCTCTCAGACCCTGTCCCAAGGTCTTGAAGAATCTGGCTTCTTTTCTTAACCTCAGCCTCAAGGCTAAGTATATTCTGTCTTTTCTTCATCAATATGTGCTCTTCCGCATTCCATTTTCTTAAGACATTAGTATGAATGTAAAGAGATAATCGTTTAACACTAAGTATAAAAATTCACATTAAGGTAGTGGTCAGATAGTGAAATTTCATACACTATCACTTTGGATATATCTGTTGTTAGGCAGAATTCTGCGGAGCATTTACATTGTGCCAGAGAATGCGCAAAATGACAAGAATGCAAAGATGGACTAAAAAGGCCCAGCTATTCTTGTTGTGGAGCACAGACTTGAAAATAAGGAAGTGTATGAGAAGCCATGTTTCCACAAAGGGTACATGGAGACATAAAGAAGAGTTTGTGTTATGTTGGTAGGAAAAAAAAAAAGAGTTAGAAAAGGCTCCTGAGAGAAAAGGGCCTTAGAGGTATGTCTTAGAGGGCAAGCAGGTATGAGCCCCACAAACAGAGAGCGATGGCTGTATTTCAGGCAAAGAACCAAGAAATAGCCTCGGGAGTCAAGGAAACTAAGAAATTCAGGATGGATGAAACAAAAGGTTGTAAGGGGAAGGGGAGACCCAGGCCTCACCCTTTGGTAGGACACACGAGTCAGCTGTCTCGGGTCCCAAATATGGTGGGGTTTTGGCACAAGGCACTGTACCTCACTACCCTGATCAAAATATTACTGAAATTCAATTTTTAAATTTCTGTCTTTAATGATATTCCAAGGGACCTAGAACAGATACTATAAAGGGGCTTCCTTTAGTCTGCGTTTGTTTTGGAGAATACACATTGGGTGGGCGCCCTGGGTTCTAATTCCAGGGGGTATATAGCGAGATGTGGTTGGAGAGTTCGGAAGGCGCAGAGGAGGATCAAACCAAAATAAGGAGTTTGTACTTTACTGTGTATGTAATGGGCAGCATTAGTGGATTTTGAGCGGACAAGAAAGGAGAGGTTTCAGAAAGTTCTTTCAGCTAATCCAAACAGAGGTTTTTGAGGTAACGGCAGGGTGAGGGAAAATAACCACAATAATATGGGGTAGTTATGTTGATAACCTGAACTAAGTTAGAAACAGTGAGGACATGAATATGTGGTATCCTATAATACCGCAGCAGACAGAATGATGGCCCCTTAAAAGATATCTAGGTCCCAATCCCTAGAACCTGTGAATACATTATGTTACACGGCAAAGGGAAATTAGGTTTACAGATAGAACTAAGGCTGCTAATCAGCTGACTTTAAACTAGGGAGATTATCCTGGGTTACCTGGGTACCTGAAGTAATCACAAGAGTCCTGAAAAGTAGAAGAGGTAAGCAGGGGCGTCAGTGTCATGGCGATGGGATGTGAGTAGGCCTTAACTGGCTGTTGCTGGCACTGAAGATGGAGGAAGGGGGCCATATACCAAGGAGGTCAGGCACCCTGTAGGAGTGGGAAAAGGCAAGGAATAGGATTTTCTAGAGATCCAGAAGACACACAGCCCCTCCAACTTCTTAATTTTAGCCCCGTGAGAACCATTCTGGACTTCTGGCCTCCACAACTATAGATAATAAATCTGTGTTGTTTTGAACCACCAATGTGGAAATTTGTTACAGAATCAACAGGAAAAACACAAATACCCGACTCAGCCTTGGCATGAAGAAAGCCTGTGACTGAAAACCACACTGAACATCTACAGTCTCTTCTAACATGTGAGTCGTATCTTCATCAGAGCTCCGGTCAGGCAGCTCTCACCTTCGTAAAGGTTTTCCTAGATGAGGAACACCGCACTTCGGTCTTACTGTTCGTGGTTCTTTATCCTTCCTCCTGAAACACTTAAAGATCTCTTAATATATGGATATAATTTTTATGTCTGTTGATCAACCAACTGCTGAGCTTTGTGTCCACTTCTGTTCAGAGAGTAAATTAAAAAATACTCAGTATGAGGGACTTTAAATGTAATACAGCATTAGAAGTAGGAGCTTTAGAGTCACATAGACATGGATCAAGTCACAAATTCACCCCTTATAGGTAGTGTGGCTTTGGGTAATTTATAATACTTGAGCCTCAGTTTCCTCATCTGTAAAAAGGAATAGCAATGTCTTAGGTCAGGATCCCCGGAAACACACTCTGAGGTGAGGACTGTGTGTAATTGTTTTATTAACAAAACACTTCCAGGAAAAACACAAAAATAACAGAGTAAGCAAGATAGGGAAGGAAGTGATTTCAGGCAAAATTCTAGCATCAGCATGATCCTGCAGGGGAGCCTTGGGGTGTAAATTACACTTCAGATTTTCTTATTACTACAGGGTTTTATACTGTGTAGGGCAGTCCTTGGCAAAGGGTGTACTAGGAGGGAAGTGAACTCCTAAGTGGGTCCCCTCTGGCCCTCTGTGCCTGAAGGCAAAATGAGTCTAGTAGCCCTTGGGCAGTCTTCCAAAGAGAGTCTCAGGGGCTGGCTCTGAGAAGTAAAAGAACACAGAAGCTAGGGGTAAGGCGGATCCAATCAAAGGGATCCTAAGGGATCAGGATGGAACTTAACTGGGTCTGCCACAAGCATCTACCTCATAGAACTCCCAAGGATTGAATGTACTTATGTTTTTCTTTCTTTAGCTTTTAAGATTCCTGAACTATTTTTCTTTTGGAATAGCACACAATATCTAGTGCCATGTTCTGCACATAGACTGCTCAGCAATGAAATAATTCTTTCGTGACGTAGGCATCCATCCCAGAAAGGATAAAAGAGACAAAGGAGAATAAAGCAAATGTGAAGGTTACCAGAATAGAAAGTAACCAAATTAGTCTGAATCTAGCATTTCAAAATGGTCATAATTTCAGTCATATTTTTCAGAGAGCTGGAAACTTGAAAAACTTAAGATTCACAACTATTTGCTTTCATCTCTGAAAAGCTAGGCAAAGTAAACCAACCAACGAACAAACAATGTATTTATTTGATGACAATAAACCTTACAGGAAATGCCACCCCTTCCACTGCCAAGAAACATCTAAGGAGTCCCCAGGATACATGTAATTTTTTTCTTAAAGTATCTCCTTCTTTGCTATTCTGGTCCTATTCTGATAATTAAAACCTTCAATTTTGATAGCATGTTACAACTTTAAAGTGCATTCACGTTTAAGTGCATTTAAAGAGCATTCAGTTTTACATGATGCTCACACAACCCTGTCATATATATTTTCACTCCCGTTTTACAAATGAGGGAACAAGCTCTGACAGGGTAAGTGACCTAGTTAAGGTTGCACAGCTAAAGGCAAGATCCCAACTTCTGACACCCAAGAAAGCATTTTCCTCAGGGTTCTACATGATTCTTCACCTTGTATGAGTCAAGATCCAGTCAGGAGACAGAAATCACACCAAAATTAGAACAGGGAAAATTTAATATAAAGAATTATTAACTAGCAATTCTTCTTTTAAGAGAGAAGAAGATATCACTAAAGAATGCAGGAAGAGTGGATTAAGGGAGCAGACACTACCTCCAGGGCTGTGGGAGAGTACTCAAGGAGGGATAACTTAGATGAACTACCCCCATCCCTGCTCTCTACCCTACAAAGCCTGAGAGACAGTCCTCATTGGAGATAATGAGGTTGTGGCCCATTTGACAGTCAAGAAATTGGTTGAGCCGTCACAGACTGGGCTGGTGAGAAGAACCACCAGCTAGGGGGCCAGTGAAACTTGCTAGGAAGTCACCCACTGGGTTGCTGGTGAGGCTTACTAGGAAGTCACACACTGGGGAACTGGCCAAACTTCCTGGAGGGTGTGAAATACTGGTTTCTTGGATACCACTGACCACCACACCATAGGAGCAAGAAGAAAAGCACTGGAAACAAGAAGAGGAGCCCCTTTTATATGCAGTGTCCCTCCAGCACCTTCTATTGACAAGTGCTAACACTGAGCCAACTGAAAACAAAGAAATGTTTACAGGTTCCAGCTCTAATTATCACAATTCAGGGCAAAAAAAGATGAATTAGAAGCTTCCAAACAGTAAATTAGCAAGCACACACCTCAGTGACTCTCCTGGGTTCTTAAGGGTAAAATGCTTTTATGTCAAATTCCTGCCCCATTTGTTTTCTTTTTCCCTAAATACCTCTACGATAAAACGCAGACCCAACCTCTGGGGACACTATGTACTGACTGCTGGTAGGATATGGGGTAATTGCATGGGAAGAGTGTACAACACAGTGACTGAGACCACGTCTTGAGCCAAACACTTGGGTCTGAATATGAGCTTCACCACTGACTAAAACTGCAGCCTTGCAAAAATTAACCTCTGTATGCCTCAGTTTCCTTATCTGTAAAAGGGGATGATAATATTGCATACTTTACTAAGATGTCAGGAGAAATAAATTAATATATGTAAAGCCTATAGAACAACATGTGATAAATGTTAAAAAAGATAAATGATAAAAAAGAACTTTACAAATATTAGTATTACCCGTACGTGTTAGTTTGTAAATGGCATTTAAAAATACACACTGTATTTGGTTCTAATTACCAATTTCCACTTAAGACTGTATCTCATAATGCTAAAACCCAACTTCATTGGGTGACACTGGGCTACGGTACAAAAAGTCCTGCCCATACCTGGGCACTGCCCGCACCTCTGGCTGCAGATCCTGGCATTGCTCCTGGCTCACTGAATAATCCTCACCAATCAAAGCCAATTCATTGGGGACCCATTTTCTCAAGTGAAAAAAGACACGGTTAAATCATCTTTCTTTAAGATCTCTTCCGTTGTGACTAGCTTTGATCCCCCACTTCCCCAAACAGTGAGTTATACGAGAAGGGGAAAAAAGAGGAAATTATCATTTTCAGTGCCTACCCATCTATGTCAGGCAAGCATTTTGCACGTTCTGCCTGATCTCATCCTTACCATAGTCCTGTCAGATTAGTACTTTTAATCCTATTTAACAAATAAGGAAACTGAGGCTCAGAAAGGTCGACACTTCATTCAAGATCATACTCTTGATAAGTAGCAGAGCCTGAATTCAAACTGTGTCCTTCTGTTTGGGTCGACTAAGCATTTTTAACTGTTCCGCTTGCCTCCCACACTGTCTTCATCTCAGACAGCAAGACTCCTAACAGCTCAGTGCTTTTCATGCTTTGCTTTAAAGAGATGAGTGGGTGTGCACCTTTGTTTTTAATTATCATTTTGAAACTACAGCAAATTAAATTCACCTACCAGTTACAGGAATTTAAAAAGTCACCCCTAACATCTCACCCGAAACTAGCCTTTGAGTGAAACCCAGCGGCCCTCCTGCATCCTGGCGCCCCGGTCCTCACCTCTCCTCCTGGCTGCAAACTTGGTGAAGGGAAAGGAGCCTGATGGCGGGCCAGAGAGCTGAGTTCCAGCCCCTGTTCTGACGCTCTGTCAACCCTTGGAGACTTCTCCTTCAGGGTAGCAGGAGGCTGTCTGCTCGGGTCAACTTAGGGTTTCTCCCGCGTCTCAGCCCGGCGGCTCTGAGGGCGCCCGCGGCGAGGGCGTGCCCAGCGGTCTCGCCGCAGATCCCGCGTGAAACTGCCCAGTTCTCTGAGGAGGCTGCTCACCGCAGCTGTCCCCACCCCCATCCCGCAGTCCCTTTCTTCCCGCTTCTTCTAACTTGGAAAAGTGAAGCCCCTACACTTCAAGCCTCCGCTAAGTTCCCGTCTGCACCCGAGGCCGGAGCGCTGCTTCCCCGTCCCTGGCTGCCAGAAAAACCAGTCTCCAGTTTTCTAACTTTACGCTCCTCTGAGGGGAATTCTGAGAACTCTGCGACGGGTCTGACTGAAACGTGAGAAGACAAAGCCTGTCTAATCAGTGAACTCCGACGCCTCCACCCGGCTCGTAGCGCCCAGGCCTTCTCCGGCGAGCGCACGCCGGGCGGGTCCCAGAGCTCGGCTTTCTCACGCCAGGATTCCGTGCCTCGAGGCTCGCGGCGCTCGAGCCGCAGCGCCCGGCACTGGGCGAGCCGAAGTCCAGGTGCCGCTATTTCTGCTCCGGCCCGCCCAGGTCTGAGGAAGTCAGGGCGTGCTCACAGCGCAGCAGCCTAGCGCAGCGCTCGGCCGTCGGGAGGCTGAAGAAAGGTCCGCGCTGGGCTCGCAGCCCTTCCTGCCGGCCTCCCCACGCCGGGCCTCGGCTCCCCTTGTTTCCCGCTCCCGCCTCCTCCCGTAGACTGCCAGGCGGACCCAGCCTGCCTCTCTCTCAGCCTTCACTACCGGGTCAAGCGGCGGAGGGAGGGAGCGGAGACAGCGGCGAAGCGGCTCCCCACCCGGCGCGCGCGTGCCCCTCCTCCCACTCCAGCCCGCTCCCTCCTCCTCTGCCCTCTGCCTCCTCCCCTGTTGCCAGTACAGTACAACTAGTACGCGCACACACAGACACAGACACGCGCGGGCGCGCGCGGACCCTGTCGCTGCCACTGCAGCTACCATGGATATCAGCTAACAACACACGCTCAGGCGCGCGCGCGCGCTCCCACTCGCACCACGCAGGAGTGGCCCCCGGCATCCTTACCCTCCTTCCCCACCCCCACCCACCCGCTCCCCAGCTCGGCTACTGCTCGTTCTGGCTGCCGCCGCCGCCGCCGCCGCCACCGCCGCCGCCACCACCACAGCTCTCTTCTGCTGCGGGGCCACAGCCTTGAGTGTCATTCAAGGGACAGCACAACCTCACCCAAGCTCTCCTACCTCTGCCCAGCCGTCCCTGTCATCCTCCCCCTTCCTCGTCCACACTCCATCCAAAGAAGAGGGAAAGCACCGAACAGAGGCGGGAGGAAGGCAGTCTGCTCTTCTCACCTCCTGGCCCCCTGGCTCCTTCATCCTCATTCTCTCAGCACCAACTCCCCTACCCCAAAGGAATCCCTCAGGAGCTGAGGCGACTCACCCCACTGCCATGTCCAAAAGCTTGAAAAAGAAAAGCCACTGGACTAGCAAAGTCCATGAGAGTGTCATTGGCAGGAACCCGGAGGGCCAGCTGGGCTTCGAACTGAAGGGGGGCGCCGAGAATGGACAGTTCCCCTACTTGGGGGAGGTGAAGCCCGGCAAGGTGGCCTATGAGAGCGGCAGCAAGTTGGTGTCTGAGGAACTGCTGCTGGAAGTAAACGAGACCCCCGTGGCGGGGCTCACCATCAGGGACGTGCTTGCCGTGATCAAACACTGCAAGGATCCCCTCCGGCTCAAGTGTGTCAAGCAAGGTGAGCGTAGCGGCTTGCTCGGTGCTCTGCCAGGAGGCTGGACCGCTTCAAGCGCTGGGCATAATGGAAGGGTGGGCTCGCGTGTGGAAGGGGGTGTGTTGCGCGACGGTGGGGTGAGGTCGAGAGAGAACCGGCAGAGCAAGTGGGCTTTGCCGGGGTTCCGAATGGGGGGCTCGGTGGAAGGGAGGGGCGGATTGCGGTGGGGCGTGCAACTTTGTTTGCGCAGTTATCCCCTCTCCTTTGGTAGGTGTTCGGCCTTGTGTGACCTCAGAGGTGCAGGCGAGCTCCCGGGGCAATTGAATGTGCGTCAGCGGCACGGCCCGCAGTGGATGAAGAGCTTTTAGGGAAGGAAGGAAGGAAGGAAGGGAGGAAGGATGGAAGAAAAAGAGGGAGGGAGAAAGGGGAGAAGGGAGAGAGGGGAGAAGGGAGAAAGGGGAGGAAGGAGCAACTTGAGGGTGCAGCGGCATCACCAGCAGGGCGGGGAGGAGTAGGGGGTGGCGGGACGAGCCGAGAGCTGCGCCCTCAGTCTCGGGAGCTGGACTGAAGACGCCTTGGGGGAATCCCTGAGCCACTAGTTGACAAAGAAGGGACGGGGCAGATTGCTTCGGGCGCTTGGACGGGTCTTCCTTAACTTTTTCCCTGCCTCACTCCCCTGTCCCCCTCCCCCTCCCACGATCGTGTCATGTGGGCACCGCGCGTCACGTGCGCACTGACTAACCCGGGCGCTCACCCCGCGCTGGCCCGCGGGAGGCGGTTCGCGAGGAAGGCGCGGCACTAGCAGCGGGTTCTAGCGTTGGGGGTCAAGAGGAGAGACGTGGTTACCGGAATGTTCTTTACTGTGAACATTGGGTTGAGTGGAAGTTCTCTGTGGTTGGACTCCCCTCTGGCTTCGGATTTGGGCAGAGGGGGGAGGGGGGCGTGTTTCTGAGGAGGAGTTGGATGGAAAAGCCAGCTGGTTACAACTCAGGCTCGGTCAGCTCCAACCTGGTTTAGATGAGGCTCAGCTGAAGGCTGTGATGGGCTGTTGCAGAACTCTCTCACTGTCTTTGCCTGAAAGAAAATTATGGTCCGTAGGAGGGAAGAGGGAGATAAAAGTTTCTTGGAAAGAAGACAACTTTAGCTCGAATTAAGTAGTGTATCTTTGTTTTCCACGTGGGGTTTCATACATTTTGTAGCTCACATCCGCATCTCGTGTGGGGCGTGTATGTATATGTGCACATTCACATCAATCTAAAGGTTTCTTGTTGGTGATACATTGTTTGTCCCGCCTCATAGATGGAATTGAGCTGTCATTGCCTGCATTTTGAGCGACCACGTAATCTTACTGCATGATCAACTGTCAAGAAACACTCTTAGGGGGATATGAAACACTCTTAGGGAGCTATTCTTCTCTATAAACCAGTTTTAAAAGTAAGCCAGTGAAAAATGAAATCTCAGTCAAAATTTCTTAACTGTAAATTGCCATACAAAAAGAGTTTTCATTGGGGATTCTTGAGTATTAGTAGCTGATGACTTGAGATAGGCTAATGTGAACATTGACTTGTAGGTCAACATAGCTCCATACTGAATGAAACTGAAGAATATGAGTTTGGTAGGAAGGCAAATAGAGTATCTTACTATTTTTCAAGATGACATACCAGAAGCTCAAATACAGGCATTCATGTTAACATATTTGATGTCATGGTACTATCTTGCAGCAATAGATATAAATGTAAAGTTTTGGTTTTGAGTCCAAAAATCTACTTTACAATTGATGACCATGGTTTTGTTGGCAACAAGGTTGTTATTTGTAGTGGAAAGTGGCTGCAAACTTTAAGGCATTGTTAAGTTGGACTAATGATAATATCCTAATGAGGGAGGTGATTGTCCTATTATAGTTTATAATTATTACCACATTTTAATGTACTCATTCTGAGCACTGCATTTTGAGATGGACCTTCCCAAACTGTAACTCTAGCAGCAAGACAAGAAAAGAAAGAAAGGGAGATTGTTGGGTATTGTCAATCTATTCTATAAAATCCAGTGGAAAGACTTGGAAAAGTGAAAGCATGAAAGCTATCATTAAATCTTGAAAAGCTATCAAGTAAGAAAAGGAATTCTGACTATCCTGTGATACTCTATAGGGTCAAACTAAGATGAATCTATGAAAATTTTTAAAGGATGAAGCATCTTTACTTTTATTAAGAAGATTCTAATAGAGCTTTAAAAAAAAATCTGTGGACTATATTGTGAACTCATGAGCCCCCATCATTGTGAGTGTTTATGAAGAGGCCAATGACCACATGCCATGGATTCTTATGTAAGATGGGTACCTGGACTAGATCTTATTTAAATCCTTCCATGATTTGATCCAAGGTAGTCTCTGATACTCAACTTCTGTGTTAGATTTTATTTGGAAGATTACTGTTTTTAGAACTCATGGCATATACACATATAATGTGATATATTTAGGGAAAATTTCTTTTCATTGTGTGTTAACCTTCAGTTCTGCGCTTCACTGAGCCATTGATGATTGATGTTCATAATGATGTTCACAGAACCCCAGAGGAATCTGATTAACCTCCTGAATCACTAACCAAGGAGCAAAAATAATTGCTTCTTTTAGCTTTTGTGGAAAATGTAATCCTCTCTTATATTCTTCTATGTATGGTGATTCATATACTATTCCCTTGTTGAAATCTTTCTTTCCCTTGTCAAATAATAATAGGTTTACTTTATCATTGTAAGCAAAGTGAAAATTTCAGAACCGTAGATACAGTGCCTGTGTGTCTTGGGTTTCACTATAGATTTCACTTGCTGGAAAAATATTTAGAAACCTTTGGCTCAGTAGTCTTATTTCTAGAGAGCCAGTAAACTAGCATAACTGAAAAACTTAAACATGGCTTGTTTAGCAGTTGTATTTTTAAAATATTAATGAGATAGTTGATTTTCGAGTATTCAAACATTGGGTATTATACAGAAACTACATATATAATCAGGTAAACTGAGGCAGATTTTGCAAAGAAAAGAAGTTTGAATAAGAATATTGATTAAAAAGTGCACCAGATAAAATTGCATTGTTTAATCACTTTTTATTTATGTGCTTGGCTAATTTTATATTACAGTTGTTATAAGAATAAATTATAATTTTAAAAGAAGGTGAACTACCAGAATTTTAAGACACACTAGACAAATAGATGTAGTTTTTCTACATTGTATAAATGTTTTCAAAGCCATTTTTGAAAGCCATTTAATTAAATTCAGGGGATTTCTTTTTTAATTTAAGCTGCATTTAATCCACATAGTGATGAGTCACATATGAAAAATATTGTCACATCCTATTATTATTTATAAACTGGCTTTTTAGTTTATAATAATAAACTTTCCTCACCAAACTAGTTAATCTAAATTAGCACTTCTGTTCTGTGATCTCATTAATGCAGTGGATGCAATTGAAGGACGTTTCTTGAGTGATTTTGAGATCTGTGCTGAAGAGCTAAAGGTTTTTTTTTTCTTTTCTTTTAAAATCTGCACTAAAGTTCACAGCAGCCAGTTACATAGACCATTGTGTCCTACATTCCTAGCTACTGCATCTAAAACCACATGGGGACCTACATAGCCTGAACTTATTTTCCCGTTTAGGATCTCACGACGGAACATAAAGGACAAAACGTTTTATAATTCTTCCGATGTAGGAGAAGGGCCAAGTAAAGCCTTTGAAATTCAGTTCTAGAGAAGATGTACATTGCTCTCCCTCCTATTGCTCCTTTCAAAGATGCCTTCAAAGGAAAGAAGATCCAAATTTATTGAGTCATGCTTTCTTTTTGACTGACTTCAAGGTAGTATCATAGAGTTAAACCTCTATGTTTCCTTTATTTGAAAAGCTGAAAACAAATTGTGTCAAATTTTCTCCAAGATTGATCTTCCTCCATAGAAATTTATGTACGTGAATTTTATTGAATTGTTTAAACAATTTGATCAGTTAATTTTTTTAGGATAAAGTATCTTTAATGTTTTGGAACAAGGTTAATGAGACACTTATCTTTGGGCATAATTTATGGGGGATGCTACTTTAGTTTTTCAGTATATTTTTTAATGTACGTAATTTAGGTAGTATGACCTTGAATGCTAAATATGACTGCTTTTTGTGTGTGTTTGTTTTGAATGAGAGTAATCTTGGGGTGAAATCACAGCTAATGTATTTAAGTGCCACCATTTCTGCTCTTAACATTTATACGGTGCAATCTTTTGCCATATTTCTTATGCTCACTTTTCTTTTTAGTTGCTTGAAATTCACACATTCACATTCATAATGAGCAAAAGGTTTTCACATTTGACAACCCTGACTGCTTGTAGTTTAAACAATGGCTTTCAAATGCATAGCAGTTCCTGGCTGAATCATTTCCCTCAAGAGTTGTGATAGTGTAGCCATTAAATCTAGTCTCCCAAGTAGCCTGTCTGGGTTTGAGTCCTGAGTATGCCACTTAGTATTGGCTATATAAACAAGTTGTCTAGCCTGGGGTAGTGATAGTATCTTGAGAATATTAAATAAGATGTATTTAAATGATGTAGTGTCTGGCAGATAATAAGCATTATGTAAGTGTTACTAAATGTTATTCCAAGCATACTGGTCATTTTGAGCTAGTGACATGAAATGTTTTTAACTTTCAAGATATTTTACACTTATTTGAAGACTAACTGAAAAATAGAAAATGATTGACTAATTAATACTATGAGTAATTTGCAAGTAGTAGTCTTCTTTGAAAAGCATTAATGTGAAGAGTAATGCCATTAAGTGGAATGGAACATGTTTTCACGTTTTAAAAATAACTCTCACTGATACCATCTTTATGTGTAAATATCTGTTTTATATTTATTTTAAACTCTAGCCATAGTTTTTCCCCAGTTATTTATTCCCTTTGTACCCATATCTCTTCTCCTAAACAGTTGGTGAATATATTGAATCATTTACTCTAGGCTTGACAAGCACAGAAATCCTATTCGAATTCACTAATTTAACCTTAGGAATTTATTTATACCTCTTGCATGTGACTATTAGATGCTAGTATAATGGGGTTTTTTTTATAATCATATTTTATTTATTTATTTTTGGCTACGTTGGGTCTTCGTTGCTGCGTGTGGGCTTTCTCTAGTTGCCGTAAGCTGCTTTTCCTTGCGGTGGCTTCTCTTGTTGCAGAACGTGAGCTCTAGGTGCACAGGCCTCAGTACTTGTGGTGCACAGGATCAGTAGTTGTGGCTCGCAGGCTCTAGAGCACAGGTTCAGTAGTTGTGGCACATGGGCTTAGTTACTCCGCAGCATGTGGGATCTTCCCGGACCAGGGCTCGAACCCATGTCCCCTGCATTAGCAGGGGGATTCTTAACCACTGTGCCACCAGGGAAGTCCCGACTATTATCATGTTTTAAGGCAGAACTTTTATTTCTTAGCTAGAGATCAAGACCTCATAAAGAAGGGCAATCACGAAACAGAATTAATTCCTAAGTGTTCAGTCAACCATGTATAATAAAGAAAAATACATCAAAATTCAGCAAAAAGTTTACTTTGCATCTGTGAGCACGTCAGCAGCTCAATATAAGTAATTCTCTATATTAACACTTTAAAGATGAAGGATTTACCATCAGCCTCCCCCAGTGAGTTTAGCATTTCAGCTGACTTAGTCCCTTCTTAGAATTCAATAGGAACATCTACCCTGAAGGTCCAGTGCCCAATATTAATTTTTGAATTTTATTTTATTTATTTTTTTATACAGCAGGTTCTTACTAGTCATTAATTTTGTAAACATCAGTGTATATATGTCAATCCCAATCGCCCAATTAATCCAATATTAATTTTTAAAAATCTTTCTAAGCTACAACCTGGCTATTTATCATGATAAGAAGCATGGGATAGGGTCTTACAACTTGCTTAGTATTGTGACTCTTTATTTATTTATTCTGTTCTAGTTCCAGCTCCCTCTCTTCTGTTTACAGAAAGGACTGATGTGATATTTACTTTAATAAAAGTAAATTATAATTACTTTTGTATAGATAATTTAGTAATAGGTTGATAAGTACTGATTTTACATAGACTTATATAGGGATATGCATCTGCTTAAAACTGTTGTAAAATACTCATATTGTTATAGGAAGTTAATAATTGCTTCTGTTATTACATTTCATTGACGTGTTACTCTATTAAAAAAGACTCCATTTGGAGATTGTTTAAAAACTTAAAAAAAATTTGTTTAAAGTTTAATATACAGTGTTGTCTGCTTTGGATAGTCTAGAAGTACAGAAAAAAAGTTTCCTTTTTTGACAACTGATTGAATATTAACTCAGATGCATCCAGTGCATCTATTTTCAAGGATCCAGTAGGTTAATGAGTGGATATTTTAAATGAATAATTAGATTTGTTTCAATATTTAACATATTTTATGGCTTGTTTTACCTTGGAAAACATTTCTCCCTGTAATTGTTACATGAATCCATGTCCGGCTTTGTGTTATTTTCAGTTATTTTGGTTTACTTAAAAAAAATTTCACTTTTATGGCAGTCATCATATATCCAACAATGGCCCCAAACAAATATGTGACAGAAGAAAGAGTAAACCTTTATAGTGTGAAGTAAAAGATATTTTGAAGATATTGATTTTTCTAATGATAAAATTTGTGGATTAATTTTTTGAACCGTTTAACTGCCTTTAGTGAAACTCGTTCATATGAAATCAGAGATTTTTCTATAAATAGCCATGGGTTTAATTAAGTGACTGTGTAATGAAATAGGAAGAAGCAAACTTGTTTAACAAAAAGTGTATATTTTATTTATCTATTTTTCATATTACATTGTGTTTAAAGAAGTTTCTTAAAACATGAGTTTCCCAAATGTTACAGTAACTTATTTATATTGCCATGGATTACAGGTAGCGTAGGGGCTGTTTGCACTTTACATTGCACTTGAAAGATCATAGAGAATGTCTCAGTAAAAATGTTAAATGCAAAAACCAATTATATATATATTTAACACTTATTTATCATTTTATAGGTGAGCAATGGTGCTTATCCTAGTATTTTGTATCACTGTGCACAGGAAGGTACATACTTAGCTGGAATATATATTAATTCAAGGATAACAAGTGCTGTAGAAACCCACAGATTAATCTAGCAACATACCCTAAACTTGTCAAAATCTGATTAGCTGGATTGCAAGCACGAGCAAGTTTCAGAGATATGAAATGTCCAGTGTTGCATCTGTGAAGCATTATGATCAGTCCACAGTTGAACCCAGTTTGCCTTTCTTTGCAGTCTGTGCTATAAGGATGTTAAAGCAACTCTTTACTAGAGAAAGTTTCTTCAAAAAATAACAAGCATTAATAGAGATAATAATATTTTACTATAATTATTACTGTGATAAATATCACTACAACATACTACAATATATAGGTGTATGAAAGTAGCATGCTGTACACCTTAAGCTTATACAATGTTACACGTCAAGTTTATTCAATCAAAAAAATAACAAGCATTTAGGCCTAAAGGGTCACAAAAATCTCCCCCAAATTGTGGCTTATTTCCAAAAGCACCCTGAACATGAATAACTGTAATCTTGCCTTTCTGGCAAGTCAGGTACTTAGTGGATGGCCATTTTGTTCGGACTGGGGCTTTAGACAGAAGGTGATTCCTCTATGGAAAAGCAGGAATATTATCAAAGATGCTCTTACCCATCTGCAGTTAAAATACTAAAACCTTCCTTCTTAGTATTTCTTCTGAAACATTATCTCTAACATTATCTCCTTTTCCTCTTTGGTTGGAAGTACCTTTTCTTTCCTTTTCTTAAGTTCAGTGTGGCAGAGTCACTCTAGTGAATAGCAAATTTGTTCTGTTCTGCTTCTTTGTATACATGGAACACACACACACTTTTGAAATACTAAGGTTAAATGCTAGTTTTTTTATTTTTTTAAATTTATTTTTTGGCCGTGCTGCGTAGCATGTGGGATCCTAGTTCCCTGACCAGGAATTGAAACCTGCGCCCCCTGCAGTGGAAGCGCGGAGTCTCAACCCCTGGATGTCTAGGGAAGTCCCTCAATGCCAGTTTTTAAACCAATGGTCCCAGAAAGGCATTTATGCATGTGAGGATACAGTCTCACTTTAGTCAGAGTTACATAAAATTATTCCATGTGTGACAAATCTAGCTGAAAAGCTTACATAGGTACCCATAAATTTCCAACTGTGAGTGGTATTTTTAACCTTTTTTAGTTTTGATAACAGGAGACCTAAAGACAGTGAAATCAAGTGCCCAGATGATTTCTGTATTTCATGTATGTTAGTTGTTAAGAAATGATAATAAGAATTTGATAGTTTGGATTTTAGTTACTTTTATTTACATCACCAAGTGGCTGGTGGGCTACAAATGCCTAGGGTAATGTCCTAATGTTAACGTAACAAAGGAAGGGGCAGAGATAAGGGGCATGCTTATTCATGAACTTGATAACATATTTACAGAGTAGTTTAAATTGCACTGGTTTAGTTGTCTCAGAGTAAAATAAGAGGACTGGATCCAACATGCTTTGAATATGTGATATATTACAATTCTGAAGAAGTAATCATTTAAAAATAAGTTAAATGATGCCTAACTTATAAGTGTTTAGCTAAAATACAGGTACTAGTGTTGCTTTACTGAGAATTTGAAAATGTCAAGAAAAACTAAGCTTAATTAACATGGGTCCTAAGAGGTTTTGTTATGAAGTGGAGATTATGATAATTCGAATTACACTGATGTTTTAATTTAAAGCCATTTTCCTTATGTCCAATTAATTTGCTTTGGAGTATCTATATATGAATTTATAAAGTACATATATACCATAAACTTTACTAAGAACTATTTAAAATTTATATCTTTTTAATTTTCTTTTTTTTTTTTTTTTGCGATACTTGGGCCTCTCACCGCCGCAGCCCCTCCCGTTGCGGAGCACAGGCTCCGGAGGCGCAGGCCCAGTAGCCATGGCTCACGGGCCTAGCCGCTCCGCGTCACATGGGATCCTCCCGGACGCACGAACCTGTGTCCTCTGCATCGGCAGGTGGACTCTCAACCACTGCGCCACCAGGGAAGCCCTAAAATTTATATCTTTGATAGCCCTAACAGTATGCTAACTTACTACTGTGAATCAAGAAAATATCCTTTTATATTCTCATCCCAAGTCTCCCTTTTAAAATTAATTGGAAATTCTTCATTGTCTTAATGTGAAGAGTATCATGACACCCTTTACCCTTGGGGAAATTGACTCTTTTAGCATTGAATAAGGAGGTACTTTGCTTTCATTGAATATGCTTTCAGACAGACTTTAGAAAGTCACAAAGTTATTAGAGACATTGTTGGTTGTCTACCTGGAATGCATTTTTTCTTTTCCCCCTCCCTTCATTCCTTACTGAACAGAACGCCAGTTTTGTTCAAGTATCCACACGCTGATGTGATGCTATGCCATGTGTTTCATATTATGTCAGCCTTATCCCAAGGGAATGGACTTAGACTAGTCTAAACCAAGCATGGTAATTCCATCTCTTTGCCAATGATTGTTTTAGGAAATGGCTTATAACCCAGCTCTAAGTAATGAAAAGTAAAGTGAAGCCCCTTGGGGACTTTCTGAGAAACTTCTTAGTACTTAAAATAAGATCTAGGACAGATCTATTCATTTTTCAGTCTCTGGAAGTTGCTGTACATGGAGGTGATACCTGGGGCAACTGTAGCCATCTTGTGATCACGAGGAGAGTGGCCAAAGGTGGAGAATGGCAGAACTGAGTGATATAAAGTTACTGGCTCCTTGATGGTCTGCTAAAATAATGAGCCCAAACTAGTCCTCTCTTAGGACTTCTTGTTATTGAGCTAACAGTACACAAGATATTTTAAGCCATTTGGATTGGGTTTTCTGTTATTTTGAGGCCAAAATCTTTTGATTGATATAACTGTAAAATATAAAAATAAGTATTTTATTCCTATTTTATTGTTTTGGGGAGCACTGGTGAATATCCTTCAAAAACAGAAATCTATTTGAAGAATAGACCAAGATGTATTTTCCTGTAACATAAGCTCAGTCAAATTCTAAGTATGTCTCTGTTATCTCATTCAGTTTTGCTATGGTTGGACCTCTGTTTTAAATTCCAGAAAATTGTGAGCATTCAGAAGTAAAATATGTGGGATTACAACTTTATTTTAACATTATCCAAAACAGAACATAATCAAGAAAGCAAACCAGCTACAAAAATATACCCACCAATGCATGCCAGAAATATTTTGAAATATTTTTGGAATTATGGAGTGTTTACAAATGTCTATGCCATTGATCCAGGAGTGTATAATTATAAACTGACTCATCAAAAATGTTCCAACACCATTCTTCCAGAGCTAGAATTCATCTAGTTATTATTCAATGAACATTTATTGGTAACCTATTCTCTATCTGGCATTGAACTAGAGACTGGTGATAAAAAGATGAATAAGACTTCATTAAGACATCGTCTGCATCCTCAAGTAGTCCATCCTGTGGTATGTCTATGTGATCTGAGTTAAAAATCGTTAAGGAGAAGGTTCTTTCATTACATAATGGATAGCATCCTTTATGTAATCAGAATAAAAGGTAAGAAAAAACATTTTGGAGAAGAAATATGAGTTAGGAGTTCTTAGTATTCTACAATATGGAATACAGTTCAAGTAGTTACATGGACTCTGTATATATTTTAATGTTGTGCTTATGTTCTAAGCACTGTGCTAGATAGTGATTGTAGTAAGGTGTGTAAATCTTGATCCTGTGCCAGGAATTTCACAGTGCAGTATGTAGTTAAGAGCATGGAACTCTGGAGACAGGCAGATGTGGATTCCAGTCACAGCTCTACTCCCATGCTAGCTATGAATTGAACAAGTTATTTCACATCTCTATACATCAATTCCATCCTTTGTAAAACAAGTATCATTACAAACCTACTTTACAAAGATGTTATGAGGAATAAATATTATAATGCCTATAGGATGCTTAGCTTAAGGCCTGGAGTACAGTATAGGCTCAATACTATATATATATAATATATATTTCACACACATATATTGTTTGATGTTATAATTACCATATATACTGTTAATATTCAATTTGGTTTAACAGTTACTATAAATAAGAATTTTGAATGGAATAAATATTTCAGAAGGTCTATGCTAGCAGAAGGGTACCTGGTCTCTCCTGAGGTTTCAAGCAACAGTTCATGGAGAAGAGAATACTTCAGTAGGAAATCAGGTGAGGAGGGTAGGAGGACCCTTCTAGAGAAAAAGGCAAGGAAGCATTGATATTGAGAGTTTCTAGGAATGTGATAAAGAAGAGTTTCTAAGTACTAAAGTCTGGAATTTAATATAGACAGTAGTAATAAATGAGCTAGGGCGGTTAGATTGGGCTAAGCTATCGTATAGAACTGAATGGTGAACCACTGAGTATTACTGCTTTATTAGTATTAACATCGTCATTAATGACAGACGTTTGTGCGGTGCTTATTATATGTCAGGTAGTGTTCTAAATACTTTAAGTAAATGTTAATTGATTTTACCTCTACAAGGTAGGTACTATCATGAACTTCATTGCGGATAAGAAAATGAGCCCAGAGAGATAAAGAAACTTGCCCAAAGCCACATAATAATTAAATGAGCCAGGATTTAACCTAGGTACTACCTTAACCAGTGTGCTAGCTTGCCTCTCTGTGTTAGAAAGGTTTTAAGAACAGGATTAAGAAGGTCATGTTTGTGCATTGTTTTCCCAGTGAGGGCAACTGTAGGCAACATTTCATGGAACACATGTAGGCAATGAAGAGACCTAATTAAAGGAGGTTGAAGAAAGAGGCAGGAAGACCGTTCAGGAGGCTATAGATTTACCCAGAGGAGAGGTTTTGAGGTCTTGAACTATAATAATGAGGGTAGGAATGGGAAAGTGAGGTCTAAGGCAAGAAAACTGTGGATGGTAAAATTGTCAGTACACGTGATTGTATGGGGACAAAGAGAAAGAAAGGAGTCTTGCTGACTTTCTGGTGTCTTTTAGGTGGTGCCAATCATTATAGAGACTGGTGGCAAGATGTAGATTTGGGGAGAAGGTAATTCCATTTGGGATATATTTAATATGAGATGTGCAGAAAGAATTCAAGTGGTAGACATCTGAATATCCCATGTCTAAAATTCAGAAGAGTGAGTGAGGCTGAATGTGTAAATTAGTGAATATGAGATTATCCAATGAGAGAAAATAAAGACAAAAAGAATAAGAAAACACTGTGGCATCTACGTACATTTCAGAAGTCAGGGGATCCCAGGAAGGAAACTAAGACTGTTATCAGAACAGTCTTAACACTGAGTGAGTGGTCAGCACCATGGTTAGAAAGATGATGTCTGTAACATTTCCATTGCATTTGGCAAAAATGGAGGTCACCTTTGTTTGGTGTCATTTCATTGGAGTGGGTGGTGCAGAAGAGTTCATGTCACAGGTTTGAAGAGTGAATAGGAAGTAAGAAAATGGAAATAGCACGTGCATCCCACTCCTTCAAGAAGTCTGTTTAGTAGGAAAGGTAATGGACAGTTATCTATCTAGGAGATGCATGTTAAAAGAGATAGAGGTGTTTGCGTGTGTGTGTGTGTGTGTGTGTGTGTGTGTTATGATGGAAGAGACTTGAGCTTGAATTTCTGTATTTGTCACATAAATACATGTTTTTCATCAATAAAAATATTGTAGCAAATTAAGATCCTTTGATTAATTGAATAAATAATTATTTATTATACTTCTGTTTTGTGTCATGCTAAAGCTAGGTCCTGGCATTAAAATAGTAATGGTCAGACCCTACCTTCCAAGACTACAGAGTAGAAGGAGAAGCAATCACGTACAAAGCTAACCTTAAAACACTGAGTTTTAGTGGAATGGTACAGATATAAACATACTGCTTTTAGAGCACAAAGGAGGGAAAGGAAGAAGCAGAGGAATATAATGTAAGGAGTGTGGATCCTGGAGTAAGAGGACTTAATTGGATTCCAGTCCCAAGTTCATTGCTATCATGTCCTTATGGGGCTATTAACTTTCTTTGAACCTCAGTCACCTCATATGTTATAGAATGGTTATTAGAATCCAAGAAGGTAATGCCTATGGAAATATTTTCTAAAACTTTAGTGTAGCTTAGTTGGAAATGTTATTACTTAAGAGATGGAAGATCACTGAGGGTGTGTGTATGTGTGTGTGGGTGCTTCACAGCATAAGGGATCTTTGAAATGGTCTCTAATGTATGAGTGGGAGGTGGGGAGGTGTAGAAAGCAGAGAGGAGAGCATGACCAAAGGTGGGAGAGGGTGAAAATGACCCTCCTGTAGAGAGAACTAAATACAGATCAGTGAGGCTAGTGAAAGGGGTAGCTGAGTAATCTTGATACCAACTGAAGATTTTTCCAGAAAGGAAACTTAGAATCATATCAGGGAAGGTATTAAATGAAAACCTAAAGAGTTTGGACATTATTCTCTAGGTGAGTAAAGCCACTGAAGGTATCTGAACAAGGGAAAAGCATAATCAAAGTGATTGGGGTTTTTGGTTTTTGGTTTTTGAGGCACAGGGGCAGGGAGGAAATGTGGTATGAGGTATGTATTGAGAGGAGAAGAAAGTGAGAGCAAGGCCTAAGGCCTGGAATCAGCGGTGGGAATGGAAGGACATGAACTGGAGACATATTATAGAGGCAGGATGGATAAGGATTTATATCCAAGTGATTGGGAAGTAGTGGTGAAGAGGAGGCAGGAGTCAAAGATAACTGCCCTGGGGGTGGGTGTTCAGAGTAGATGAAGATGCCATTAACTACAGATGTTAAAATTTAATCTACAGTAGAAGTGGCTTCGGTCTGTTCTAGAAATCGAAAATTGCTGTCTTGGACAACTATGGAAGAAGCAGCATGCTATTTTCAGCATATTTGACTCTTAGTGAATAAGTAATATTATTATATTCACCAGATATCTATCATTGGTTTTACTTAAAACAATTTAGACTAGGCCTTGGAGTTGGAGATAGTGAGTTAAAAGAATAAAGTTATAAAATGACCTATTTTTCATTTTTAACAGATTTTTTTATTTCATGTTGCTTCAATTGAAACAGAGAGTGGAAAAAAATGAGTGCCTGGGAATATAATATGTTTGAGGTTCCTGGCAGATGGCACGTTTCTGATGTTCAACAGTTGTTGGTCACATACATCTAGAGCTCACAAAATTGCTGGAGCTGCAGATTAGAGAGTTGAGTTATGCTCTTTTTATGATGGTAGCTGTAGCCCTTCAGGGAGCTCTGGTCCCTTTACAAGAGCATTGAGAGTGAAAGGAGGTCAAGAATGGGAATTTGAGGGATGCCTGTATTTAACGGGCCTGCGTATATAATCTTCTTTACTTAGTACTTCTAACTTAGAGGGTGGGTGTCGGGGGTAGGGGGGAACATAAATCTGTAATAATGTACAAACCACTTTTTAAATTGGGTTCTTTATAATACGTATCGTATAGGATACATTTATCATATAAGGATTTTTCATGTTAATGTATCACTGTTAAGCACTAAAGATAATGTTTCTAGCAAGTCATATACAAACAATAATAGTGGGAACTTTGTCTTCAACAGTGCTGCCTTTATCCGCTGTATGTTTTTAGTTTTAATTCAGAGATCACAGAAGTAAAGCTGCCTCATTTTCTGGTTCTGTGAGCTGCTATTTTGAGACCAAGATATTTGACCATTGATGTAATATTCTAGGCTATATTTGGAGTAAACCTTGAAAATCCAAACTCTTCCCTAAGTTTTACTAGGAATTCTTCATTGAAACTATGTTTGTAATGAATTACCTTCTCTGTCACATAAAATTATTCAAATGTTTCCACATGGCAGTGGTAGGACTGTGCATATTTTTGAGCACTCAAAATTTAATCTTCTTTCAGGTATCTTCTCTAGTTCAAGGTCCCAGAAATGAAATATGAAGTATTTTGAACTGTATGTGGTATATAATTTTGGTTATAAATGAAAAGAATGGCATATACATCTCAAGATCTCAAGGTTCATTTATTTTATCCACTATTGGTATGTGAGAATTAGATCCAGAGCCTCCTGATTCTTAGTATCACAACAAAATATTTACTCATTTCTATTTGCTATAACAATGGTTGGCTGATAAAGTTGTCAAATATGTCACTTGCATTAGACCTCGAATTCATCCAGTTGGGACAACATCTAATTTGTGTTTATTTCCCTAGTACTTGGAATGATGCCAGAAAATATGTAGAATGTTTAGGTAACATTTTGAATGGATGAATGATAAAGGTCCTTTTTCCCTGTAATAGTTGATTTATTTGAAACATTATATTTGTCAGGGTTCACCAGAGAAACAGAACCAATAGGAGACATATATATGTATATATGAGGGGAAAGAGAAAGAAAGAAAGAAAGAAAGAAAGAGAGAGGAAGATGTTTATTATAAGGAATTGGATCATGTGTTTATGGAAGCTGACAAGTCCCAATATACGCAGAGTAAGTTGGCAAACTAGAGGCTAAGGAAAGCTGATGGTGTAGGTTAGTCTGAAGACCAGCAGACCTGAGACCCAAGAAGAGCTGATGTTTCAGTTTGAATTTAAAGGCAGGAAAAAACTGATGTCCCAGTTCAAAGGCAGTCAGGTAGGAGTAAGAAGTCTCCCTTACTGGGGGAGGGTCAGCCCTTTTGTTCTGTTCAGGTCTTCAACTGATTGGATGAGGCCCACCCACATTAGGGAGGGCAGTGTACTTTACTCAGTCTACTGATTTAAATGTTAATCTCATCCAAAAATGCCCTCACAGACACAGCTAGGATAATGTTGGACCGAATATCTGGGCACCTTGTGGCTCAGTGAAGTTGACACATAAGATTAACCATCAGCTACATATAGAACCTCTGCCCATATTTAACAAACATTGGTAAATATAATCATTTTAGTTTATAGCTATATCCTTGAAAAATATTTTTAAACATTTCAAATAATTTATTTTTAAATATACTCACAGCTCTTTATATTATGCTGTGGTAGATTTTTGGCAACATGATCACTACCTACCTCATCCATTATGAGACTAATTTTGCTAAAATTGTTATTTTTTCCTCCAAATATGCCCTATTTTGTTCTGAAATGCATTCTTGCCCATCATTAATCCAAATCACAAAATTTTCTTAGTGTATCATTTCCATCCTTACACTGAAACTTGCAAAAGGAATCCGTTTCTGTTTAATTTAAAAGTTATGTGTTAAATAGTTTAACATATGTAACATATATAACATATGCTTACTTGATTCAAAATAGTATGAGCCCTGTAAAAAGCCAGGTTGCTCAGTTGATTACCCATCAACATCTGAGAGAGTTTAGCTACTAATAATTGAGGCGGAATGACACTGCCACAGACCTCCAGTATTAGAAGGTAGCTTAGAAGGTTAGTTAGACGAAGAGATCTTCTTTGTTGGAACATTTAAATTGGCTCTTTTGCTCCAGCAGGGAGATTTTCATCTAGGAGGAGAATTGTTTCAGGCTGTTCTAGGAGAGAAAATTGCTCTATTTGAGAACTAAGGAAAATGTAGAGGTGGTAGATTAAGTGGTACATAGTAAATTAGTAATAAAATGGTGTTCATGTCCCATCCCTTTAAAAACATCTTTAAATTGTCTGAGTAATCAGAAATAAGAGCTCAGTCAAGAAAACCACAGTACACATTTTTGTACTAAGAGTATTTTCTCCTTTTCTTTTTTCCTCTTGATATTTTGATGTATTTGGTTGATAGGTAAATCAGTAAATTTTCTTATTTTTCAGTTTAGGAATTCATGTGACATTCCCTGAAGTAATTCATGTTGAACTTGAAAGTTCATGTTATATAGCCCTGTAATGTAAGCATTGTTGAACTTACTTAGGGGCAATTAATAAAAAATATTTAGTAATAATAACAAAACCTGCTAGGTTATATTGACCACTTAGTACATTCCAGCCACATGTACTTTCACATGTGACCAGTGTATTAAACAGGTTGGACTCAAAGGGTACAAACAAGAAAAATTAATTTTCCTCTCACCCCTGCCTTACTAAAGACCTCACCACCCCACCTTATAATTGTTTTTGCTTTCATGTAACAGAATAGTCTCACTTTCAGGTGTTAAAAAATGTAGTCTGTTCAAAATATTGTACAAACTTTAACCTTGCATCTAATCGAAAGGTTCTCCTCTCTTTTGAGCTTAATCTTGATCAGGAATTCTGGAACCTCCATCCACGCTCTACCTGTCTCCACTGAGGTCAGGTCAAAGGAGGACGAAAACTTCATATATCCTTGACTCATCATGTTGTGGAAATTCAGCCACATCTCTTCATGTTCCAATATCGTGGGCAGCTCCACCCAAGTTCCCACCTTCAGGATTCTATGGCAAGAAGTGGGCATAAATCCCTGTCTTTATGAATATCCCCAGGCTTATGAGAAAACCTTTCAAGTTCATCCAAGAACTCTCTCAGAGTTTGCTTATAGGTAGCAGCATGGGGCAACTATGACTGTTTCAAGAATTTAACAAGCAGCTAGTCTGGGAGTAATCCTCGTGAGTGACCACTTTCTTATGTGCAGCACAGTCTGAGAAGGAAGGTGAGATGACACTTCATTGTCTATTAAGATTCCCTTCAAGGAATCTTTTTTGTGGAATCTCTTTTTCAAGTACTTAGTCTTCTCATCTGGGCTATTGGGAGTGATGGTCTTTGGACTGGTTTTACCATGGATTTAATTGATAACTTGCTTATTTCCCATTGTCCTCAGCTATGAAGCTACATTCCGGGAAAACAGGGAAAATCCCACTTCACATCTAATTACATTCATTGAAGGCTCACATTAACTCTATGAGGAAAGTGATATCTATTATCTCAGTTAAACTTGAGGAAACTGAAGCATAAAGTTTCATTACTTGCCCAAGGTCGCTTAGGTTGCCCAAGGTCACTCAGTACTAAATGGCAGCCTGACTTAAAAGCCCATACTCTTATCCACTTTATTGTGTTACTGAAACAGGACAGTCTAGAGAATTAATGATCCAATACCCTAGATGGGTGCCCAAAACTGCAGAGCAGACAGTTGTTAATACCTAAATATTGTGTCACTTTTCTAGTTCTGTTTCCCTTTCCAAAACTTCAGAATTTCTGTTAGAGGAGACATGCATTTCTTTTCTTTCTTCCTGTCTTAGAATGATTCAGACACTTCAAAATTAATCCCTAATTTTCATGTTGAAATCATAAGCATCTTAGAAGTGTTACAATATTTCTTATTCTGCTGTCTCAATATTGCATAGCATACATCATTGGCAACTATAAAAATACTATAACAGGACTGTGTTAAAAGACAAGGAGAAACAAATTCTACAAACGACGAAGAATTTAAAATGCCCTTAACAGTGTTTTTATGCTTTCTGAAGTTTTTAAACAAATTTTATTTTGTGAACTTGAAAGTTTATTAAATTATCCCTTTATATGAATATTTTTTTTCAGAGATCAAACACTTCATATTTGTCTTCTTCCTTACCCTCTAGGAAATTGTTAGTCTTACTGCTACACTTGACATAAATCTGCTGTTTGTTTACACTCAGTGGCATCCAGATACTTTATAAATATTGCATTTCCAAAATATATCTACTTGTAAAATGTAAACTTGGGGATTTGGCTCCAAAGAACTTTCTTATCTCAGGTGTTTTGTTCTAGTATGCTCATGTGGAGCTTATATTTAGTATTAGTTGGGTTGCAGATTTATTTCATCTTGCCTAGCAGGATCAGCTATTTCCTTCTGCTGGTTCCAATTATTATGATTATTTCCAGCCTGAGTGAAGTTTAGCAAAAGCAAATATAGAAAGGGAAAGAAAAGAATAGGCTATTCCCTTAAGCTAACATTCAAGCTTATCAGTCTTTATTTCACTGCAGAAACCATTTATTAATATTTGGAGTTAGCAATTTAATATTGATTTTGGTTTTCTTTGGTGTTCCAGACATAAACCCAAGTGTGTGCAGGGCACAGTTTAACACTGTAACATAGTATGGAAGATGCCATTTCCTTGCCTCTGACAGATAAGGCTGTTGTCCTTTTCTGTTAGAGAAGCTAGAGGGAAGATGGATTTGTATTTGTTGAGTTTTGTTGTATTCCTTGCACATGTAATATATGAAAAAGTAGAGGTTATGAGCACATATGTGTTAGTACATACATAGTAAACGGTATTTATAATTAGTTGTCTGATTACATACTTGGGGTCATTTTGGAGACTATTAAGTATTTTTCTTGTAGTCTGTGCTTGGGACCCCAGACATTTGTGTGGATTAACCTTGTGGAACTGACAATTGTGTAGGAGTCGAGAAACTCATTCCTATAGGCTGCTTTTTTCTCCATCTTTCTTTAGTAACTTTGTGGCACAAAAACAATTTTTCTTCTATTCCCAAGGACACAAAGGTTTGATAAAAACCTCTAAGAACTTAACTCATTCTAATAAAGTTGCCTGAAGCTTTTATATAAACTTGAGGATTCAGTGGGAGTGGAGAATAGGGTCAATAAAGACATCAAATTAGACACTCACTTTGTGAAGTCGCCTCTCTGTCATTTGTTTCCATACAGTCCTAATTGCTAAGGCTAACTAAAAATTCTGCAAAGCCTTATTTTGCCACTATGAAGGAGAGAAATGACTAAATGCAAGAGACAGCTATTGATGTACATTTAAATTAGAATATTAAAAAAATTAAACCTAAAATTTCCTATTTATAAAATAAGAATTTATGTCAAGTACACAAGCATTCTTTGCAATAAATATGCTTGCCTCTCCAGAAAATTATTGTCTTCTATTTTTAATCCATTTAGCTTAAAAACAAAACACATTTTTCTAATTTTCTGAATAGTGTTCCCTGATGTAAACATTGTTTTATTGGCTAACATCATCTTTTTTAAAAAAAATTAATTAATTTATTTTTGACTACGTTGGGTGTTCCTGGCTGCGCGCGGCCTTTCTCTAGTTGCGGCGAGCGGGGGCTACTCTTCGTTGCGGTACACAGGCTTCTTATTGCGGTGGCTTCTCTTGTTGCAAAGCACAGGCTCTAGGCACGCAGGCTTCAGTAGTTGTGGCACGTGGGCTCACTAGTTGTGGCTCGTGGGCTCTAGAGCGCAAGCTCAGTAGTTGTGGCACATGGGCTTAGTTGCTCCACGGCATGTGGGATCTTCCCGGACCAGGGCTCGAACCCGTGTCCCCTGCATTGGCAGGTGGATTCTTAACCACTGTGCCACCAGGGAAGTCCAACATCATCTTTTTTTATTTAAGCTTTTAAGTGGATAGCATTTTTGTTTTAAGTTATAACTCCTATTAAAAAAAAACACATTAACTTGAAAATAATCTTTAAGGCCAGCTGCTGAATCCTCTTGTTCATTTGGTAGACTTGTGACTCTACATTCAATAAGATTATTTTATTATTACAGAAAAGTCAATTCTAATATGTGAAAAATATAGGATTCTCCGATAAACTTATACAAAGAGCTTTTCCAACTTTATTTTGCCTGTGTTGCTAACTTCCAAAAGAAAATACCCACAAAACTCTACTGAAGGTAGAGAGCAGAAAATTTTTTTCAGCAACATTGTAAATTTTGCTAGGAAATATAGAGAAATCAAAACACTCTACTATAAGGCTTATAGTACAGTGTCTATGTTCAAGATTTATTATATATTGAAATAATTTGATTTAATTCAAACAAAATGAAAACATAGATTGAAAGCTGTTCTGTGGAATAATTTTTTTAAATGAAAGGTGGTGAAGCACTTTTTTGAATGGAAAAATATGTCCTTAATATAGAAGCATTGCAGATGTGGATTTGGTTTTGAGGATATTTACATAGACTTGTGGAGTATATGGAACTTATAAACAGGTCAATTCTCTTATATAGCTATACATAGTCTACTTTTATTATTGTTTTTATGATTGATAAACAAAGCATGCTTAAAAAGGCTTTATGTAAAACATATCCAAAATGCCATCTAAATATTTAACTATTGGAAAATATAGAAAACTAGATATTTTTGTGTTCTTAAAAGTAAGCTTTCCAAGGGATATGCCTTGGGCTAATGTGAGCAATGACAATTACATATTTTCAGTGGAGTATTAACTCAGCTGAGTTGTCATCCAATATAATCCAATAAAGAGATGCAGTACTGATATCTTTTCAGTTGCATGTTCATTTTGCTTTGCACTCAACTTTGAAGATTCTGATTGTTCCTAGACCAACAAGTAACATGAAAATGGTGATGATTATAATCTTGAATTTTAAAATTGTATATTCAGTGTTAAATCTAGGCATTTTAACCTTCTTTGTGTATTTATAACTTGCCAAGAATAAAGATAGACCAAGTTGTTAATAAATAATGATATTCTAAATCATCCGATCATACCAAATAAACACCACGATGGCAAGATGATAATTCTTGGTAGTGGTCATAGGATATAGAAGCCATTGTTATGGGACTATAACAGATTTAAGATGGAATGGATTCAAGCTGGAGTGGTTTATGGAAATAGTATTTCAATTTAATCTCCACTCTATTTCTATAAATATCCAGATTATTATATTTTCCTCTGAAGAAAAGATTTCTTTATGAATTGTAAAGCCAGATTTCTCTGCCTATTGTTGTTTATTGAATTTATACAGGTATTATGTTCAGACCTGAGTTTCAATCTGAAGCTGTCAAATTTTCATATAGTCTTCTCTGACTGGAACCAGTCCCATGTTTTCCAGCTGCTCTCTGTACATTTCCACATACATGCTATGTTTCATCCCTTTAAAAATCTAAATGTCAACTTGGTTTCCATTTTAGTAAGTTGTACCTCCTGGTTTCTCAGTTTCTTCTAATGGTGCCTAGTTAGATCTCTGTTGATCCCTAGTTCAACTGAACTGGAAACTTGGAAATCCATACCATCCATCATTTTTTCTTCTGACTCCTTAATCAGTTTAATTTTGTCAGTTAGGTCTTGGTAATATATCTTGTACTTGTTCTTTGCTTTCCTTTTCCTCTGTCAGTGCTCTATGTGTGCCCCTTCATTTCATATGTCCGTACTAATACCATAGCTTCTAATCTAGTTTCCTGCTTCTAATCTAGTTTTCAGCAAGTGACTACCAGATTAATCTGCCTGAAATAGCATTCAGCATCATACTTCTCTTTCTACTGTTCCCTCCCCCCTTAGTAAATTACCTGTAAAGGCTTAACCTAACATTAAGAACATCCCATAATAAAACCTAACAACCTTCTACATGTGAGACCATTACCCTACAGATACAGTACATCTGAGGCATGCTGAAATAGTTCAGTTTTATCTCCATCCTTTTGCCCTTCCTCAGTCAAGAATATTATCCTTTCAGTTTTGCCTGTTTTGAATTTCTGCCTGGTTCTTTTTTTTTTAATTAATTAATTTTTTATACAGCAGGTTCTTATTAGTTATCTATTCTATACATATTAGTGTATATATGTCAATCCCAATCTCCCAATTCATCCCACCACCACCACCCCCTGCCACTTTCCCCCCTTGGTGTCCATACATTTGTTCTCTACATCTGTGTCTCTATTTCTGCCTTGCAGACCGGTTCATCTGTACTGTTTTTCTAGATTCCACATATATGCGTTAATATACCATATTTGTTTTTCTCTTTCTGACTTAGTTCACTCTGTATGACAGTCTCTAGGTCCATCCATGTCTCTACAAATGACCCAATTTCATTCCTTTTTATGGCTGAGTGATATTCCATTGTATATATGTACCACATCTTCTTTATCCATTTGTCTGTTGATGGACATTTAGGTTGCTTCTATGACATGGCTATTGTAAATAGTGCTGCAGTGAACATAAGGGTGCATATTTCTTTTGGAATTATGGTTTTCTCTGGGTATATGCCCAGTCTGCCTGGTTCTAATGCTACCTCCTTCTCATATGATTCGTTGATGGTGCTAATCAGAAGTGTTATATCCATTATTATTTGTCTCAGTCTTAGGGCACTTACAGTGAACCTCCTTGCAAAATCCTAATTTATATGCATGCCATTTTACCTGCTGTCCTATAGAATCCTTAAGTTTGGGTATTGAAGCTTAAACTTCTTCCCAGTTTCTTTCATTACTGTCTTCATAGAATAGGTACTCAGTATTTATTGAATGAAGAAGTTTTCCTGTGTCAAGACATGAATGAATATTTGTAACCTCAAACTGCCAATTTAGATTCTAGATTGTATACGATGAATGTATATCACATACCCAACCATAGCAATATTTTATTTTTAAATGTTTCTGTAATAAAACCTTGCAGTGAGAAGATAGTGAAGTTTATTGGGAGTAAAGAATTCCTTTTTATCTTCTGTAGTATTAAAACTAACTGTATAGGGACGAAGTGAGAGAGTGGCATGGACATGTATACACTACCAAATGTAAAATAGATAGCTAGTGGGAAGCAGCTGCATAGCACAGGGAGATCAGCTCAGTGCTTTGTGACCCTAGAGAGGTGGGACAGGGAGGGTGGGAGGGAGATGCAAGAGGGAGGAGATATGGGGATATATGTATATGTATAGCTGATTCACTTTTTAAAATAAATTTATTTATTTTTGGCTGCTTTGGGTCTTCGTTGCTGTACGCAGGCTTTCTCCAGTTGCAGCGAGCAGGGGCTACTCTTTTCATTGCAGCGTGCCAGCTTCTCATTGCGGTGGCTTCTCTTGCTGCAGAGTATGGGCTGTAGGCACGTGGGCTCCAGTAGCTGTGGCACATGGGCTCAGTAGTCGTGGCTCACGGGCTCCAGAGCGCAGGCTTGGCAGCTGTGGCGCATGGGATCAGCTGCTCTGCGGCATATGGGATCTTCCCGGACCAGGGCCCGAATCTGTGTCCCCCGCATTGGCAGGTGGACTCCCAACCACTGCACCACCAGGGAAGCCCTGATTCACTTTGTTATAAAGCAGAAGCTAACACACCATTCTAAAGCAATTATACTCCAATAAAGATATTTAAAAAGAAAAACAACTAACTGCGTAACCATTCAGGTATTCAGATTGAAGCAACATAATTTTCAAAGATGCTTAAGAACACAATTATGTAATCTGAATAGTGATATATAGGAGGGCAGTTCTAATCAAGGTAGAGGAGAACAGATTTATTGCATTTGCAACTTATGATATCATTAACATAGACTGGAATTTCCCCTGATATCTGGATCTGTAGTTCAATAACACTTTTCTTTTCAAAGAGTAAATTCTGAGGGGAACTGGCTTCAAAACCAAAATGTGAAAAGTTCCGCTCTCCCATTGTGCATCCCTAGTTAGTTTGACAAATTTATGGAGATAGATTATAAATGCCCCATGTTCTTGGAGGAGCCTACTTTTATATGCAGTACTTCAAAAAAGTACACTTAAACAGATAAATAACTGTCTTCCATTTAATTCCTTAAGAGGGAGAAGATAGTTGGAAGCTGTAGGAAAATGAGAACCTTCCTAGTTTCATAATTTCTATCTGAGAGATAGAAAATCATTTTTTATCTTTGCTTTAGCTTACAGTAATATAGTGACAGTCCTTTATGCAGGTCTCAGAATTTCTTTGACAAAGATGCCAGGGAGGAGAATGAGGAGGAAAGGTAGAGGAGCAGGAGAGGAGGAAGAAGATAGGAGTTTGATTTAGTCCAGAACATAAGTTTTTGAGCTAATGATCTCTGCATTCATCTTTAAAAATTGTTCCATAACCAAATTGTTGTAATAATAATTTTATCTAAATAATTCCCATATTGTAGTTCTGTAGTTGTGAGAGTTTAGAGGAGTATAGCTAATAGGAGTGGAGCAAGCAGCTCCATAACAAAAACTAAAACACTGGTTCCTATAAGTCCATGAATCCACTCTCAGTTTGGTGTCAAGAGAAAGGTGCATAATGTTTTTAAAGAACATCCAGTTAGATTCCATTAAACACAGTAAATTAAACAATCATTTGTGTGTTTCTTTGAAAAGATTCTTTAAAGCGATACAGTACCTCTTCATTCACGTTCAAACACTGAGTTTTCCTGGTGCAGCTTTTTGTTGTTGTTGTTGTTAAATAATCTGCACAATGCTTTATAGAGAGGCAAATAATTATTGGAGCCTTTATCCAAGGGTTTTGGGTATATTCTTTCTCTCTCACTCTGTCTCTCTCTCTGTCTCTCACATGTCTTTGTGCGTGATTTGTCAACATGTTCCCAATGTTATCAGGTTAATTTCTAGTCACATAACTGAGACCACAAGATTAGACTAAGACAATGTTTTTTATATATATATATATATATATAAAGACCAAAAGACAATACACCAAAACGTTAACAATAATTACGTCTTAGTCTCAGATTTAACAGCCATGTTTATTTTTCTTATTTCCCAAATTTCTGTTTATATACCCAGGGGGAAAATTGTTTTTAAATTCTTTCAGAATTACCACAGTGCAGTAGACTGACAACAGAGCTTTTTTTTTTTTTTTTTTTTTTATTTTTATTTATTTATTTATTTAACTTCAAGACATTAATGTTCTATTTGCCTGGGAGTACCAGAGACCCCCCCCCATAACATTGACTTAAAAAGTTGGTTTCTCTTGCACTCAGGCATTCAGGACTGGTGTGGCAGCTAAACAGTTAAGTAGAACCCAGAATGCTTCCAGTTCTTTGTTCTTCTCTTCCCATGAATGGTCCTAGTCATAGTGTTCCAGCCACCATGTGCACATTTGAAATAGCAGGAGAGATGAGAGAAAGAAGGAGCATATTTGGCCATATTTCAGTGAAAGGTTCTAGAAAGGGAGCACAACACTCTTATGTTTACATCCTGTTGGCCAGAACTAAGTCACAATACCATATCTAGTTGCAAATATTGCTTTATTCTGAGAGGCTTAAAAAGTCAAGAGTTCTAGAAGGCACAAGGAGAAATAAATATTCAAGTTTAATATAATTATATTTACTTTACATGATATAAGACTGTGCCATGAGGAATAAAATGATTTGCCTGATCTAATCCAGATATTGAAGCATTATTTTTTTAATGCTTCAAGATAATTATAATTATTATAATTATATAATTATAATTATCCCTTCCAGATAATTCTAGACTATTGATTCTACCACATTATTTCTATTCTGGGAAATGAAAGTTCAGGTTTCTACTGCACATTTTCACTAGCTATGTGACCTCAGATTCCTCATGTGGCAAAGCAGATCACTGAATCTAACATTCTGTGATTTATTGTGATTTATTGAATTAATTGCCAATGTGCAAATCCCAGTAGCTCCTTGAGGAAAAGCAGTATTTCATATTGTTATTCCCAATCCTCGACAATGGTTTTGCTGGGATAGAAAAACTATTGTTAAATGAATATACATAATGAAAGTTATCTGAACCAAATAGACACTTCTCCTAACTACTACTAACTTTATACTGATGTACTTTCTCTGCACCTCTACATAGTAATATGCATTAGTTATGATGTTTTCAAGCTTAAGTTACTGAAATCCACATCAAGTCATAAACCATAAGAATATTTATAACTTTACCCAACAGAGAGTCTAAAGATAGGGCAGGATTGGTTGATTAAGTAACTAGAAGTATGTCTTCTTTCCATTTCTCTGCTATGCTGTCTTCAGTGATGGCCTCATCCAAAATAGACATTGAAAGAAATAGTATCAACTACATAATGTATATGCTATATATCTAAATATGTTTAAATAATTTTTAAAATTATTTCTTGAAAGGCTTTTCTCTCCACAAAAACTGTTTTTAGATTATATCCATGCTTAATTTATCACCACCCAATATACATAGCAGAGATTTTAGTATTACTTCTTGAAATTACTTCTATAAGGTAAATTTTATAAAGTATATTTCATTACAGTTAATATTGTGAAATTAAAAGAGAATTTTGAAATCAGAGAGATCTGAGTTTAGATCTTGGGCAACTTACTGACTCATTCTAAATATCAGTATCCTCATCTCTAAAACAGAGATATTAAGGTCTAATTCCTAGTGGTGTTGAGGATTAAATGTGATAATCTGTTTAAAAACAATACATACGGTTTTTTTGTTGGTCTTGTGTGTGACAATTTCAAAACAATTTGGTTCCAAGAGAGTGCTATAATGTTGGGAGAGATTATAGTTTTAGCCAAATAATTTATTTGATAATGATATAACATTTTCACCTTTCCCTCCCTTTCTACTTTATAGGTTCCATACATTTGTTTTTTTACTTATTACAGTGGCTCAAATTTAAAAAGTGTCACTGATGTATAAGAAATTGGCTTTGGTAGGAGAGAAAATAATTCTGTGTGCCAAGCACACCCTTCCTTTTGTTTTAGCGTTATGCAGGTTTCTTTATCTGCCTTGGCATCTATATTTATTGCCACTGGGCAGTTCCAAGTTTAGTTTGTGATTGAGCCTTCCCAGAGTCAGGCTGTATTTCTGCACACTGGGAACCTGGCCTTATTCCCTTGAACAAAATCTGTAGTAGAAAAACCTTCCTAAATAAGATCAAGCAAGCCAAAAAAAAAAAGGCAAGTTTATTGATTTATGTCTTACTGTTTGAAATTGTACAAAGCCACGAATCCAACTGAGCTTCGTTTTACTTTGTTATGTCAATGTGAAACGTTTAGGATAGCTTGAGTTTATCACTATTATTTTTTATTATTAGAGTAACAAATGTGCATTTCTGTCATTTTTGCATGTTTGCTTCGGATATATTGACTGTGTTTTTTGTTGTATTTGGTATGAAGATTAAACTATGAAAAGTGTTTGAAATTTTGGAGGGGAAATATCGTAACATATAAAGTATTTTGTAGCTGCATATATATTTGATACATATATGACTTCTTCAAAGCATATCTCATGATTTGGGTTTGGATTAGGACACCCAAACAAAAGAAAAAATCTTTGCCCTAATAAGCACAGAGGAAATTATTTAGGCAAGGCCAAAGAGAGTGACAGAGTTAAGCTAGAAGTATGGAATATGGGTTTAAATAATTCCATTCTATGGAATGCCCAAAGGGTCATGTAGTATTTATTAGCATATCATAGCCAGCTAATATTGTGGTTATGTTACTGTTTCAGAGTTGCCAAAGTTATTGCCTTTAGCATGACTACTCCTGCCAGCCTGCTTACTCTATTTCAACATCGTTCTTCAGATGGTACATTTGAGCACAGCTGGCTTTTGTACTGTAATGCAAACAAATGGACCTTTGAAAAATGAAACATTCCCATTTGTTTGAATCTCAGTGAAGGCTGTGTGAATTCAGTTAGAAAGAAATACAAGAATATAAGGACACTAGTATAGAAGCAAGAAATTAGAAATCATCATATTGAAAATGTGTAAATGATATACCTAATTGTTAGATGTTAAAACATGTCTGTTTTATCTTTTGACACTCAAGTGTATAGCCATTAAAATTATCTCAATGTTTCAGTCTGTGTTGTTAATGTTTTCAAGCATACACCTTTCAGAGTATTGGCTATAATTTTTTTTATATCATATTCTTCAGATTAGGGGACAACTGTGAGTGGGGACAAGTGTATGACCATAAGTAGAACCACTTACGCAAGTAGACAATGTGATGGACAGAAAAGAAGCAAGATGACACAAAACGTTCATACACGTTTTCAAATTAGACCAAAATCTGATGCTGCTGATAATAATGGAATGCTCCTATCAGATACATTAGCTGATACCTCCATGATTTTCTTTCATCATTGCTAATGAAAGTATTTTAAAAGCAAAGTAGAACCGTCATTCTAGTTTTACTACTCTATGTGATTCAAGTTTTTCAAAGTCTTAAGTTTGGCATTTAATCTAATAATTAATTTTATCTGTGAAAAATTACTCTCACTGGTTCCCAGTTTTACATAAATGAAAAGTAAATCTGTCTGTTCATAAATGTTTGTTACTTTTGGTCCATTAGAGTAAAAATAATAGCAATAAATAAGAAGCATCAGCTGACATATTATTAGACCTCAAATCCTCAAAATTACAATAAAATATGTCATTTCAGCGTCCACATAAACACATTCATTTTTGATTCATCATATTGTCAGTGCCTGACAGAATAGCAGTGGTGAGATGGAAGAATGAAAAGTTATTACATGTTCTGGGCTCAAAAACTTATGTGGAGGTATTGTTTTAGTCTAGTGTATTTTGAAAAATTAAAACAGGTATTTATTAGATTCAGGAACAACCCGAATACAGTTATCTGTCCAGGTATCTAGATATCTGTAAAAAAGCTGTGATAAATTGTCTTTCTTTAATCTGAGTGTGATATAATCCACAATTCCAGTGATATAATTAACTCTTTTAGAGTTAATTTTCACCTATACTAGTTATAAGTAGTATTTAATTGTTACTAATTAATTAATTAATATTTTGGGGTGAAAATATCAACTCCAGTGATTGTATTTTCCAGCAACTTTACTAAATTAGTACTTTTCATTCTGCCAAAGTGGAAGAAAATAAAAGAAAGTCTTAACTTCAAATTTATGAAAACCAACTGGTTGAGAAGCCAGTTGAGTGGAGCTTGCATTACTGAGGCCAGCATGAAGGGTTTGAGTCCAAAATGGGCCAGTTAGCTCTGCAGTGTAGATGCACTCTTCCTTGGACCTTTTTCTGAGCAGATGTGTATGTGCTGATGAGCAGTGTGGATGGTTAAGTAGAAATCCACACCATCCCTTGAAAAACAGTCCACCAGGTGATAGTTCAGTGTCATTGTCATCACAAAATGGTATTTACATTATGGGTTACTTAATAAATATCTGTTGTGTTGGCTGAAGTTCAATTTTTAACAGAATATTTAAATATCTAAATTTATTTTGATGTATTCTCTGAAATAGAATATGATTCTGCACATTCAGCATTATTATATAAGACTGTCTCTTAGGTTTATCAAAAAAACTTTACTTAATAAAAAGGAACATCTGCTACATATATAAAATGCATATAGTTTGAATAATAGAGACTTATACATTCACTCAATATCATAGCTTTGAAATTTATATTTGCTATGAGTGACAAATTGATATACTTGCTATGACTTTAAAGCAGTACCTTCCCCAGTGTACATAAAGTAAGTTTTTGTGTGTGTGTGCATTTGTATCGTCTTTTCTTCAACCCTCTCTCTAGAAAAGACTCATCATTTTTATAAGACTTTCTCTTACTGGCTCTTAAACCCACTATTGTTCCCCATTTTGCAATATTCCAAAACTCTTTGCATTCTCACAGTCAAGGTTATAATTCACATCTTATTTACCTCACCTCTAAATTATTACAATAGCTTCCTAACTGGTATCCTTTGCTTTTATCTTTGATTCACAGGTCATACTGCTGCCATATTGATCTTCCTGAGAGTGATGCTTTTATCAGAATACTTCCCAACTCAAAATCTCCATTGCCTCTTAAGTAAATATCAACAAACATGCAAGGCTTTTATAGTCTGTCTTCAAGATACTTTTCTAGCTGTGTCTTTCAGTACCCATCTGTGTGACTCTATCAGAACACATTCGTTACAAGAATTTCCTTTTACCTACAATTGCATTTTCCTTTGCCTTTTGCAACAATTTTTGCCCATATGTATTTGCAGGTCTAGGTGTACCCAGATCAGAAAATGGTTCTTCAATATCAGGTTCACTGCTGTGCTCCAACTCTTTGTCACAAGGTAAACAGCAACGAATGCTGCCTTTTGAAATATAATGCCACAAGACAGATTCAGCACATGAAACTTTCAAGGTGGTTGGCTCCAATTCACACAGGGCTTCTGATTTGTTTTCCTTGTGGCTGGAACATACTCTTTTAACTTACACCATTCCTACTACTCTACCTTAGTTTGGTATCTCTGCAAGCCTTTGTTTTTGTGCGTGTGTGTGTGTTTTTTTTGCGGTACGCGGGCCTCTCACTGTTGTGGCCTCTCCCGTTCTGGAGCACAGGCTCCGGACGCACAGGCCCAGCGGCCATGGCTCACGGGCCCAGCCGCTGGCATGTGGGATCTTCCCGGACCGGGGCACGAACCTGTGTTCCCTGCATCGGCAGGCGGACTCTCAACCACTGCGCCACCAGGGCAGCCCCAAGCCTTTGTTTTTGAAATGTCTTCCTTCTAAATTGTTTGGCTTAATTCATCTGTCCCTAAAGTAATTTGCTCTGAGATTTTTGTAGCATCACATGTCTCCTGGATGATTGGTATTAAACCCTATTTAGCTCTCTAATATTGCAATTTCCCTTAAATGATGATTTATGTGGCACCCTTTGCCTCTGGGTTATTTCTAATCTGTGGTTCCAAAAGCTTCCAGACTTTTGGTATTTCTGGCCCTCTAACATATGAATGACTTCTGACTGTTGCATTTCCCCACGTTGAGTACTTAACATGCCAACTCCAGGGCATCCCATTCATTCAGGCCACCCTGTACTGTAGCCAGATCTGCCCATTAGCTGACCCTGAATGTTAATTGTGCCTTCTTGTCTCCTTAGCTCAGGCCACCTCTTCCTGCTTTAAATATCATCTCCCTCTGTTATTTTAGTCGTCGCTGTTTATTAGCTCATATCCATGTCCTTCATGAAATTTTGGTTACTAGCCCAGCTCGTAGTGACCTCCTCTAATATTTATTGACCCTTTCCACATACTGTTTCATAGGAAATCTGGTTTTTATCAGCAAGAGATGGAAAGGTAAAGTGGTTAGTGCTTAGGTATGGAGTCAGACTATATGTAGGATATTTCACACTCATTTCTCATTTGTAGAATGCTAATAATAGTAGTAAATGGTAAAATAAGAACAATAAAAATAAAATGGTGACAATAATACTAAAGGTTTCTTTTAAGGACCAAATAATGCATTGAATTATTCAATAAATGTTTATTGAGTGCTTAATATAAGCCAAGCACCATAGTAGGGATTTGTAACTGAACAAAATAGAATCATCTGTCTATATGTCAACTGTTATTGCAGTAATAATGTCAACCAGATTTATTGTGATAGGACTGTGACATTTACTTTCTTTGAATCTCTCAAATTGCTAACACATTTCATGGTATCCTCAGAATATTTTTGTTTTTCTACCTTATATTGTTACATTTAGTTCTTATAATTTTATTGACTTTTATGCATATGTTTGTTTTATAACATATTCATACAGCCACTTTTGAGATCATGAATAGTAAACAAAACATTCTTTAATTTATATAGAAGCTTTCTCCTAACCTGAAACCATGGCATTGAGTTTTTACGGATCCACAGTTGATGTTACTATTATTTTAATGTGCTAAAAAGGGAAAATGCAACAGAAACTTTCAGGCGCGTATGCCGTCAGGGTAGGGTCTGGCATCCTCTGTTTTATGGTTTAAATAAAAATGCCTGAACTTTTGGAGTTCTTAACAAAATATTAGTAGGTCATGAATTTAGCCATGATGATGTAATCTTGGTAGCATATGTGCAAAATAAAGTATCAGCTCCATTGAAAACTATTTTAGCCTGACTCATCGGTGGTGTCTTGAGCTGTAAATGCTGATGCTGTAATTTGTGCATAGAGAAACCACGTGTTTAATTGCCCTGTCTGAAATGCTTATTGCTCTGTCTGTTTTCTTCACTTCCACATTGATCACAGAAGAGATGAGTAATGTTGAAATTGAGAAAAGTGAGTTTGAAACAAAAATACTTAAGAATCAATATGGTTAGGAAGGGGAGTAGAAATTCTGTGGGGTTTTACAGTAGCTGAGTATTTGTGGTGAGTGGGGGCATCCCTAAGAATGCTCCACACTCTTGAGTAGTTGCTTGGTTTCATAATAGGCTGATTTTAATGGCATTAGTTATATTTTTAAAGCAATATCCATTCAGTAATATAGCATTTTAATTCTCTGAGAAAGAGTAGAGACAGAGATGTGTATTTGTGTATGAATGTGTGCAAACCTTTCCTCTTTTATATTATTTCAAAATGCAGTTATTTAAAGGTCAATTGATGCATATTTTGCTCTGCTTTCCAGGACAATAGAATCAGAGCATGCTTTTCACAGAAATGCTCAGAGGAAGATACAGGCTATCTAAAATTAGGTTAGATGGTCGTGAGCAAAGAAATCTAAGCTGCCTTATATTTAGTTCTACTGGAACATCCCACTGTGCATTGCTGTAACCATAATATGTCCTCCTGGGCCAATATGGGCCACCAATTAACTCCCTGAAGTAGATCTTTAGGTACATATAGGTGGATAGCTTATTAAAGGGAGAATTTTTTTTTATTTGCTATGCTACCAGAGAGTACTAGAATTATTTTAAATCTTTTACTCAAATTTATTTTTCATGTCATCAGTTTTACAGCATAATAATCAAATAGCCTTTTTAAGGTTTGCATTTGCTGCTTTAATAATATTAAGATAAATATTTATAAAACTAGAGAAAATTTTATTTAACAAGGAATACCATGCCTAACATGATTAGGGAAATAAGTTGGCACTTAATCTATAATTTAAATAGTCTTATTAATTGTTTGTTAATGGTTTACTCATTATATACTATATGAATCCTCAAAGACAGCTTCAGCTGGAAGAACAAAGCTAATTTGTGGACATGACAGAAAGTTGTCTTTGCTCATTTGAATAAATACAGCCGTGTGATAATTCAGAGGACTCAAAGCCAAAGCTGCGACAGATTTCACATTTTGTCCTTAGCCAATTCCTGGGAGATAAAAGAAGAGCATACATTCTCTCTCCTTTTCCTTTTCTCTTCTTCCTTACATTTTCTTTTTCTAATAACCTTTTATTTTCTAATGGATCTTTTTTTGTTCTTGAAGTAGTATTGGTTAAACAAACTTGTTATAATAGTCATCATGTCAAAAACTGAATATTTTAGGAAGCTTAGTGTCTATTTTCCTTCTCCATGAAGGATAATCTAAGAAAAATGCAAAAGAGCAAGAGTTGTTTGCTAAAGGAAATATAAGGATTCTCATTCATTTTAATATTTTTAAAATTACCATAAAAGCCATTGATGCTCCAAGACAATGAAGAATCAATAATAAATAAAATCAGTTAGGAATATAGTACTCCATTTGCCTAATGGTGAATCTGTGAGGGAAGCTGGTTTACTTATCTGTCTAGGAATGGGGTTGGAGTGACATTGTTAATAATTTTTCCTTAATTTCATGCCAAAGTTAACACAGAATAAAATGAGCTGAGCTAATGAATTATTTTTATGACTATTTGATAACATTATTTCGTGGGTTTGAAACTTTGCCTTTTCTTTCTTTTTTTTAAAAAATATTTATTTATTTGGCTGTGCTGGGTCTTAGTTATGGCAGGTGGGCTCTTCCTTGCCTCATGTGGGATCTTCTTTGTGGCATGCATGGGATCTTTAGTTGCAGCATGCAGGATCTAGTTCCCTGACCAGGAATCGAACTTGGGCCCCCTGCACTGGGTGCATGGCCTTTTAACCACTGAACCACCAGGGAAGTCCGAAACTTTGCCTTTTCTTATCCATTGTTGCGGCTAATGAATCTAGGGGTGAGTGTCTAATTAAAGAATGTATCTTTTATATTTATGATTTGCAGGTTTACAGATTTTATTTAGAAACATAAAATCATAAAATTGAAAGGGCCTCAGTAGATCATCATTCTAGTCCTTCATTCAAAGATGGCAGCAACCACAGCTTTTATATTGGACAGTTCCATTCGTTACAGTCTTTCAACATAATGATCTGAAATTATCTCCCTTTCTAAACTGATTGTGGTTCTGATGATAAACTGGACTTATCCAATCTCCCAATATTGGGAGTAGAGAGTAAACTTAAAGCAAGTATATATGAACAATCAGAGATGTCCACATTGACTAGCCTCATGGGCTACCAGTGTTATTCTTTTGTCTCCAGTTTTAGGGAATGGTGATATATTGATAAAATCATGACTGTTCCGCTAAAGATAGCTTTTAACATTAAGGACATGTTATGGTCATCTATAATGGCCCTTAATTTATTTATTAACTAATCTACATAAATGTCAAAACTTTATTGTATTTCAGATATTGTATTTCATTGATTTTAAGATGTACCATTATTTTGTCTATTACTAAGAAAGAAGAACAGTGCTGCCAATTAATACATGACATGATTCTTTCTTATCACTTAGAATTTTTATTTTATACTAGTTGAAAGAAAGTTTTTTGGGTCTATATAGGCAGTTTTTTATGATGATTAACACATATACACATTAAAAAAATAAAACCTACATAAAAAATTGGTTGAAATATCCCCAGATTTCTTTATATTGAGATTCTAAATTTCCTAATTACTTTTCTACTTAGATTCATTGGTGTCTTCTTTTTTTGGTAGTTGTTGTCGTTTTCATCAAGAAGGTGTTGTAGCAGGTTTTATTTAAAAGAGAGAAAGCAAGCTCCATTGTTTCCAGAACTTTCTACCAAACTACTGGATTCTATTCTGCAAGGTTTTTTTCTTTTTCTTTCTTTTCTTTTCTTCTTTTTTTTTTTGTTTTTTTTGTTTTTTTGGTTCACGTGTTGGCACATTCAACTATGTCACAACTGCAGCCTGGATGATATTAATTTAAGCAGGATTTACTCCAGGATCAGAGGCATTAAAATGTGAAAGCTCTGCATATTATAATTGGCAGCAAATATGGCAGCATATTTATAAGAAGTAGTTTAAATTAGTTCAGCCTGACAAGATATAGGTATCTCCTATAAAATGTGTCTGAAAAATGATCAGTTCCCATTCCTCAATTGCCTATGAAGGCAGTTTCCCAAGGGCCTTTGTTCTTCATAGCCTTCTCTGTCACAAAATTCTGATTTCCTCTTCAGAGGTATGGTGTCCAAGATATGGATGCAAAGGTATAGTACCCAAGACCTTGGTAAATTGAGACTTAACCATTGTATCAAGAGATACTTAGGAAGATACAACTCTCAATTAATTCATCAATGGAGAACTCTGGTTTTCTCAGGGCAAAGAATAGCTTTGGAATAAATTTATTAGTTTTAGATTTCAAGCTATGCTCTAGAAAATAAAGGAATTATAATACAGTGAGTTAGAGATAATGTATTATGTTTATTCAGAAGTGATATTTGAGGGAAGCTGCCTTATTTATGTTAGTCAAAAGTTGTGGAAGAGACATAGTTAGAACGAATCAAAACATATGGGCCTGTGAATTTCTCTGATTTATTTAAATTTTTTTATTATGGAAAATTTAATCACACTTAAAAATAGAGAAAATAGAACAATGCAGTCTTACATATCCATGATCTACCTTCAACCTGCCTTCAACAATTATGTGCATTTTCCCAGTTTGTTTCATCTGTCTCCACTACTTTTTTTCCCCGTCTTTGGAGTATTTTAAAGCAAATACCAAGTATTAGGATCCTGGATGCAATTCCAATGTGTTGTTGGTGTCCAAGCAATTCTCTGGACAATAGCTGCTGTCCTACAATTCAACTCAGCTCTGACACTTTCTACTTGGAGGTAGTCTTATATCCTACAGGTGAAGGGTCCAGTTCTATAAGACTGTCCCTCCCCCTGCCCCCCACCCCCCCCTTACTTCAGACTCCAGTTGCAAGTCCAGGTTCTTACCTGTGCTTCCAGCCAACCAGCTACAAATTGTAAGTTCCCACAATCCCTTCTTGGGTTCGATTAATTTTCTGAAGTGGCTTACAGAACTCAAGGAACAATTTACTTATAGATCGCTGGTTTATTATAAAAAGATGTAACTTAGGAATACCCAGATGAAAGAGATGCATTGGGCAAGGGATGGGGGAAAGGTACTGAGCTTCCATGTCCTCTCCAGGTGTGTCACTCTCCTTGTATCTCCACACATTCACCAACCCAGAAGCTCTCTGAACCTTGTGCTTTTGGGTTTTCAGGGAGGCTTCATTAAATAGGCATTATTGACTAAATCTACGGCCATTGGTGATTGACCCAGCCTTCAGGCCCTCTCCCATCCCCAGAGGTCGGGGCAGTGGGTGGGACTGAAGTTTCCAACACTAATCACTTGAATGGCTTCGCTGGCAACCAGCCCCCATTCTTAGGTGCTTTCCAAAAGTCGCCTCACTAATGTAACAAGAGATACCTCTATTGCTCTCACACTTGGGAAATTCCAAGGGTTTTAGAAGCTCTGTTGCAGAAACAGGACAAAGAACAAATATATATTTCTTATTATAAATCACAGTATCAAACCAGACATCTTATCATTTAACCATATATATTTCAGTATGCTTAATTTACATAGAAGGATATTTTAAATATAACCACCTTGTCATTATCACATATAACAAAATTACTAGTAATTCCTTAATATCAAATACCCAGTCCATGTTCAGATTGCCCTGATTGTCTCATAGATGTCTTTTGAAAATTGATTGCTTTCTTCCTTTCTTCCCTCCCTCCTTCCTTTCCCTTTTTTCTTTCCTTCCTGCTTCTCTCTCTTCTCCCCTCCGTCCCACTCTTTCTTCATTCATTCCTTTCTTCCTTCTTTTCTCATGAATCAGGGCCAAAATAAGGTTGAAAATGGCATTTGGATACAGTTTTCCTAAAGTCTTACTCTCCATCGTTTTTTAAACAAATGGGTATTCCTATTTTTTTTTTAAAGAGAGAATAAAGATAACAGTGGGTTTTGAGTCAAACTTAGCTTCTACCAATAGCTGGTGTAACCAGTTATTGAACAAGTTAGTAGTATACAAACATATAGCAACTTGATTCTTTCTCACTGTTAACCCTTGAAACAAATTCTGTGGATTCTTCCCAGCTCCTAGCTTTCCTCCTAGTTTTCTAGTCACTATTAGGTATTAAAAATAGACTTTTTTCTTTCTGTTGAATAGTCTAATGCAGTCTAATATACAACCTTATTTTCTTATTCACTTTTAAGGTTCCCCCCCACTTTAACATCTCCCCACTAGTTCAATCCTGATATATTGGGAAAAGGAACCAATAGATTTCACCTCTCTTTTGCTCAACCTTCTTTCTCATCAACTAGCTGCTTCTTCTGGGTCTTCCAGTTTCAGACACAATGGTAAAGGAGGAAGTAAGAAAATAGAACAGTTTTAGATATCTAGTACTTTTAATCTGGTGTCAAACTGCTCTGAGTTTCAGTTGCCTCAATTTGTTTTTCTCATGAAACACTTTTGTGGGTTTTCTGATATTTTCCACCACTGGCAATTTCTAACGTAGGTCTCTGACTGACAATTTACAGTTTCCTCTTAGACCCTGTCTTCCCAGAAGTGCTATCTGTCGGGGGCCCTTTTTACCTTACAGGAAACCTTTTAGGAAAGAGTCTCTTTCAACTCGCAAGACAACCTCTTTTCATAAATCCACTAGGCCAAACGGAAAACATTACATCCTTGCTGGGTTCAACTGGATATATAGGCCCTTCCCAATACAGCCTGTTCTCAAAACTCTCCTCCCCCAGCCAGCCTCATATAGAGGGATTCTTAGAAATATAGCCTCCCCAACTCCAGTAAACACAGACTGGATCTTAGTTGGGAAAAGAAAGTTTTGACTTAGGGTAAGGAGAGAGTGATCCAGTGATCCAGAAACTCTGTCTGTAAATTGATACTATCCACCAATTTTTCACAACTCCTCCTGAATTCGTAGCCTTTTTAAATATAGTCTGGAGGTGAGTAATGAGCAAAAATGAAATCACATTCTCTAAACCTATCCTGAGTAGGTCTGTTATTGTTCTCTGCCTCTGAAGCCTGTAAGAAGGAAAATTACAATTAACATACTTGGAATCTTGGCTACATTGTTTAACTTCATTGGATATGTTTCCTCAAATGTAAAAATCATTCAGATCCAGGCCCATTGCCAGGCCTGTATTCAATGAGTGGACAGTTTGCTTAGAGGAGACACGCCTAAAAGTAATTACCCTACTAAAAATTGGATCAGCAGTGTTACAGAGGTAAGCAGGATGGGCTAACCCTTGAAAAGCAGGAAAGGGGAGAAGAAACAGTTGTTCCAACCAAGATAGGGACACTTTTCAGTTCTCTCTCCCCGACTCTTGTCCAAGTAGCAACTATTCAATGAATATATTTATACATAAATAAATGTCCAAAGATGTAAAGACTGGGGAACCATTCACTTATAGGACTGAGGAGGTAGATTGTTTTCATACTTGAAGATGAGGCATGTGGAATCTTTTTAGAACAAGTAGATCCATTTGCAAAATAGCCAGCTAGTATCAGAAATACCACCTCTGATCATGTATGAGGGTCAAAATAAGAGGCAAACACGGAAATCACAAATATGAACTCTAGCCTTGAGCAAGTTGTCTACGCATCTGAGCTAGGTATCACCAGTTCTTTCCTCTGTGCCACATTGTTGGAAGTTTCTGTCAAAGAAACAAGGGAAAAGTGCTTGTGAAAAGAGAAGAGATCTGAGAACAAAGAACAACCTGAGAGAGCAAGGTCAAGTGCTACGAAAACCAGCTTTTATATCTCTGTCATGATGCTGTGATGCACAGTTAAAATGTGTGTGTTTGTTGAGCACCCACAGTGTATCCATTATTTACAAGGTACTATTGAGAAGATATAATGACGTTTAAGATAAGGTTATTATTTTCTTGAACTTTATGTAATAAATCAAATAATTCAAAGCAGTATATCATGTAGCTTCTTAGCAAAGTTTTTGCCAACTCTTTGAAGAATGATAGCTGTTCTCGCCTCTGATATCCTGGGAAATTTTACATAATCTATCATAATGTGTCCTCATTTTAGATTTCTCTCCCCATGATTTGTGAGGTTCCCTTGATTATAGGCCATATCCTTTATAGTCTTTGTATCACCAATGGTAAAGGCATCATAGATCAATACATTGGATGAATGGATAAATTAATAATAGATAAATGAGTGGTATAGACATGGAGTCTGAGTGCTTCAGTTGTTGAACAGACTGTATGTTGAACGGGAAAGTGTTTCAACTTGGAAAATGTTTTTGGTTGAAAACAGTGGGGGCAGGAGTAAGAAATTTATCTGAGGACATGAAAGGGGATAAGAAAGAAAGCAGAAGTAGGGTGATCTTATATAACAGCACCAAATTTAGGGAGGATGAAAGAAGAAAGAAATGACACAAAGGACTTGGTCCTGAGCCAATCCACATTAGGGGCTCAGGCAGTGCAGTTGGCTCTTTTCTCATTATGTACATACACTTCTGAGGTGTAATTAAAGGACTGGTCGTTCTCCAGCAGACAGTTCAGTTGTTAAAGGAGGTGTTTGTGCCACTAGCATAACTTGGCCCAGTATAGTTGCTTTGTTTACTGTGGTGGTTTTGATGGAAAAGTAAAAGGGCTCTGATGAATCAACAAAGGCCTCTAATTCACAGCACTTCTTAGCTTGGCTACTAAAAACCTACCACCTTTATATGAGTGAGCAGGATTTTCTATCACACTTGCTAGTAGACATATAGAAAAAATTCCCCCTTTGTATAGCAGATGGAATGGAAAAGAAGAATTACTTGGGAACTAGCATTTGTGTGGGGATATACATTAGTGTCCTGGAAGGAATGAAGCTGCATATAACATCTTAGCTGCCTGTAAAATGGCTTTTAAATATAGACTCAACCATTTTTATCCACATTCGTTCTTTGAATGAGTGTTCAGGTTGTTCAATAGTGAAATTGCCTTGTATTCCAAGCTCTGTCATGACCATTGGCAATATGCAGGACTATTCTTATCTTTCAAATGGTGACTTCAGAGAGAGATCCAAAATTCTCACACTGTGTTCTGAGATTCTTTCATTAGAGACTCATTCTTTTGAAGTTTTGAAGACATTTGCTTCCTCAAGTGGCAGCTAATGAAATGTAAACATGTCTAAAATAGCAATGATATAAGCCTTTATTTTGGCTCTCCCTTTAGGGCCATAAGCCCAAAAGGTAAGCCTGGATGGGTATCTTATTGCTCACAGAATGATAGCTTTTCAGACTCACAAAGGGCTATAGAGATTACTGAACCCTTTGCCTTCAATATACAGATGGGGAAACTAAGACCCTGCGTGGCAAATTGCTGTGTGAAAAGTTAAATAATGATTTGATTACAGAGCCCAAAGCTAGTGCCACATCTCCTGACACTCACCACCAGTCTTTCCTCTGTGTCACACCTTAGGTCAATCCTCTGCCAAGGGGAGAAGGAAAGATGCTAGGGAAAGGAAGGGAGATTTGAGGAGAAAGAACAACCTGAGAGAGGAAGGTCAAGGGCAGCAAACCAGCTTGTACTAATGCTGTGATGCCTGAGCTAGCTTCACATGGGAGCTTAGCCATGTCACATGGAGAAGCACTGGCAAACCAAAACATAGTCCTCAGTTACGGCAGCTTCAGAACAATATGCAGATTTTACACCTAATGATAGCACTTTTAGTTCTGCTGTAGAAAACAATCTTTATATACATATTTTAATATTAAAATATATTATATATATGTTTTTGTGGAAGAAGAAAGAAATGTTAGCATCAAGCAAAAAGGAATATAAAATTATGAAACCTCTTTTTTTTGTCTGGAATAGCACTTTTCTGATAAGCACAACTTGGATTAAATAGAAGCTTCCAGTAAATAAGGGCCCCATTGGCAGGCAGTACAGCACACTGCTGCCACAAGTCCAAACACCCCTCCAAGGATTACCAATGTTGTGGTTTCTGGTATCCGTGCCAACACAGATATGATTATAAAATTATTTTTAGCAAAACTCAAAATATAGCTGAATTCAGACAAGTCTGTGTAAATACCATGTTCCATTTTTTTCTTTGACATGTATTCACACATTTTAGCAATTGGCATATTGGTTAATTTGCAAATTATTTTTTTCATCTAATGAAATACAGTGATGCAAATCCTGTAAAATTGATAAAGATGTCTAACTAGCCTATTTTGGGGAAGTAATACCACGTATCTCTTTTTATTTTGATGGAAAACTAGTCAACTAGTTGTTTCTTCTGTATGGGGTGTTGTGACATATTGAGCTCAGTCATAGCACCTGTTGAGCAGGTGGTTCTTCCAGTGGACATCCCCATTGCTTCATACTTCCGCCCAAGTAAGTTTTTACTCGAGAGAAAATACTTTGGCAGTGAAACACCACGTGACATCACGATGTTGGTATGCATGAAGCATCCAGAAGATACACATAATACGCAAGACACTGTTGGGAGGATATAAAGGCCTGCTTCACCTTTTTCATTTTCACTTCCTTCCCACTACTTAATTACCTCTGACCTCTCAAACATGGCCTTGGATTCAAAGATAGTTTGGGTTCATATCTTGAAGATCACAACTGCTGTAATTTAGCATTATCAGATTTTCAGTTTTTATAATATATAAATACATTTTAATTTAATGACCACTAAATTCGATTAAATTTTTCAATTGAAAACACTTTGGAAAAACCATGAAAAACACCTACAATATTGCTTGTACACAATAAACATTACACAGTAAGCTATCAGTAATAGTAGTAGTAGTGACTTGATGCTTTAATTTTATTTTGATAGCAATAAAAGAGCACCTCCCATGCATTTAAAATTATTTCTTTATTTATTCTTCTTTCAAAATTGTGATTCTGCTCATCAGATATTCTGTTTTGCTCATCAAATAATAAAAATAAAATTATGTTTTAAAAATCTAGCTATGTCTAATTTATATCAAACATTTAAATCAATTTAACTTTTAGCCATTAATTAGAAGTATTGTCCTTTGTTTTTGTTAGGAAAAACATGCTAACTGCTAAAATTAAATTGGCCAGGGCATATAGGGAAATGATAAGGCCTGTGAGCTTCATGCCTCTTTGCTATCTCAGTTGTAAAGACTAAAATAATTTGATACTCTCACTATTCCATGCTGTATTTAGACATAATGGGAAAGAGGTGTTGCGACGTATCACCCCTTTTTCTATTTGCCTTAGGATGTTTCCTATTGTGGAAGAGCTTCTCTTCAATCTTTGTTAAATTCATACTGAAATAATCTATTTATGTCCCTGAGGTCATGTATGTATAGCAACTTTTAGTTTAATAATATTTCGGGTCTCAAAAATAGAGTATTTGTGGTGGCTATCACTTTAGTGTAATAAAAATAAAAGAAAATTAAGTTTAAATATACAAAAGATATTTTGATTACTCACTTTCTCTGAGAATATTTTTTAATCTTTGCCATCTCTATTAAGTTCCCAGTTGCACTGGTATAAAGGAATACTTGTTTGACTTCTTGTTCTGAGTGTATCTGATGAATGCCATTTTTTCCTGCAGGTAGCTGTACAGAAACATGTGTAAATCCACTGTAGCTTGTATCTGAACACTCTTCAACCTACGTTAATACAGAGGGCTTTTTAAAAAAAGATTTATATCTGAAATAACTTAAGGTTCATTTATGTGGTGACAGCTGTTTAGAATGACGTGCATTTTTCTGTTCATGTTAAACCTTGGTTACTGTATTTATTAGTTGTCTCATTACTTCCTGGCTAATGCTCAAGGCATTGGGTTGAATTCATCTTAGAATTCACTGTTTTATCTTAACTTTTTAAACGAACTAGTATTGTCTTAAGTTCTTAGATTAATAATGTACAGATCTGAAATTTAGAATTTGAAGGAAATACTGATTCCTCAGTTTGTTTTCTATCCTGAATGACACCACCAGTGTCTGCCATAAGTTCCCATTTCACTTGTTGCTGGTCCCTATTTGCCTTGCTGCATCTGTTGTTAGGTAACTAAATTTTCTAACTCACCTCGTACTTTTGATATTACATTTCTCTCTACTTCTCATTAACTCTTTTTGATATACACATTTCTGTTTAGTCACTGATTGTTTTCCCTCATTGAGTGGAAAAAACAAACTTTCATTTTTTCCCTACCTTTTTTTCCCTCTTTTGTCCATGTAGCATTTCTACCCTATGGTATTATTCTTTGTGCTAGGTAAACTTCCAAAGTTTTATTATTAGTGCTAGGTATACTTCCAAACTTCCACTCTAGACATTCTTTTCTAATTTTGATTGCAGTCATTTATGTCCACTGTTTTATTCTCCACATTTTAGTGATGTATGTTGATATATTACTTATTTAAAATATATTTTATTAGGCAGTTTGTAAAATGGAATCAATTATTTTTTTCTCATTTATAGTAATCACAATAATAGTTTTATTTTCCTTAGGAGATATAGTGTGAAAGGACTAGAGCCACATGAATAACTTCTGTTATTCTAACAGTATGCAAATCATTTAGTAGTAGTAAACTTTAGTTGTAGTAAAGTCCAGGTTAATAGGTTAGGCTATTTCTATTTATAGTTTTTGAAATGGGGCATAATATTAGCTATCTCACAACAACCATGCCAAGATGAATATGTGGAAAAGCTTAAAATGCTTAAGTGTAAAAATATTATTTAAATGCTAAGCGTTATAGTAATACATTTTTACCTACTGTCTACTGTTGGGTGGCACATATGAATTTAAAGGTTTAATGTGCATTTCATATTCCATGTATAGATGGAAACCCAAAGTTACAGGTATTTGTGTCTAATTGCCTTAGAAAAATAACAAGAGTATATTGTTCTCGGAAGAAATGTGTTTGGATTTTAGGACTACTTGAAATTTATATCTTAGGACACATTTATGGTCATATTTGTAGTTTTTTGGCCGAATTTGCTTTTCCTATCAAAATTGAGTTTTGATTGGAGAAGACTTGACCCTTACAACTGATCATAGTGTTCACAAAATATAAACCTGTAGCAGTGTTCATGAAACCATCCTCTTATACAGATAAAAAACTGAGCCCAGAAGTGTGAAGTGACTTGCCCACTTCACATAGCTGCTAGAATCAGTGCACAAATTAGAACAAGTTCACGTGATCCTAGTTAACTTACAGTTCACAGGGAACTCATGCATTTTCATCAGAACTCTCCTTGGAAATCAAGAATTGATGCTGGAAATGGAAATGTTTGTATTGAGGCAAAGGGGATACTTAAAGCTAGGAGCCAAGGTAATATAGCTTTCAGGATATATAAGTTACTTGTCTGCTCTGGAAAAATGACCATGTGGAGGTTTTCTCTAGGGTGGCAGTTCATACACCAGTTCCATTCCAAGGTTTATCTTTACTAGCCAGCCATCAGTTCTGAATAGACATAGGTATGAATATTGGATTGTGTAAAATTCATCATCGTGATTCCAAAGCAATTTCATTTTGCACTGTGATTACATTTTACAAATCACAAAATAATTTACTCCTGTCTTTGTAAAATATATGCGTGTATACTTCTTTTGTCTTTTTCTTTAATAATCCATTTTTCTAAGCCGAGAAACAAAACCATCTCAAAATCATTGGTACTACTGTGCTGTGGAGGAAGGGTGTCTGGATAGTTATAAGACCATAGGTATTTCAGAAAGCTGGTTTTACCATTTGTTTTCTGTTTTTCTTTTTTCTATCCCCTGACTTCCCACGTCAGTCTTAAATTTTAAGAGGTGCTCCTAGCAAACTGCAATAATAACCGATTGAATATTTAACTTCATTTTCAACTCTCTTTTGGGGGCATTTTTCATGTAATAGGCTGGATGATGTTCATTTCTCTTTTCCTCACAGCCCTGCATGCAGGGATTTATGTATAATAGGCACTTAATAAATATTTGCTACATGAGGACAGATGTGGAAAAGACAAATGTAAGAAATCCTTATATAATGCAAAACAGAAAATTCAGACCCTGGCAGATCTAGAGTTGATAATACTGCCTTTTTTTCAGGAACTCATTAGCTATGAATCTGCTTATTGACATAAACTTTCAAAGTCTCCCTATTCAGCCTCCCAACCTATAAAGAAATCCTCTCCTAAATAGAGCTTACAGTTTGCATTCTCCATTTTTTCACTAATAGACAACTACTGCCCAGAAAGCACAAGTCTCATTCCCAGTAGTCTAGTTGTTTAAAATGTAGCTAAGGAAGGACTGCATTCTTATAACTTGTGACCCTCTGGCTATAATTGCATATTTTGATTGAAATAATTTTAAAACTATCACCTTTCATACATTATAAACCTTCAACTATTCAAAGTCATTTGAAATGTTTTTCAGATCCCTTATCATCTGCCTACAATATCTTGTTGTACTCTAATATGTTACTATTTATATTCTCCTATTTGTATCTTGCCTTTATTTAAATCTATTAAATAAGTATTTATGATTTCCAACCGTAGAAGAAATGCCATTATCAATACAGAAAACTTCCTTAAACTATCTTTGATAGAATTTACACAGGGAGTTTCAAGGTTCCTAAATTGTTAGCAACTTTATTCATTCTGATGATTCCATACAGTCAAATGCACAGGACTGGGGAAAAACCTATCTTATCTTCAAATAATATTATTTGGTAGCTTAAATTATTCTTTTTTATCTTTTTTTTAACTTATTTTATGTTGGAGCATAGTTGATTAACAATGTTGTGTTAGTTTCAGGTGTACAGCAGAATTACTCTTATATTGTCATAAACTACAAAGGATTCCATTTCTTTGCGTTGTGATTATGAGGTCATTCTTGCTCCAGAGTGGAGCCCTCTAGAGGGTAATGTGATGTGTCTTTTATCAGCACAAAGGATATTTTAGGCTCTCCAAAATATTAGATCAGCCAATCATTGATTTTCTCTGACCCAGTTTACCTAAGTGATTTATATGGAAGTTAAAAGTTTAGTGTCTAAAATTACTCCTGATATTGAATCTGTTTTTTAATTTGCTTTAGGTACCATGGAACTCATTTAAGTTGAGCTTTCATTGACTTAAAGGTCTAGATGCCATAATTATCTCTATACAAATATAACAAGGAACATACTGGAGCTCTTGAGGTATGAAGAGAAATGTTCAGTAACCATAGAAAAACCAGCAAAGTTAGGGTGAAGCGTCTAGTAATAAGAGTTAATAAAGATTGCTATCATTTTCTGACTTTAAAAACTATGAAATTTGGCCAATGCTGTCTGAGCACTCTGTTCTTCCTTTCCTATTCACTTAAAATCCTGAGAGAAAAGGTTAAATTTTGACATGCAGAGAGGAATGATAAGATTCTCTTATACACTTTACGAATGATAGCATTTTGAACAGGTAAACTCCACTGGCCTCCTTCAAGCTAACACCTAACATTTCATGGCCTGAGGCAAAAGTACAAATGGAGGGCTGTATGATAAAAGTCTAAATATTTAAGGTTATAAATCAAGCTAACAAGCTTTTAAATTATATGTTATCTGTCTCCTGTCTTAACAAATACAGCTTTGCAATGAGTAGGAAGGAGAGGTTCAAATTTAGAATTTTCTGTCACCTTACACTTTCATGCAAGAATCTAATTCCCTTTACGGGCCCGTGACCTGCCCCTTTTCTCTTTTTATCCTGCTTCCACTCAGCACCACGTGTGTACTCACATGGGAACCTTAGCCTGCATGGCCAATTTCCAGCTATACTTCTAACCTCTGACAAAATGCCCCCTCTGGTCTCCCTTGGGTCTAGGGGTATACACGTGTGTAATGAGTTTCCCCTTAGGATCAGGATGGACTTAAGATCCCTGGAAGTAATTTCAGAGCCATTTAGATAGAGAATATGGGAGTTCCTGGCACCCAGAGAATGATCTATATAAAAGAATATGGGCTTTGGGTGTGCTAGACCCTGGGGCCTGGGGAGGGTTGTGACTGGGAGGAGATCAGTGTCTGTGGGCCTAGGACAGGGGACCCTCTTGCCTGAGTCTGAGTGATCTGGCTTTTTAAAACAGTGTCCCCCAGAAGTTGTGCCTAGGAAATCTACGAATGTGTGTGATGAAGACAGAGTTGGCATTGTGATTTCTGCAAAGATAGGTATTCATATAATTCAAAAAGCAGTGTCAGAGACAGAAATGAATGCAAAAGCCTATGGACAGGGAATGAGCTATTTGTTCTTGATCTTCTTTATCATTTACCTTGATCAAAGTTTCAAGGTAACTTTGAATGGTGTTTATGAATAGTGATATTAATAAGACTGTACAAGAACTTACCTATTATTGGTAGAAGAATTGAGAATGAAACTCATAATTGTTGTGTCCTTGTCAAATGTCGTTTCTCCAGTTGTTGGGATCATAGAACTAGGCCATCAGATAGTCTGAGAAGCAGGTGGCTGTGATTAGTTCCTTAGGTAAACATTAATGTGGTCATCCCTGTATATGGGAGAGTTAAAGAGAGCTTTATTCACTTCTCTTGTTGGCCGTTGAAAATGGCTTTGGCTTCTCGTCACCAAATCCCAGCAGGTGCCAAAGTGCTGCAGGTTTCCACATTTAATACTGAAGTTTTCATCTGTAGAAATTCTTGTCATATACTGATCTGTCAGTGGAGTTGCTCATATTTTGTATAATATAACCATCTCTGTCAGATTTCATGTTGACTTAGATTTACATTGTACTCACTTTATGTTTGAAAATATCTTTTCTTCAAAATTGTAATAGTCATTTCAAAATTGGCTAGATTAAATTTAAGATAACTTGTGTGTGTGCTTAGGAAGTAAAACATGAGTTTAGATTTTGAAATTTTCATTTTTGGCACGCGTAGAGCAGGATGTGGCCTAGTTTCAAATGTTTATTTGAAACAAAAATTTAACTGGAATTGAATACTGTGCTTTCTGGGAGGGGTTCGTAAAATTTTTGACTGTGGTTATTTTTGCACCTAAAATATGTATTTCTACACTTCATCCAGAAATTAGCTTTTAATAATTTTAAAGGGATTACTGCCGAGCTTTTTTTAAAAAGAAAAAAAAAAAAAGAAGGCAAGAAAGACTTTCTTCAAGGTGTTTGCACTTTGTATTTTCTGTTATCAATGAAAATATTCATGTAGTCAGAAAACTAATAGTTGGCATATCAATTTATTAGATATTAAGAAAATATGCTCTAAATCTCCATTTTTACATACTGTCAATAAACTTGACGTAAAGAGAAATCTCCAATAAAAAATACAAGTAATGAATATATGAAAAAACCTTTTGGGCTATTCTTTGGAATGTAGTCTTTAGTAGAGAAACATTATTTAATATTTCCCTTACTTTTTAATTATGCACTGACTCAGAGATATCAACAAAAAGAAGAGCAAAATTTTTGAGTGCGTACCATATGTACGTGTGTGTTTGTGAGGCACTGTCCTAAGCACTTTATGTGCATTATCACATTTAATCTTCACAACAACCCTAATGAAATCAGTGCCATTTTAATCCCTCTGTAACCAATGAGGAAACTGAGGCGCAGAGTCTCAGTGATTTGCCCATGATCACACAGTAGTATGTGCTGGAACTGAAATTTGAATCAGTCACTGATTTTCTTCATATTGCCCTTGGAAAGTTATGGAATTTATAAAGCATGATAACCTGACACTGGAAACATTTTATGTGCAGAAGTAGTGAGTAGAATAGTTGTTGTTCATTTTTAAATAAAATTCTGGATTTATAAAGAAGCACCAGACTTAGAAGAGGGAGACTAGGTTCTGGTCCTAGTTTTGCCATTGACTGGCTGTGTGGTGTTGAACAAGCCATCTCACTCTTTCTTGAGCTTCAGTTTCCTCATTTATAAAATATGGAGAGTAATATTGTTTCACAGAGTTGGTAGCAGATGAAATTAGATACTGTGTAGCCTATTTTCTTCATAATAATTTTTAAAACATAGGCAGATATAGAAGACAAATTTCCTGCCCTCCTTCCTCCTCTGTCTCTGAGCCTCAGATTTCAGTGAAAAAATGGGAGAGTTTAGCCAGGTGGCATCACAGTTTTCTAGTGTCTCTGTAAAACTGTGGTTACCACAAAAATTGCAGCTTCTTCTGAAAGTCCATTGTTTCATTGCAACTAATTTAATAACCAGTTATTTCATTAAAACATAATCATGCATTTTGAAGACTGTATTTTTATAGTTATATTCATAGAACTGTAGAGCTTAGAAAGAACTTAAAAGGGTATCTACATAATTTAAAGTTCTAAGACAACTAGAAGTGTATCAGGGTTTTACAGAATCCTGTGTTAAGAGATTTTAACATAACCAGTTCTAAAGTTCATAATATTTGCAACCACAGATGTTCCTTTATCCCTTATCTAAACCTTCCTCACAAAATTTAAGTCTGTTCTTAACTTGAGAGATATTCAGTGAAGCTGGGGCATACCTTAATTGAATTTAGCCAAGTCACTTTTCAATGTTTTTGTCTTCCTACTGAGAAAAGCTATTTTCTATCTTTTTTGTCATTTCTTTAACTTTCAGAGGCTTTCTGTTTTATCATATGTGGAGGCCCAAACTGATCAGTAAACATAAAGCAATAAGTATATCTTCCCGTTTCTACATAGGTCAGGTCTCATTAAAAAAAAAAAGCTCAGCGTGTTTATAATAGAATACCAATATACTAATAATTTCTATGCTTATTCATTACTGTCATCATCTTGGAGTTCTATATTATCATTTGTTCTCTGTATCTAAGTTTAGATTTTTATCCCAAAAGCCAATCTGGCATCTAAACAACTCTAAAACATTGAAGTCATGTGCCTTTTCCCCAATTTAGTTAAAAGTCAACAAATAACAAGCAGGTAATATGGCATAGTTATAATTTATTAGAAAATGACAGGTAAGAATAAGCCCACATTTTTTTTACTCTTCAAGTAAGGATATCCTATATCCTGCCTGAAAAATGATGTTGCTAGAATGAGAGAAGTAGCATATTCTTCAAATTATTCATTCAGTATGTTTTGATGTGACACCATGTAGGTGATACTAAGTGCCTTTAAAACAAAACACCTAAGAACTGGTTTGTGTGTATATTAACCATGGCCTATGTTCAGATGGAAAAGATTGCATGTGATGTATATCTATACACAAATCAACAGTATTTGTTGGGGTGTTTTCACTATAAATATCATTTGTACTTAATAGAGCATAGCACATATTTTGCCTACTCATCAAGAATGAATATAAAAATCTTTGAAAATTTCTACTTAAGTATAATTAAAATATACTTTAATGATACCAGATATTCAGCCTAGGGTTATGAGACTTAAACAAGTATGTGAAATACATTAAATATACCCGTAAGTAGTCTTGTGTATTTCTACCACCACAACCAAAGTCTGGGGTGTCAGATGACTGCGCTTCACTTAGCACTGAGTGTAACCACCATAATGGGCGTAGACACTTCTGAAGAACTGCTTAGCATTTGGAAAGCTGTGCTTGTAGAATATGCATACGTATGCTACAGTTAGAAGAAAAAAATTGCACGGTGTACCAAGAGGGTGTGTCATGAAGGAAAACTGTTTTTATCAGAGAGGTTCAATTGTATGAGTCCAAAGAAAAAATGTATTTTAAAGCACTAGGAATTATAATGTATACTGTAAAAAGGAAAAACACAGTTGCTGAAAATCAGCTAAGGAATACTATTTCAGCCATTTCAGTTTGTATTAGGGAATTCTGTAGCGAAGCCACAGGGCAAGGATTTTATTATGCTGCTGTTCCATACATTTATCCCTTTGAGTGTATGTTAACTGTAAGCTATAAATTACTTGCCTTTACAGATAGCTATTGTAACTCTAAAGATGAAATGCAAAGTCAGCACTGTGGTCTTTTTTTTTTTTTTTAAGGAAAGATTTCACCTCAAAGTGTAATTGATTTTCCTCTTCCAAAGTATTTATTTTTATATTTACACATGTATTTTAATGTGCATGTATACCTTATTTTTATATCAATGCACACAATAGAGTGTTGAAACATGATCTCACTAATTCAGTAATACTACACACTTCAGTGACATTGTTGTTCTGCACTTCTGCAATATACATCATTTTTGTGAGAACCCTTCTTCGTGTTCCCCATAGTCATGTCTGTTTATTGAAGAGAAGGATAGCTGAGAAAAAGGAGAGCAGAGAGAAAAATGGCTTTATATTGAGACAGAACAGTGTAGGGGTTCACGAATACAAATTCATAAACTCACATATATTTTCCTGTTTTTCTTATTGGATCCAGTAAAATTGGACTACAATGTTCTTCCAAAGGTTTTGAATATATATTTAAATAGATTAAGACTAAATGGGCACTATACTCTCTTTTTTAGAACTGTAATTGATAGAGATATAGCAGACTTTGGTCTTATAAGAATAGATAATTGAAAAACAGTTTGATTTCTTAATTTTTACATAGATCATTTTCAGGCAAGTGCTTAATACTTGCTGCAACCTTCACTTTAAGACTGCATTTGATGTATCCGTGTTGAAAATGTAATTTATTAGAATATAGAAGAAACATAGCCTTGGTAGTTAAGTATTAGGGTCCTTCAAAGAATTAAAGTTTCTCAAAATAGAGCATAATCTACCAAATAACCAAGAGACACATGGAGAGACTCTATGCAAATAGGATTTCTTCTAGAAGCATTTCAATTGCCATAATAGCTTTTCCATTGTGGGTCTAGAGTGTGTGTTTCCAACAGTGTAATAACTATTCCTAATCTTCACCCAGCCATAAGTGTGCTCTCTACAACCCTGACAGTCATACTGTTGAACCTACCATCTGCTAAGAAACAAGCGTCCAGACCTGCATGAGTTGAAATAATGCAATCAGGTAAATGGAAGGAGACCTCAGATTCAATGATTTTGAATGAGACAGTATTTGAAAAACAGGAAGTATTTTCCTGAGTTCTGTTATGAGAGAAGGAATATTTTGAACCTAGAATATCTGGGATAATTTACGGTTTTTAGATAAAGAAATTTTTACTGAGCTCTAAGGTAGTAACAAATTATATTTATAAAGAATAAATAAAGGATTTATAAAGGATATTACTGGTATGGAAGTAATTGATTTAGGTTTAGGAAACACTGCTTCCTGTCCAGATGAATTAATCACTGATGAAAAACAGTACTACAGGATACTTATCCGAAGCTCAATTATACTTGGCTGCTTTCTATCAGGGAAATCACAGGCTAGAGTGAAATTGACAAAGTTGGGGATTTGTCTCAGGACATGCCTCTCACAAACATCAGAAGCCCAGAGAGGGAACTTCAATATGGCGGAGAAGTAAGACGTGGAGATCACCTTCCTCCCCACAAATACATCAAATATACATCTACATGTGGAACAACTCCTACAGAACACCTACTGAATGCTGGCAGAAGACCTCAGACCTCCCAAAAGGCAAGAAATTCCCCACATATCTGTGTAGGGCAGAAGAAAAAAGAAAAAACAAAGACAAAAGAATAGGGACGGGACCTGCACTTGTGGGTGGCAGCTGAATAAAGAAAAAAGAATGAAAAGAATTGAGGACAGTCTCAGAACCTCTGGGACAACATTAAATGCACCAACATTTGAATGATAGGGGTCCCAGAAGAAGTGAAAAAAAAAGGGACTGAGAAAGTATTTGAAGAGATTATAGTTGAAAACTTCCCTAATATGGGAAAGGAAATAGTCATCAAGTCCAGGAAGCACAGAGAGTCCCATACAGGATAAATCCAAGGAGAAACATGCAAAGACACTTATTAATCAAACTATCAAAAATTAAATACAAAGAAAAAATATTAAAAGCAGCAAGGGAAAAACAACGAATAACATACAAGGGAATCCCCATAAGTTTAATAGCTGATCTTTCAGCAGAAACTCTGCAAGTCAGAAGGGACTGGCAGGACATATTCAGGGTGATGAAAGGGAAGAACCTACAACCAAGATTACTCTACCCAGCAAGGAACTCCTTCAGATTCAACAGAGAATTAAAACCTTTACAGACAAGCAAAAGTGAAGAGAATTCAGCACCACCAAACCAGCTTTACAACAAATGCGAAAGGAACTTCTCTAGGCAGGAAACACAAGAGAAGGAAAAGACCTACAATAACAAACCTAAAATAATTAAGAAAATGGTAATAGGAACATACATATTGATAACTACCTTAAATGTAAATGGCTTAAATGCTCCAACCAAAAGACATAGACTGGCTGAATGGATACAAAAACAAGACCCATATATATGGTGTCTACAAGAGACCCATTTTAGACCTAGGGACACATACAGACCGAAAGTGAGGGGATGGAAAAAGATATTCCATGCAAATGGAAATCAAAAGAAAACTGGAGTAGGAATTCTCATATCAGACAAAATAGACTTTAAAATAAAGACTATTACAAGAGGCAAAGAAAGACACTACATAATGATCAAGCGATGAATCTAAGAAGAAGATATAATAATTGGAAATGTTTATGCACCCAACCTAGGAGTACCTCAATACATAAGGCAAATGCTAACAGCTATAAAAGTGGAGATCAACAGTAACACAGTAATAGTAGAGAGCTTCAACACCCCACTCCCACCAATGGAAAGATCATCCAAAATGAAAATAAATAAGGAAACACAAGCTTTAAATGATACATTAAACAAGATGGACTTAGTTGATATTTATAGGACATTCCATCCAAAAACAACAAATACACTTTCTTCTCAAGTGCTCATGGAACATTCTCCAGGATAGATCATATCTTGGGTCACAAATCAAACCTAGGTAAATTTAAGAAATTTGAAATTGTATCAAGTATCTTTTCCGACCACAATGCTATGAGACTAGATATCAATTACAGGAAAAAGTCTGTAAAAATTACAAACACATGGAGGCTAAACAATATACTACTAAATAACCAAGAGATCACTGAAGAAATCAAAGAGGAAATCAAAAATACCTATAAACAAATGGCAATGAAAACACAACGACCCAAAACCTATGGGATGCAGCAAAAGCAGTTCTAAGAGGGAAGTTTACAGCAATACAATCCTACCTCAAGAAACAAGAAACAAACAACTTAACCTTCCACCTATAACAATTAGAGAAAGAAGAACATAAAATCCCCAAAGTTAGCAGAAAGAAAGAAATGATATAAAGATCAGATCAGAAATAAATGAAAAAGAAATGATAGCAAAGATCAATAAAACTAAAAGTTGGTTGTTTGAGAAGATAAACAAAATTGATAAACCATTAGCCAGATTCATCAAGAAAGAAAGGGAGAAGACTCAAATCAATAGAATTTGAAATGAAAAAGGAAAAGTAACAAGTGACACTGCAGAAATATAAAAGAACAAGAGAGATTACTACAAGCAACTATATGCCAATAAAATGGACAACCTGGAAGAAATAGACAAACTCTTACAAAAGCACAGCCTTCTGACTGAACCAGGAAGAAATAGGAAATATAAACAGACCAATCACAAGCACTGAAATTGAAACTGTGATTAAAAATCTTCCAAAAAACAAAAGCCTAGGACCAGATAGCTTCACAGGTGAATCCTATCAAACATTTTGAGAAGCACTAACACCTATCCTTCTCAAACTCTTTCAAAATATAACAGAGGGAGGAACACTCCTAAACTCTTTCTAGGAGGCCATCATCACCCTGATACCAAAACCAGACAAAGATGTCACAAAAATAGAAAACTACAGGCCAATATCACTGATGAACATAGATGCAAAAATACTCAACAGAATACTAGCAAACAGAATCCAGCAGCACATTAAAAGGATCATACACCATGATCAAGTGGGGTTTATCCCAGGAATGCAAGGATTCTTTAATATATGAAAATCAATCAATGTGATACACCATATTAACAAATTGAAGGAGAAAAAGCACATGATCATTTCAATAGATGCAGAGAAAGCTTTTGACAAAATTTAACACCCGTTTATCATAAAAACCCTCCAGAAAGTAGACATTGGGGGAACTTACCTCAACATAATAAAGGCCATATATGACAAACCCACAGCGAACATCATTCTCAGTGGTGAGAAACTGAAACCATTTCCACTAAGATCAGGAAGAAGACAAGGTTGCCCACTCTCACCGCTATTATTCAACCTAGTTTTGAAAGTTTTAGCCCCAGCAATCAGAGAAGATTAGGAAACAAAAGGAATCCAGATCGGAGAAGAAGAAATAAAACTGTCACTTCATGTCACTGCAGATGACATGATAGTATACATAGAGAATCCTTAAGATGCTACCAGAAAAATACTAGAGCTAATCAATGAATTTGGTAGAGTAACAGGATACAAAATGAATGCACAGAAATCTCTTGCATTCCTATACACTAATGATGAAAAATCTGAAAGAGAAGTTAAGAAACATTCCCATTTACCTAGGATAAAGAATAAAATCCCTAGGAATAAACCTACCTAAGGAGACAAAAGACCTATATGCAGAAAACTATAAGACACTGATGAAAGAAATTAAAGATGATATAAACAGTTGGAGAGATACACCAGGTTCTTGGATTGGAAGAATCAGTATTGTGAAAATGACTATGCTATCTACAGATTCAGTGCAATCCCTATCCAACTACCAATGGCATTTTTCACAGAACTAGAACAAAAAATTTCACAATTTGTATGGAAACACAAAAGACCCCAAATAGCCAAAGCAATCTTGAGAAAGAAAAACGGAGCTGGAGGAATCAGGCTTCCTGTCTTCAGACTGTATTACAAAGCTACCGTAATCAAGACAGTATGTTACTGGCATGAAAACAATTATAGAACAATGGAACAGGATAGAAAACCCAGAGATAAACCCACGCATCTCTGGTCACCTTATCTCTGATAAAGGAGGCAAAAATATACAGTGGAGAAAAGACAGCCTCTTCAATAAGTGGTGCTGGGAAAACTGGACAGCTACATGTAAAAGAATGCAATTAGAACACTCCCTAACACCATACACAAAAATAAACTCAAAATGGATTAAAGACCTAAATGTAAGGCCAGACACTATCAAACTCTTAGAGGAAAACATAGGCAGAACACTCTGTGACATAAATCACAGCAAGATCCTTTTTGACCCACCTCCTAGAGAAATGGCAATAAAAACAAAAATAAATGGGACCTAATGAAAACTAAAAGCTTTTGCACAGCAAAGGAAACCATAAGCAAGACAAAACGACAACCCTCCGAATGGGCAAAAATATTTGCAAATGAAGCAACTGGCAAAGGATTAATCTCTAAAATTTACAAGCAGCTCATGCAGCTCAAAATCAAAAAACAAACAACCCAGTCCAAAAATGGGCAGAACGTCTCAATAGACATTTCTCCAAAGAAGATATACCGATTTCCAACAAACACATGAAAGAATGCTCAACATCACTAATCATTAGAGAAATGCAGATTAAAGTTACAATGAGGTGCCACCTCACCCTAGTCAGAATGGCCATCATCAAAAAATCTACAAACAATAAATGCTGGAGAGGGTGTGCAGAAAAGGGGACCCTCTTGCACTGTTTGTGGGAATGCAAATTGATATAGCCACTATGGAGAACAGTATGGAGGTTCCTTAACAAACTAAAAATAGAACTACCATACGACCCACAAACCCACTACTGGGCATATACCCTAAGAAAACGATAATTCAAAAAGAGTCATGTACCACAGTATTCATTGCAGCACTATTTACAATAGCCAGGATGTGGAAGCAACCTAAGTGTCCATCGACAGATGAATGGATAAAGAAGATGTGGCACATATATACCATGGAATATTACTGAGCCATAAAAAGAAATGAAATTGAGTTATTTGTAGTGAGGTGGATGGACCTAGAGTCTGTCATACATAATGAAGTAAGTCAGAAAGAGTAAAACAAATACCATATGCTAACATGTATATACGGAATCTTAAAAAAAAAAAAAAAGGTTCAAAGAACCTAGGACCAGGACAGGAATAAAGACACAGATGTAGAGAATGGACTTGAGGACACAGGAAGGGAGAAGGGTAAACTGGGATGAAGTGAGAGAGTGGCATGGACATATATCCACTACCAAATGTAAAATAGATAGCTATTGGGAAGCAGCCACATGGCACAGGGAGGTCAGCTTGGTGCTTTGTGTCCACCCCTAGAGGAGTGGGGTAGGGAGGGTGGGAGGGAGACACAAGAAGGAGGAGAAATGGGGATATACGTGTATGTATAGCTGATTCACTTTGCTATATAGCAGAAAGTAACACACCATTGTAAAGCAATTATACTCTCATAAAGATGTTAAAAAAAATAAACTTGTGGAAAAAAAATACATCAGAAGCCCACTGAATATGAGAAGATTACAGACTTCTTTGTAGCCAGTAAAATGCAAGTGGAAAATTTGGGCCTTGAGACAGAAACTGAAGGGACAAAATAAGGAAAATGAGACACAGGCCAAATAAGCACTGGATAGTTGCTCTATACTAAACTTCTAAGAAAAAATATACTGGTGTAGAAACTAAACTCTCATTTGTGTAGTCTGCTTGGTGTTATTTCTGTTTGATTTAACAAAATAGTAAATTGAAATCTGTAGCTCTGTTTCCAATGATAGATTATTTGTAAATTAAATGTGTTTGTTTAAAGTTCCAATGTCAGAATTCTAATTAGATATTGTGGAAGGAAGGTATTTGAATTTAGATGGAGCCTGCTGACTTTATTTCATTGCCATGTCCGATTAGTTGTGCTGGTTACCACATTACAATCAAAAAGTAGATAAGCTTAGAAAATCATATGACTGTGGCCTCATACAGAATAGTTAAGTGACTATTTCTCACCCCAAAATATATGTATTAACGAGGTAAAAAGAAAACAAAGTTTAAAATCACATGGACAAAAATGTGTGGCAATAATTTTCTGTTGTGATAGGTAAGGACATTCTTAGCATAAAAATAGGGGAAGATATTGGGGAAGAAAGTTCAGATACTTGATTATCTAAAAATTTAAAACTACTTTATATAGAAATATAAAGTATTTTATATAAAATATCATAAATGACATCCTGAAATAAGATATTTGCAATAAATAGGAGAGCTTAAAAGCTAATATACTTAATATATGGTGAATAATTTTAAATCACAAAATGGTATACACCCCAAGAAGGGCAGGAGTGAGGGAGGATGAGTGAAAGGCATGAAGAAACAACTCATAAAAACAAATAAAAATGATTTTTTAAATTAGCCAAGAATTGTTAATAAAAACAAGTGTGTGATCATTATTACCTATCAGATTAGTAAAGATCAAGACGTGTTAGTGCTAAATACTGATTGGAGTATGGTGAGATCAATGCACACGTGCATCAACTCCAGGGAGGGAGTTTAAAGTGATTTTTGGAAATCAGCTTAAAGATATTCACATTTTTTTTAACCCAATAACCGTAAATCTAGGAAGCCTACTTATGGAAATAGAATTATATGTAAATATTGATATAAAACTATTGCAGTAAAAGACTAATATCAACTTAAATTTTAATAGCAGGGAGGGTGTTAAATTAAAACAGGAAAATTTAAGCAACTATTAAAATAATAATTTTAAAAATAATTTAATGACATGAAAATATGTTCCTGTTGTATGAAAACAGAATAAAATCTGTTATGTCAATTTTATTTTTAACATATATTAACACATGTGCATATATAATCTATGTACTTATATTTATAGATACTAAAAATAAAATAAGCAGGAATTATAAATAATTGATAACTCCTGAAAAGTGTATCATTGTGGATCAGTGTTCTAATTTTCAAATTTAATAAAACTCATAATATATATTACTGTTGTAATTTAAAAATAAAGAAAACATTATTAGAAGAATAAGAGTAGTATTTTATTTACATCTTTACTAGGGCATAAACAAATCACTTTAATTCACATTCTAATTTCTGTCACTTTTGAACGTTCTTATAATTTTAATTCATAAAATGCACTTAAAGATATCAACCTTCAAAGTGTCCCATTTAGTGCATGTGCAATGTGACTGTATCTTCCAGGTTAGTGCTGTCAGTTTTAAGAAGCATAATATGTATGAATTCTGTGAATAATGTTCATTGAAGAGTAAGCCTTTTATAATAGAAGTAATTTCCATTGGGCCCTAAATTACCACTTCTTATATTTCATAGTTTGTTCACTAATGTTGAATTCTTTGTGGTAGAGACTTTAATTTTCTTCCTATCCAGTGGTAATTAGTGTAATATGGGTAATTAGGGTAATCTTCACACCCATAAAATATTAATTGTCATAGTTATAATTAATTCTCAATTTCAAATTGGAGCTGTGTATGGCCACTAGAAGCTTCATGCAATGGTACACAGTCTCATTTCCTCAGCAGCAGTCTTTCTCAATAACTGAATTATACTGAGTATCATCTAAAGAATGAACATAAGAACAAATACTTCCTTAAATTTTGGATCCTAAGCACATTCCTTGCCTCTCCCTAGCCAGGCAGATTTTCTTGGTCAACAGGCAGTTCTCCCTGAGATGATTCAGCACCTGATTTTCTTCCGTCCTATGGCTCCGCCACCACTGGGACTTCGCTTTACTCTGTATCCATCAGGTAGATGGAAAAAGAGAGCATGGAATGGGCAGACACTTTCTAAAAGCACAACCTGGAAGGGACACCCAGTTTTATTGCTATGGATGAACTGCATGGCTAGACCTAACTATAAGGGATGTTGGCAAGATGTAATCTAGTTGTGTGCCCAGGCAGGAAAGGAAGTAGATTTTTGGTGAAAGCTAGCAGTCTATGATAATTCATAGGATAGAGACAACTAAGTACATACAATTGGAAAAGGTCAATAGATGCCTCTGTACAGGCTTTTCTATAGAGCAATATCTGTAGATTCATAGTTTAATCTATATTTAGACAATCTCTTTTGTTCATTCATTTAGTCATTCATTCAGCAAACTCTTCACGTTGAGTAGTCTGCATAGCTGCTCTACAGTATATGAAGAAAGGTGTGAGAAAAACATATTTGAATGCATGAAACAGATAGGATCTAACTGCAAGTAACATAGACTCACACACCTAATTTTATATTGAGGTTTTTATCTGTATATCCTGAAGAAATTAGAAATAATGGAATGTTTATGGCATATGAAAATTATCTTAATAAAAGTGGCTAAATGTAAATGGAACCTTGATGGAATTACAGAACTTTGGTTTTTAGAGATGAGGATAGGAGATGGCATTCTAAACACGAGGAGTCATGTGAGTCATTGTACATTGTACAGTGTCAGCACAGAGCTCTTTGGAGAATGGGGAAGTCAAATCATAGGACATGTTCATCAGAATGTGTTTCTGTACCTCTGTGTCACATTGTGGATGATGAGACTTTCCTGTTTTACCACTGTTTTCAGATACCAGTCATAAGCCTTCTGAAAACCATCATTCTACACAGATTCATAATCATTATCAAATTCTCTGTCAAAATTTTATACCTCTGATTATATTATTTCACACAATTACTATTTTATATTCATTGTATAATTACATGGGTTTCTGTTTAACAGCTATTTTCTTCTCCTTTTATCCCAGATAAAATTCTTAAATACTGTATCTCACTTCTACATTTATTTCTGAGAAGAGATGGCTTTCTCTAATTAGCCTTTACTATTTTTTTCTTTAAACTTTGGGCTAATTTTTTGTAATCTACTCAGAGAACCTGGACCAATCGATTGCAATGGCATTTTTTTCAACTAAATATTATCAAACCTAAGAAGCAGATAATGTCTATGCTCCAGAGAGTACTATAGCTATGACTGATGTTTTTCTTAAAATTTCACATTACTGTCTATTCAGAAAATTGAAGTGCTAAAAATTAAAATCATAAATTGTTCAGAACAATTTATATTTTTAATACTATATGTTCTTCAAAAGACTTGTCTTTACAGTCTGAAAGAAGTTGTATGTTTTAACTTTTATTGGGGGCCTTAGAAATTTAGTTTGCTTCCATTCTAGAAAAATAAAATCAATGAGAAGTGAGAAAGAATTGTTTTGAGAGTGTATGGTGACAACTTTCTAACATTAAAAACAAATACTGCCATTTAAAGCAGTTCTGTTTCAACAAGATCAGTGTGATTACTGTTTGTAGAATAAAGAATTGGGGCATGGCATGGCCTCAGTAAGGAGGCTGTGCAAGGGGCTGGCTGTATGTATGAGACACTCTAGTCCACTAATTTGAAATGCAGCAGTCCCCCGCCAGGGATGTTTTCCTCCAGTGGATGCCTTAAATTGCGAATAGTACCAAACTCTGTGTGTGTGTGTGTGTGTGTGTGTGTGTATGTTTTTCTTAGACATACATACCTAGGATAAAGTTTGATTTATAATTTAGGCATAGTAAGAGACAATCCAAATGGCCAGCGTCACTATTCTGGCATTTTAGGGCCATTGTTACGTAAAACAAGGGTTACTTGAACATACACTGCAATACTGTGGTAGTAGATCTGATAACACAGACTGCTACTAAGTGACTAACAGGCAAGATAAGCTGGTCAAAGGGACGATTCACATTCCAGGAGGGACGGGGTGGGACTGCTTGAGATTTCATCATGCTGCTTAGAACAGCGTGCAATTTAAAACTTATGAATTCTTTATTTCTGGAATTTCCCACTTAATATTTTTGGACAGGTAACTGAAACTGCGGATAAGTGGAGGACAACTGTACCTACTTTATAATTGTACATTGAAAACCATTTGCTCTCTGTACTGTAAATATGTATCTTTGTACAGGATTTGATTCATGGTATATCACATATGTCTAAAATATGTCAGAAATTCTTGTCAGAAGTAACAGGTTACCAGTTTTATAGTATACAATGACATCCTACTTAGAATTGACAACCAAGTAATAGGAATAAACAGAAATCAGCATAGCCAGGTGGATTACCTGTGATAATTATTCTCTATTAACTCACTCTTATTTCTACCTACATATATCATTTGCAGGGGCACTAGCACATAATCCAAGTGCAGGGAAACAGAGCAAGCTCTTCTTCCAGTGAATGTCAGCATAGATCACAAGGGATATGAGCACAGGGGCCTGACACTGTTAGCTCTCATGCCCAGGAGAGCTTACTCAAATTGGGCATATAAGAATTAGACCCATGTCTGGGTCTAACTCCAGGGAAAGAGTCTGCAGGGAACCAGATGAGGACCCTTGTCACCTCCCACCCACCTTCATTCTGGACTGGGGAACAAGTGTGTGACTCTAAGTCTTAGTAAAGAATTCTTTTGTAAGAATGACCTGGGAAGTTCAAACATGCAGGCTGGACATATACAGTAGGGGTTGTAAGTAAGATGGCTCCAACTTGATGATCATTAGCTCTTTAAGCTGGTCACAGAAAAATGATCCCATCTGAAGGCCATGCTCCGTAGTAGCTCTGTAGATAACCAGGCCTGGCTCTGTTTTTCTTAGGCTTCAGGAGAAGCAAAGCATAAAAGTTACATCTCTGACATCTGCATCATTTTGGGAGAGCAGGAACTGACCATATTTTGTCACCAAAACAGTAAAATGTGGCCAGGTAAAATACTCTCAGACATTCAACTTGTTAGAGGAGGGCAGTAGGGTATTCAAGTAACAAAATGCCATTACATTTGTCTCAGAAAGTAAATTATGTATAACTGATTCACTTTGCTGTATACCTGAAACTAACACAACATTGTAAATCAATTATACTCCAATAAAATTTTTAAAAAGAAAGTAAATAATTTATTAGTGTGAAACAAACAAAGTTTGTGGGATTTCCAAGAAAAGGAAGCAAACTTTCACATGTGGCAAGAAATTTACTTACAAATGTTAATATACTGAAATTGATGTAATTATGTTTAGTATAGGTATGTAAGAATGAGAATTGTCTTTTCTGGCTTTTTTCCAGCTATATTTTAATTTCTTATGAAAAATCATTTATAACATTAGTTTACTATCCCAGTATAGCCGTACCAAAGGATAATTAAAACATTATAGAATTCTGATTTTTCTGAAAATTAGGAATTGATTTTGTTTTACCTAGATGAATCATGGCATGAAAAGGAGAGGAATGAGAAAGCTAGTTTTAAAGAAAAAAATGCTTTGCAAGAATCTCTTTTTTTCTTAAACATTGGGTGCTCTCTTTGATAATTACCATTTTACTTACACAGCTTGTCTGATGCAAAGTTCTTAGATGTTACTGGAGCCTATTATTACTGGATTCTACCATTTAAATCTTTATAATAATCAGCAAAATGGGAGAATACAACTTTGCTGCTATTTAATGAAACAAATTTCAACTTCCAACACACTCTGCAGTAATTTAAAGATTATGGTCAAGTTTCCCAGCCAAGCAGATACTGCAAATATTAGTAGCAAAAAAAAAAAAAAAAAAAAAAAAAAAAAAGAAAAGAAAAAGGTTTGGGTATTATGTTTTTTGTTTGTTTGTTTTTTTTATGAAAGCCAATCTCTTCTCTACCTTAGTTTATATTATGTCTCTGTGTTGTGATTTGTGAAAGTGGAGGGAAGATGATTGTCATCAAGTTCTAGTAAAATATGTGTGTGTTAAGTCTGTTCTTTTCTCTGTCACCCATAGCCTTGGGTCTCTCGGCTCAACCTGAGAGAACTACTCAGCATGACCCTCATTCCTTCTTGAATTTAGAAAGTTGGAATCAGGCCTTGATAATGTTTGTCCCAAATAGAACTTAATAAAAATTGAGTGAAACTAATCACTTTTAGCGTACTTTTTTTCCCACTTTATTTAAAATATTTCTTTTCCAAAAATTTTGCAGGAAGCCTAAGTTGGCCATAGTAACAATGAAGTCTAAAGCCAGTATACATTTTCTGTATGTCTTTCTGTTCTCTTTTTAGTTTCTTTTGAATCTTTGTATAATTTCCTATAAGCCACAAGACTACATTTTTTTTATTATTACATAACCTATATTTGCAAAATTTATGGATTATTTCTTTAAGCCAGCTCTCCCTACTTCCTCTAAGTACAGAAAAGAGCCTTGTTTGCACTCCTTTTCCAAATTATCAGAGGCATTTGGGCCTTATTCTGGTATCTTCATTCATTCATTCATGCATTCATTCAGGAAGTCAACTCTGACATCTCAATTCCTGGATGTTCTGAGGTCTCCCAAGTTTCTTTGTATGAAAAACTGTCAGGGATGAACAGGAGCCCTGCAAAAATTGTATATGGTATTAACATATCATAATTCCTGTACCTACACTTCCTATGTTGAATTTCATGTGTTCCTCACAGTAGGACGTTTGACAGATTTAGGATACTGTGAATTGGGCTGTTCATCCTGGGCCATAAGTCTCTGCAAAACTGAGATCTGTGAACTCGGAATAGAAAGTGTAGGTCATCACACACAGCGTAGTGTAGTTCTTTCTGCCAATTCAAGGTGGAGAGGTTGGAAGCATCCATCCTTACACATCTCTTACACTAAATGTTGCCCTTGCCAAGATTTTACTCCATTTTACCAAGACTTCCTTGGCATGAGTTATGCCTTGAGTTTGCAAAACTTATGCTTTGAAGTGTAGGAAGTGGGGATTGTGCTGAACTCTGCCCTGAGATCAAAATCTTTATGGATGGTGCTTTGATTTAGTTATTGCCACACACCTTAGTTATAGAAAGACCATTTTTCCAGCTCCTTCCAAAATTCTCACTTTGCCTTTTGCTTTTTTTTAAGATTTTTATTTTTTTTTCAAGCATTTTCCTTTTATGTGTATAAGGCTCATCTTTAAAAAATTTTTTTAATTAGAGTATAATTGATTTACAACGTTGTGTTAGTTTCTGCTGTACTGCAAAGTGTATCAGTTATACATATGTCCAATCTTTTTTAGATTCTTTTCCCATATAGGATATTACAGAGTATTGAGAAGAGTTCCCTGTGCTATGCAGTAGGTCATTATTAACTATGTTATGTATAGTAGTGTGTATATGTCAATCCCAGTCTCCCAGTTTATCCCTCCCGCCAACCTCCGGTAACCATAAGTTTGTTTTCCACATCTTTGACTCTATTTCTGTTTTATAAATAAGTCATTTGTACCATTTTTTTAGATTCCACATATAAGTAATATGATATTTGTCTTTCTCTGTCTGACTTAACTTCACTCATTATGACAATCTCTAGGTCCCTCTATGTTGCTGCAAATGGCATTATTTCATTCTTTTTTATGGCTGAGTAATAGTCCATTGTGTATATGTACCACATCTTCTTTACCCATTCCTCTGTTGATGGACATTTCAGTTGCTTCCAGGTCCTGGCTATTGTAAATGGTGCTGCAGTGAACACTGGGGTGCATGTATCATTTCAAATTATGGTTTTCTCTGGATATATGCCCAGGATTGGGATTGCAGGATCATATGGTAGGTCTATTTTTAGTTTTATAAGGAGCCTCCATACTGTTCTCCGTAGTGGCTGTACCAATTTACATTCCCACCAACAGTGTAGGAGGGTTCCCTTTTCTCCACACCCTCTCCAGCATTTATTGTTTGTAGACTTTCTGATGATGGCCATTCTGACCAGTGTGAGGTGATACCTCATTGTAGTTTTGATTTGCATTTTTCTAAGAATTAGTGACGCTGAGCAGCTTTTCATGTGCTTTGTGGCCATCTGTATGTCTTCTTTGGAGAAATGTATCTTTAGATCTTCCACCCATTGTTTGATTGGATTATTTGTTTCTTTCATATTGAACTGCATGAGCTGTTTGTATATTTTGGAGGTTAATCCCTTATCAGTCGCTTTATTTGCAAATGTTTTCTCCCATTCTGTGGGTTGTCTTTTGTTTATGATTTCCTTTGCTGTGCAAAAGGTTTTAAGTTTAATTAGGTCCCATTTGTTTATTTTTGTTTTTGTTTTCATTACTCTAGGAGGTGGATAAAAAAAAGATCTTGCTGTGATTTATGTCAGAGAGTGTTCTGTCTATGTTTTCCTCTAAGAGTTTTATAGTATCTGACCTTACATTTGGGTCTTTAATCTATTTTGAGTTTATTTTTGTGTATGGTGTTAGAGAGTGTTCTAATTTCATTCTTTTACATGTAACTGTCCAGTTTTCCCAGTAACACCTATTGAAGAGACTGTCTTTTCTCCATTGTATATTCTTGCCTCCTTTGTCATAGATTAGGTGACTGTAGGTACATGAGTTTATCTCTGGGCTTTCTATCCTGTTCCATTGATCTATATTTCTGTTTTTGTGCCAGTACCATACTGTTTTGATTATTGTAGCTTTGCAATATAGACTGAAATAAGAGCCTGATTCCTCCAGCTCCGTTTTTCTTTCTCAAGCTTTCCTTGGCTTCGGCTTTTTTTGTGTTTCCATACAAATTGTAAAATTTTTTGTTCTAATTCTGTGAAATTATTTTCTAATTTCTAACAGATTTGTTAACAAATTTTCTAATTTTGTTCTAATTCTCTGACTTTTCTTGACAACCTTTTATATATCAATGTCTTCATCATCTCATATAGAAAAATAAAACTTCCTTGATTTAATTTGTGACCACAGTTCATAACTGACTTCTGAATAGCTATGATTCCTGTGGTTGTTTAATTTGCTTTACTGTTTCATTCAACCAAGACATACATTTTTCCATTGAATGGTTTATGTCACTTTATCTACAAAATTCTAAAACTTTTCATATGGAGAAGACCATACTTGGAATGAGTCATGCAGAGTTGCCTTATCTTTGAAGAAAAGAAGGCTGTACCTGAAGACTTTGTTCTGCTCAGTACCTTCCATTCATAGAAGAATCGTGTTGTGAGTTTCTGATTCTTCTAGTCAGTCAGACATGCTTAGGAGTCATGTTACCCCAGACTTAAAAATGCAAATCTATGTTATCTTACCTTCATTGTAGTATTCCGACCACTGGACATGGAATTTATACTTATTACATTAAAATATAAGATCCATGAGAACCTCATACAGTTTTGTTCATGAACATTTCCTAACTGCCTAGAATAGTTCCTGTCACCTACTAGGTGCTGATATATATTTGTGGAATGAGTGACCTCTTCCAAGCATTTGAATCTCAGTTTTCTGTAGGAGTCTGCCCTTGCTTCTCACTCTATCTCTCAGTGTCTAAGCTGCTGGAACCATGGATATAGCTCCAAACCCATGAAACCCAGCCCTATTCCTGCCAGCCCTAGGCCTATGGAGAGTAAAAGGAAATTCAGATGGGAACTTATTTCTCCTCCCCATTAAATACACTAAGATTATTTTCATTCATACAGAATCCATTGCAATTTTTAAGCCAAATATAGTGAATTATTTCTAGCTTGGTTGGAAAGAAACATCTTAAAATATGGGAGAAAGTTATAATTTTTCTCAAAATGATTGGGAAAGAAAGAATTTCTGATACATTTAATTTTTAAAATAGAAAAATGCTATCTATATATGCATTCTTTTAAGACATCCTTTGTGGTATGGTGTTAGCTACCCAACAATTAATAAAGACAAGATAGGAAAGGCAAGCACCAAAAAGGCAATATGATACAAAATAATAGCAGCACATTGATAGGTTAATGTTCTTCTCTTTCAAGTGATTTTTATTTTCACTTGATATTCGAGAAACTTGATTTTATTTACTAGGAAAGTTACAATTGAACTATTCTATAAGCAATTTGCGGCTATTTATTACCAATTTCTTCTATGGCATGCTGACCAGTATTTTTGAAATAACACAAATTTGAGATGATCCTGTATATCAGTCAATGTTGAAGGTAAACATATGGAATATTTTAATTTATTGATAATGATGTACGAGGATAGGAGATATGCACTTCATTTGTTAACACATTGGGTACCTTGATTATTCAATATGATTATGCAAAAACATCTGAATAATCTTTTTTTAAATTTTATTTTTTTTATACAGCAGGTTCTTATTAGTTATTTTATACATATCAGTGTATATATGAAGTAATCTTAAAGTTAAGTCTTTATTTTTAAAAAATCCCTATTTTAGTTCTTCAGTGAAAACTCTTCCAACGTATACAGTGAAACTCTAAAGTAATGTCTGAATTTCTAATAAGCATCCAGAATTTAAAATTCAAGAAGTTTTATCAAATTACTTTAAATTATTGGAAGGTTTTTTACATATTATAATAATGCTGTCATTGCTACAGTCCTCTTTTGAAATTATTATTATTTTATATTTGAACCTTGCTTTGGGTCAAGACTAGAAATGATTTTTTTAATGACTCGGTTTATGTGGTTCATAAGGTTGAATCTGATTTGATTATAAGACATATACAAGAAATTACTTTTTTAGTTAAGACTCTGATATAAGCCTGATTATTATTTTTCTTATTTTCCTTTTTCATAAAAGTGGAATTTAGAATGTACACTACATGACCTCCTGGTCTATGAAACTGTTTGCTTTTCTGTAAGACTCATTATTAAGTCAAAAGGTGAGGCAGGCCCTGTCTAAATATTCTTCTTATAAAATAAAAATGATTATCTTGATTGCATTTATATTTTTTATTTTACCATAATTTTAATATTTTCCTTTGAAAATGAGTTAACCCTTCAATGTCCAAGTAAGCATCAATTTACTCTCTAATGAACTAAGAATAACCTACTTGATAAAAGTCTCATGTTGTGCAGATGTCATTGTTAGATGACAGTAAGCTCAGTTTGCAGTTTTGTAAGTACGGACATATGGTGAGCTTTCTTTTTTGTCTGTATTGATGGATACTTGTGTATAGTTATTAATTGAGGTGTTACTGTAGTTTGAAAAGTGAATATGCTTAACTTATGTTAGCTTTTATTTGACTTAATAGATAGCTTAGGCATTCATCAACAATAAGGGTCAGAGGTTTAGGAGATGTGTCAGCATGTTGTAGCAAATTGAATGTTGCCGTAAGAAAAATGGATGATCTGAATAAGAGAGAATTATACCAGAACCAAAGGAAGAAAAAAACAAAACAAAACTATGATTATGGTCTGAATCTAGAAATGAAACTAGGCTGGATTCTAATTCCATAGATAGCCTAATTTCAAATTATATCTTTCTACATATAACATCATCTAATCAATGGGAAAACTATTATTTTAGTTTAGAGAAATGTTGTCATCATTAGTTATTATCTACAATATGATTTTTATACCTTTGATATTAAATGCTATAAATGATTCATATAAAAAGTGTTCAAAGTTTATAAATCAGATATTTTTATACAATAAAAAATATTGGACTGTTACGGTTCTTGGTATGGTTTGTTTTCTGAAAAATATTTCAAAATTTTCGTCGCATTTCAGATTTTGAAAAAAGAAAGAAAAAGAAGCAAATAAGGAAGAAGAAGGGGAAAATATCTAAGCCCACAGAAAAATTAGAGTATATTCTTCTATGAATGCTGGCCAATTTTATACATGCTCATAGGTGGATACTGAAGGGTAAAGTTTAAATTTGAAATTAAATTATTTAAAGCCAGACATATATACAGTGGGATATTCAGCCATAAAAAGAAATGAAATTGAGTTATTTGTAGTGAGGTGGATAGACCTAGACTGTCATACAGAGTGAAGTAAGTCAGAAGAGAAAAACAAATACAGAATGCTAACACATATAGAAACATAAAAAAAAAAAATGTTTCTGAAGAAACTAGGGGCAGGACAGGAATAAAGATGCAGACATAGAGAATGGACTTGAGGACATGGGGAGGGGGAAGGGTAAGCTGGGATGGAGAGAGGGGCATGGACTTATATACACTACCAAATATAAAATAGATAGCTAGTGGGAAGCAACTGCATAGCACAGGGAGATCAGCTCGGTGCTTTGTGTTCACCTAGAGGGATGGGATAAGGAGGGTGGGAGGGAGACGCAAGAGGGGGTAGATATGGGGATGTATGTATGTATAGCTGATTCACTTTGTTATACAGCAGAAACTAACACACCATTGTAAAGCAATTATACTCCAATAAAGACGTTAAAAAAATTATTTAAAGCCAGTAGTTAAATTTAGCACGTAAGATGACTATAATAAAAAGGAGAATGTAGAAGAGAAAAAAATTCTAATACCAGGGAATATGGGCCCAAACTCCAGAAGTAGAAAGAGGGGGCAGAATAGTTTCAGAAGAAATTATTTTGTTTAAAATAGTTTGTTCATGCAAACCACTGATGGTAAATAATGCTACTTTCAGAGCAGTGTTGATAATTCAGAGTTAGAAAATAGTAAACAAATTGTAATTCAGGTATATGATAGAAGGGATAAAAAAGTTGGACACCTAAGTGGTCATCAAAATCCTTGGAAGAACAAATGGTGGCAGAAGTGACTATGTGGCCTACCTAGAAAAGCAAGTGAAAAGTAAACAATTCTAGGAACAAGCAAATGTGGAAGTCCTACTGATGTAAAGAGAAGAGATAATTCCTGCCCAGTTCTGAGGCTTACATTGTATGTGGAATCTCTGGACAGCAGAGAAGCTAAAGTCAGATGTTAGTGTCCTCTGAGTTCACGCTAACTAAATGAAAAACAGCAATAAAAATTGACGAGTGGTTTCTGGTGAAGTGAATACAGTTTTAAGAGTGAGATATCCTGGACTGTTTATATATGCGTGTATATACACATACATTTGTAAGTACACGTACAAAATAAGTATATACAAAAATAAACTAGTATAAACATTTTAAAATTATGTATTAACAATAATGTACAACTTAATTGCTTAGTGTTTTAAGTAGAAGTGCTTATCTCAAATTTTACTTACTGGCAAAATTTCTGGAAAGGGATTTGCCAGACAGTGTGAGTAGAGTTGTTTATTTCATAAACCTAATTACATGAGGAAATTAATGAAAAATATCAAGGCTGAATATGTTATTATGACATCTTAGAATAACCATGGCTTGGCTGTTCAGTCAGTTTGGCTGATTTAGAGTATCAGCCCCAACTGTTAATTAAGAAGAGTAACTCACTAAGTAAAAATACATTTTTCTTTTTTTTTCTTTAACTTATTATAATGACCCTTGTTTGCTTTGGATCTACTGTCAATCACAGCCAAACTGTCTTATTATTATTATTTTTTAATCCCAAGGTACACTATTTGGTACTCTGAATTTTTGTGTAAGATTGTTAAAACAGATATTTCATTTCAAAATTTTGAATCCAGGTGGAACGTTTTTTAACCATTATAATGATTGTGTGTATAAGTGCATAGACAGCATCTCAACATTAATTTGTTAGATGCATCTCTATGTAATATCTTTCAGATATTCTTGTCAATTTTGACTTAACTATTCTGATTTTACTGATCAGTTTTAGAAATTTGCTTAGATTTTATACTCCTAGAATGTTATTATAAATCATGTTACTGTTGCTTTTGAGATCCCAGAGTTGGTGAGACAAAAATATAATAAGGTTATATATATTTTTCTACTTTGAAAATGCAGGTACTTTTATAAGGTCAAAAATAGGTAAGGGAAATAGAGATTTCTGTTGTGTCATGAGAGAGTACTTTTTTAATCCTTAGGACTATAGGTATTGTTAAATGCAATAGAGTAGGCTCTACCTTCACTAATTCTGTAATGTAAGTGTGAAAGAAAAATATTTTTAAAATCAAACATTAACTTAAATTTTAAGTCACTTTGTCTTAAAGCATTTTTATTATACTCAAACATTATTCCATTCTTGGTCCTGAAGGAGTATAATCCAAATTTACTAATGTTGTTAAGTAGTACTCTAGGTTAAGCACCTCCCTCCTTATTTTTTTTATAACAGCTTTATACTTCTGCAGCCTTGAACATTATAGCTTCAGTAGGTACCTTACTGCCTTCTAGTCCATTACAGTATTCCATTTATTACACTTTATGTACACATGCTCTCTTGTACTACTGCAAACATTTTAGTGTGCTTAGATCTTTTAAAAGTTCCTTTAAACATGCTTATGACTACAATGCTATAAAGAAAATCATAAATAAAGGGGTTGTTAGTTTGTTTGAAACACCCATTTTCCTACAAGATTCCCTGTACATTTTTTTGTGCTAATTACCAGTTAATTTAATACAACTATACTTTCAAGAAGATACATAGTCACAGGGTCTAATGGGAAACTGTGAAATAATGTACTATTTAGATATTTGTGAAAAACTAGATTTCCATCTGTATGAAAATGTTCAGCATGTTTCTCTAACTTTGAAGTTTCCATAGTTAATACAGATGAAAACTTTTTCATTCTGCATATTATAAAAGGATAAAGTGCCCTAAGAGTTTCATTCATTCGTCATTAAACTTTGAAGACATTTAAAATGTTGTCAGCTTTTGGTTTGCTGTGTCATGCTAAGGAAGCATCCTTGTATCTCTCCTGTGCTAATCAGTTGATTATTTTGGCATTTGTCAAAATAAGCAGAGATTTTTTTTTCCTTTGACTTACTGGTGCTGGATTTTACTATTAAGAGATTTTCTAATATTAAACTGTCTTTGCATTCTTGGCCATGATGTAGTGTTTAATTTGAAAAATATAAATAGGTAAGACTATACTATAAATAAATGCAATCTTTGATTCTTCTGTTTTGGGATGTAAAGATTAAAATGAAATCAGAAATAAGTGAATTAGAGACATCACAATTTAATACATACTTTGTGTGGTAGAAATTATGTAATTACAAGCAATATGTACAGTTATTTCAATGATGGATTATATTTTACATTTTTTCAAAATGCTCTGTCATTCTCAGAGATAACTGTGGAAGGAAAGGATTAAATCACAGAAATTCATTAAAAGAATTTGTGGACCATGTACTACAGAAGAAAGCTTTTGCCTTTAGCAACATGACTGGGTATTTAAAAATCCTATTTTATACCTGTATTAATTATATTTTGATATTAGTTGAACTCTTCTTAAATATATTTTTTGAAATTTTTATTAGCCATATCTATGGTACTAATGAGAATTTTAGTTCAAATAAATAAAGAGAAGGCAATCTATGATTACTTTTTTTTTAAGTTAGAATTTAACTTTTATTTATTTAATTGGCATTCACATTTCCCTCTAAGGAATCCTGTACTTTATCCATAGTGTTTTCCAAGCTATACTAAAGAAAGAACAATCTGATTATTTTCTGCTTAACTGTCTTCAATTACTCCCCATTTCCTACCAAGTGCCTCTTACTGGCATGTATTTGTAATCTGTTCCCCACCTTGCTCTTCTCCCCTCTTCTCCCTTCTTTAAAAAATTTTTTTTAAATTGAAGTATAATGGATTTACAGTGTTGTGTTAGTTTCAGGTGTACAGCACAGTGATTCAGTTATACATATGTATATATATCTAGTCTTTTTCAGATTTTCTTCCCCTTGTACGTTATTATAAAATATTGAGTAGAGTTCCCTGTGCTATACAGAAGGTCCTTGTTGGTTTTCTATTTTATATATAGTAGTGTGTAGATGTTAGTCCCAAACTCCTAATTTATCCTTCCCTGCCCTTTCCCATTTGGGAACTGTAAGTTTGTTTTCTATGTCTCTGGGTCTATTTCTGTTTTGCATATAAGTTCATTTGTATTTTTTTTTTTTAGACTCCTAAAGGAAAACATAGAACATTCTTTGACATAAATAGTAGTAATATCTTTTTGGATCTGTATCCAAGAGTAATGGAAATAAAAACAAAAATAAACAAATGGGACCTAATTAAACTTAAAAGCTTTTGCACAGCAAAGGAAACCATAAACAAAACCAAAAGACCACCTACAGAATGGAAGCAAATATTTGCAAACGATGTGACCAACAAAGGATTAATCTCCAAAACATACAAACAGCTCATACAGGTCAATAAAAAAAAAAAACAAACAACCCAATCAAAAATTAGGCAAAAGACATAAATAGACATTTCTCCAAATAAGACATACAGATGGACAAAAGGCAGATGAAAAGATGCTCAACATAGCTAATTATTAGAGAAATGTAAATCAAAATTACAAGGAGGTATCACCTCACAGCAGTCAGAATGGCCATCACCAAAAAGTCTACAAACAATATAAGCTGGAGAGAGTGTGGAGAAAAAGGAACCCTCCTACACTGTTAGTGGGAACGTAAATTGGTACAGACGCTATGGAGAGCAGTGTGGAGGTTCCTTAAAAAACTAAAAATAGACCTACCATATGACCCTGTAATCTGACTCCTGGGCCTATGTCCCTAGAAAACCATCATTCAAAAAGACACACACACCCCACAGTTCATTACAGCACTGTTTTCGATAGCCAAGACGTGGAAGCAAGCAAAATGTCAGTCAACAGATGATTGGATAAAGGTGTGGAACATATATGCAATGGAATATTATGCACCCATAAAAAAGAATGAAATAATGCCATTTGCAGTAACATGAATGGACCTAAAGATTATCATACTAAATGAAGTATGATTACTTATTATTCAATGTAATTTCAAAGAGAATGAGATGAAGCATCATAAAGCTATTGTGGAAAACAATAGCCCAAATATCCTCACAAGTCCTTCACAGATCAAAATGGAGAAAATAGGATTATGAAGCATTCTCATGAGGCAGAGATGAATGGTTCCCAGTGGTCCTGGCCTTGCCAAATTGTGTCTTCACTTCTGTTTTAAAGTATCTGTCTTAGACTAAAAGTGTAGAAAAACTAATATTTTCAATGCTTATTTCAATCCTATTGTGTTTAGAAAATTGTGATCTTTTTTCAGATCTTTTGAAAACAATTTAGAAATAATTTTGTATTGTTGTTAGAGAGGGATAGTAAATTGAAGAGATTCTTTTCAGATCTTTTGAAATGTATGACACCTTTTTTCTTTTATTTCTGAGTTTTGGTTTAATTGGATAATATGGCAGTGATTAGATAATAAATTTGTCTTTTTTAAAATGGCAGTGAGCTATGCCAACTTGATTTTTTTAAATTAAATTTAATTTTTTTATACAGCAGGTGCTAATTAGTTATCCATTTTATACATGTTAGTTTATATATGTCAAAATATAAAAATAACTTTTTAAAGTTATTTTTGAGAAGTGAAGTTATATTCCTCAAAGAAATACAATTGTGAAGAGCTAGGGATCAAGGGTTATTGTTTAACTAACTTGTTTAACCCTTACACAAACCCAGTGGACAGTCACTTTTATTATTCCCCTTATAGGAAACAGAGGCAAAAGGATGTTAAATAAGTTGTTCCAGGTCACCAGCTGATAACAGATTGAGCTGTGATTCAGGTCCCAGTAAGTCTGGCTCCAGATTGTGCATGTATTGTATAATCTTGTGTTGATATTCTGTGTCTGAAAACATGTCCCCAGAATGTTATAGTGCAATGTGATTTATCACGAGATTCTAAATATTGAGAATTAAATTGGGAAAATTCATCATAACATATTTCCTGGGGAGAATAAGGAGAAAAATATTCTGTTAATAAACAGGTTTTGATCCACTTTTCTATAGTGAAATTGAGCTATAATAGAATTCCCACTAGATTATAATTCAAAGAGACTTCTGCCTTTTTTTAAGGTAAAACATTCATCATAAAATGAATGTGAGAGACAGTGAGATCTTTGTTTAGATATTTATGGTTGAGTGTAAAATGGTAAGATTTAGATTCAAGACTTAAGGACAGATTGGGAATTATTTCTTCCTCAGCTTGCCAAAAGCTGTTAGATTCTTACAGAGGGTACTGAAGGAAATACTGCTTCTCCCTGTTCTCCAGCTCTATCAGGACTAACATCAATGCTGTCATGATGGAACATTCAAACTGTATTTTTAGAGTAGAACAAATATAAAGGAGGAGACAAGTATTATAAAAATTAAAATTTCTGTTTTAATAATACTTTTAAAAGAGTACTTATTGCTTTGTTACAGCTAAGATTATTAATAACACACAATATAGTAACATATTTACAAGGGAAATATTGGAAACTAAAATGAAACTATATCTATACAATTATGTTAACAAACTTGTATTGAACACTTGGCACTTTGTCAGAATCTTTCCACTGATTGTATCATTTAATCTTCACCACTCTCCTCATTCATTTTACAAAGGAGGAAAGAGAAGCCAAAACAGTTGATAGGACTTTAACAAGATTTAACTCAAACCCAGTTCTGCATAATCACAAATCTAGTTGATTGTAGAAATTTCCACCAGCGTCATTAATTATTTACTGATCTCTATGGGTCATTATGTAGCTTGCATTACCAAACACTGCATAGAAGCTGCACCATTTTGTATTCCTACCAACAGTGTACAAGGATTCCAATTCTCTGCATTCTTGCCTATACTTGTTATCTCTTGTCTTTTTGATGATAGCTTTTCTAACAGGTGTGAGGTAATATCTCATTGTGTTTTTGATTTGCATTTCCCTGAATATTAGTGATGTTGAGCATCTTTTCACTTAGTGGCTGGCCACTTGTATGTCTTCACTAGAAACATGTTTATTCAGTTTCTCTGCACATTTTTAATTGGATTGTTAGCTTTTTTTTTTTTTTTGGCTATTGAGCTGTGTGATTGTATGAGTTTTAAGATATTTTGGATATTAACCCCTTATCAGATATGTGATCTGCAAATATTTTCTCCCATTCTGTGGGTTGCCCTTTCATTTTGTTGATGGTTTCCCTTCCTGTGCAGGACCTTTTTAGTTTTATGTAGTCCCACTCATTTGTTTTTGCTTTCATTGCCTTTGCTTTTGGTGTGAAATCCAAAAAACTCATTGCCAAGACCCACGTCAAGGAGCTTACCCTCTATATTTCCTTTTAGGAGTTTTACAGTTTCAGGTCTTAAATTTAAGTCCTTAACCCATTTTGAGTTAAATTTTGTGTGTAGGGTAGGCTACGGTTCCAGTTTCATTTTCTTGTATGTGTCTGTACAATTTTCCCAATGTCATTTATTGAAGAAACTGTCATTTTCCCATTGTAGATCCCTGTGTCCTTTATCATAAAGTAATTGACTATTTATTCATAGTTTTATTTCTGGGGTCTCTGTTTTGTTCCCGTGAGCTATGTGTCTGGTTTTTTGTTTTTGTTTTTTTTTCAATTCCATATGCTTTTGATTACTTTAGCTTTGTAATATAGTTTGAAATCAGAAAGTGTGATCCCTCCAGCTTTGTTGTTCTTTCTCAAGATTGCTTTAGCTATTTGAAGTCTTTTGTGGTTCCATGCAAATATTAGGATTGTGGGGTTTTAATTTTTATTTCCCTATATCTGTGAAAATACATTTAGAATTTTGACAGGGACTGCATTAAATCTTTAGATTGTGTTGGGTAATATGGCCATTTTTCACAATATTAATTCTTCCAGTTTATGAGTTCAGAATATCTTTCCATTTATTTGTGTCTTCTTCAATTTTTTCATCAATATAGCTTTCAGTGTATAGATGTTTCATTTTTTCAAATTTATTCTTAATTTCATGCTTTTTGATGCAATTATAAATGAATTATTTTCTTAATTTCTTTTTCTGATAGTTGGTTGTTAGTATATAGAAATGCAACTGATTTTTGTATGTTGATTTTTATCTTACAACATTACTGAATTCAAATATTAGTTTAGTAGTTATTTTGGTAGGAGTGGAGGATTTTAATAAAGTGGATAGGATGATCTGGTCTTTGGATACCATTCAGCTTCTTTTCCCAGTTACTCCTGTCATTTCCCAATGGACTCATGATCAAAGTGGTCCTGTTGGCAGGGTTGGAGGTAATCTGTGGGTTACGCAATGTGAACTTCTACTTACCAAGCTGATCTGGCTACTACTGAGTGCCCAATCTGCCAGCATCAGAGACCAACAATGTATTGTACACTTAAAAATTTGTTAAGAGGTTGGCTCTCACATTAATTATTCTTACTATGATAAAATAACATTCAAGAAATAAACATTGCATAGAGGAAAATAAAAATTCTAACATATCTTCCTAAAGATTAATGTATTTTAGTCCTTGCAGGACAATATTTAAGTATGAAAGAACTAGAAATATCTCTAAGTACCAAATAGAGAGTGTACTGAAGTCTAAACATAAGCAAACCTTTTAAATGTTATATAGCAAAATCTATAGCATATGAACTGAGTTCTCAGGAAAATAGTAAAGACGGCCTGGAATTTGTTGTAAAAACGAGAGTATTATGAATTTTGCTTTAGAAAAATCAGGAGAAATGTTGGGGTAAAGCAAGATTACAAAGGAGAAAGTATGACTATCCAGGTGGTAGATCAATTAAAAAAAAGGGAGTAAAGACATGTATGTTAACTGCAGGAAGATTACAGTTTAACATCAACTCAGATGAGCAGCATTGATTTTGGGTCTAATATATGGCCTTGAGTCCTCAGATTTGAGACACTGGACCAAACTGGTAATTTGAAATCCATGGGCAGAAGTTTGTTAGCAATTTTAAATGTAAGACATCACTAAGTTTGTTGGGTGGCATAGTCTAAACTATGAACTTTTATAAAAATGAGAATAGCCCATATTGTCAAAAATATTCTGTACTAAGAATTGATTACTTAAAACTTACAATAATATTTACTGCCATCATTTGAAATTAGTATTCTGTTAATAGTAGGCAAATAGTTACTTTTCCTTTGAAGCAATATATTTTCTTAAGTAAACTAATGGTAGCTTCCTTTGTTGAGTTTCTGAACTCTACTTTCCTCATATATGACTTGTATATAACTTTAAGAAGACAACTTCTTATTTAGAGACAAATAAGTCAATTCAAATAAATGGTAAAGGATTTAAAAAACATTTAATAGAGGAAAAATTCAAGTTAATATTAAGTACAAATCCAAAATAGTAATGATGGAAAATCAGAACTAGGCTTCAAATTCAGCTATTATTTCAAATCACTGGTAATCCAGTAATACTTTCCTACCCTCAACTCTCCAGTACGGCAGCAAACTTGGAGTTAATGCAGGGTATTTAATTCAAGAACTAATGGACAAGAGCAAGTGTAGCCCTTCTGCAATGTGACTCATCTTTTTGCTGACCAGAAAGAATGTTCTGTCAGCCAGCAATGGCTATAAAAAGCAAAATGTTTAGCATAACTGTTAGAGAGCAGACACAAGCACAAGAAAAAATAAAGAAAAGGAAAAAAGAGTCACAAGAAGGGAAAATTGTGAAGGCCTTAAGTGATAAAGGAGTAGCAAGAAGTTCTTTGAGAAAGAGAGTGGAAAGGGGAAAGAATGAAAAGCTGCTGGAATTATGCAGCAACGTGGGGACGTTAAGTACAAGTCAGGCACCAGTACCTAAGACCCCTCTGTGCAGCCCTGAGGGACTAGCTAGAATAGCCACAGCGTTGAAGGGTGTGGCGTGTGGCCTTCCTCCAGGGACTGTTTAGAAGCTATGGAGTCAGTGCACATTGCACACTGGTTTCATCACACCTAATTTGTGTTCAGAATACTTTGTTTTGTAAAATATGAAAATGTACAGTGTAACAGACATTATCCTCATAGGCTGAGGCATAAATATTTGGTGGCTGAAGGAGTTAATTTCAAGTACAGTTAGCTCTTGTTTTCAAATTTAAAAACAAATTATATATTACTATTCTTTTCTATATTCCCCCAGATGTTCCTATGTCAGATAGTAAAGTCACTTAGTAAATATTTATTGAAATAGTATCTTGACTGCATGAATAACATACATTGTGATCAGAACATAAAGACTTCGATGTTCCTCCAGTTTGAAGGAAATATTAAATTAATTGTTAGAAAATGTGTAGAAAAATTATGTTGGTATCTTATCTTCTTGACAGTATTTCCTGTGTGGCCTTACGAATATAAATGAAATTATCTTTCCATTTCAATGGAATGCCTGCCAGACAATGAAATAAGATATCCTGTATATTTCTTATTGTATCAAAAATGAGCTCAAGGGGGACCTTCAAGATGGCATAGGAGTAAGATGTGGAGATCACCTTCCTCCCCACAAATGCATCAAAAATACATCTACATATGGAACATCTCCTACAGAACACCTACTGAACTCTGGCAGGAGATGTCAGACTTCCCAAAAGGCAAGAAACTCCCCATGTACCTGGATAGGGCAAAAGAAAAAAGGAAAAACAGAGACAAAAGAATAGGGATGGGACCCTCACCACTGGGAGGGAGCTGTGAAGGAGGAAAGGTTTCCACACACTAGGAAGCCTCTTCACTGGTGGAGATGGGGGTGGGCCAGGGGGAAGCTTCGGAGCCACGCAGGAGAGCGCAGCAACAGGGGTGCAGAGGGCAAAGTGGAGAGGTTCCTGCACACAGGATCGGTGCCAACCAGCACTCAGCAGCCTGAGAGGCTTGTCTGCTCACCCGCTGGGATGGGCTGGGGCTGGGAGCTGAGGCTTGAGTTTCGGAGGACAGATCCCAGGGAGAGGACTGGGGTTGGCTGCATGAACACAGCCTGAAGGGGGCTAATGCACCACAGCTAGCCGGGAGGGAGTCTGGGAAAAAGTCTGGACTGCCTAAGAGGCAAGAGACCATTATTTCGAGTGCACGAGGAGAGGGGATTCAGAGCACCGCCTAAAGGAGCTTCAGAGACTGCTGAGAGCCGTGGCTATCAGCACAGACACCAGAGACACACATGAAACACTGAGGCTGCTGCTGCAGCCACCAAGAAACCTGTGTGTAAGCACAGGTCACTCTCCACAATTCCCCTCCTGCGAAACTGTGCAGCCCGCCACTGCCAGGGTCCCTTGAGGCAGGGACAACTTCCCTGGGAGAATACATGGTGCACCTCAGGCTGTTGCAATGTTATGCTGCTTCTGACACCACAGGATTGCCCTGCATTCAGTACCCCTCTCTCCCCCTGGCCTGAGTGAGCCAGACCCCCGAAACAGTTGCTACTTTAACCCCGTCTTGTCTGGGTGGGGAACAGACGCCCGCAGGGATCTACCCACAGAGGCAGGGCCAAATCCAAAGCTGAACCCCAGTAGCTGTGTGAACAGAGAAGAGAAAGGGAAATCTCTCCCAGCAGCCTCAGGAGCAGCACATTAAATCCCGCCAATCAACTTGATGTACCCTGCAGCTGTGGAATACCTGAATAGACAATGAATCATCCCAAAATTGAGGCAGTGGACTTTGGAAGCAAGTGTAGACTTGGGGTTTGCTTTCTGCATCTAATTCTTTTCTGGTTTTATGTTTATCTTACTTTAGTATTTAGAGCGTATTATCATTGGTAGATTTGTTTATTAATTTGGTTTCTCTCTTTTTTAAATATATATATATTTTCTTTTGCTTTATCTCTTATTGTGAGTGTGTATATTTATGCTGCTTTCTGTGATTTTGTTGCTATAGCTTTGCTTTGTTATCATTGGTGGATTTGTTTTTTGGTTGGTGGCTCTCTTCTTTCTTTTTTTTTCTTTGTAATTTAAAAAAATTTTAATATTTCTTTAATTTTTTTATTTTAATAACTTTATTTTATTTATTTATTTTTTCTTTCTTTCCTTCTTTTTTTTTCTCCCTTTTCTTTTTGGCCGTGTGGCTGACAGAGTCTTGGTGCTCCGGCCGGGTGTCAGGACTGAGCCTCTGAGGTGGGAGAGCCGAGTTCAGGACATTGGTCCACCAGAGTCCTCCCAGCCCCATGTAATATCAAATGGCAAAAGCTATCCCAGAGGCCTCCATCTCAATGCTAAGACCCAGCTCCACTCAACGAGCAGCAAGCTACAGTGCTGGACACCCTATGCCAAACAACTAGCAAGACAGGAACACAACCCCACCCATTAGCAGAGAGGCTGCCTAAAATCATAGTAAGGTCACAGACACCCCAAAACATACCACCAGACCTGGTCCTGCCCACCAGAAAGATAAGATCCAGCCTCATCCACCAGAACACAGGCACCAGTCCCTCCACCAAGAGACCTCCACAACCCACTGAAACAACCTTACCCACTGGGAGCAGACACCAAAAACAATGGGAACTACAAACCTGCAGCCTGCAAAAAGGAGACCCCAAACACATTATGTTAAGGAAAATGAGAAGACAGAGAAATACAAGCAGATGAAGGAGCAAGGTAAAAACCCACCAGACCAAACAAATGAAGAGGAAATAGGCAGTCTGCTGGAAAAAGAATTCAGAGTAATGATGGTAAAGATGTTCTAAAATCTTGGCAATAGAATGGAGAAAATACAAGAAACTTTTAACAAGGACCTAGAAGAACTAAAGAGCAAACAAACAATGATGAACAACACAATAAATGAAATTAAAAATTGTCTACAATGGGGCTTCCCCGGTGGCACAGTGGTTGAGAGTCCGCCTGCTGATGCAGAGGACACGGGTTCGTGCCCCGGTCTGGGAAGTTCCCACATGCCGCGGAGCTAAAAAAAAAAAAAAAAAAATTGTCTACAATGAATCAGTAGCAGAATAAATGAGCCAGAAGAACGAATAAGTGACCTGGAAGATAAAATAGTGGAAATAACTACCATAGGGCTGAATAAAGAAAAAAGAATGAAAAGAATTGGGGACAGTCTCAGAGACCTCTGAGACAATATAAGACACACCAACATTTGAATGATAGGGGTCCAGAAGAAGAAGCAAAAAAAAAAAAAGGGACTGAGAAAATATTTGAAGATTATAGTTGAAAACTTCCCTAATATGGGAAAGGAAATAGTCATCAAGTCCAGGAAGCACAGAGAGTCCCATACAGGATAAATCCAAGGAGAAACATGCGAAGACACGTATTAATCAAACTATCAAAAATTAAATACAAAGAAAAAGTATTGAAAGCACCAAGGGAAAAACAACAAATAACATACAAGGGAATCCCCATAAGTTTAACAGCTGATCTTTCAGCAGAAACTCTGCAAGTCAGAAGGGACTGGCAGGACACATTCAAGGTGATGAAAGGGAAGAACCTACAACCAAGATTACTCTACCCAGCAAGGATCTCCTTCAGATTCAATGGAGAATTAAAACCTTTACAGACAAGCAAAAGTGAAGAGAATTCAGCACCACCAAACCAGCTTTACAACAAATGCGAAAGGAACTTCTCTAGGCAGGAAACACAAGAGAAGGAAAAGACCTACAATAACAAACCCAAAACAATTAAGAAAATGGTAATAGGAACATACATATTGATAACTACCTTAAATGTAAATGGCTTAAATGCTCCAACCAAAAGAGTGGCTGAATGGATACAAAAACAAGACCCATATATATGGTGTCTACAAGAGACCCATTTCAGACCTAGGGACACATACAGAGTGAAAGTAAGGGGATGGAAAAAGATATTCCATGCAAATGGAAACCAAAAGAAAGCTGGAGTATGAATTCTCATATCAGACAAAATAGACTTTAAAATAAAGACAATTACAAGAGACAAAGAAGGACATAATGATCAAGGGATCAATCCAAGAAGAAGATATAACAGTTTTAAACATTTATGCACACAACATAGGACCACCTCAATACATAAGGCAAATGATAACAGCTATCAAAGGGGAAATTGACAGTAACACAATCATATTAGGGGACTTTAACACCACAGTTTCGCCAATGGACAGATCATCCAAAATGAAAATAAATAAGAAACACAAGCTTTAAATGATACATTAAACAAGATGGACTTAATTGATATTTATAGGACATTTCATCCAAAAACAAGAGAATACACTTTCTTCTCAAGGGCTCATGGAACCTTCTCCAGGATAGATCATATCTTGGGTCACAAATTAAGCCTTGGTAAATTTAAGAAAATTGAAATCTATCAGGTATATTTTCCAACCACAACACTATGAGACTAGATATCAATTACAGGAAAAAATCTGCAAAAAATACAAACACATGGAGGCTAAACAATACACTACTAAATATCAAGAGATCACTGAAGAAATCAAAGAGGAAATAAAAAAATACCTAGAAACAAATGACAGTGAAAACATGATGACCCAAAACCTATGGGATGCAGCAAAAGCAGTTGTAAGAGAGAATTTTATAGCAATAAAATCCTACCTCAAGAAACAAGGCACATCTGAAGTAAACAACCTAACCTTACACCTAAAGCAATTAGAGAACAAAAAAACCCCAGAGGTAGCAGAAGGAAAGAAATCATAAAGATCAGAAATAAGTGAAAAAGAAATTAAGGAAATGATAGCAAAGATCAACTAAAAGCTGGTCTTTGAGAAGTTAAACAAAATTGATAAACCATTATCCAGACTCATCAAGAAAAAACAAAGACTCAAATCAACAGAATTAGAAACGAAAAGGGAAAAAAAAACACTGACACTGCAGAAATACAAAGGATCATGAGAGATTACTACAAACAACTATATGCCAATAAAATGGACAACCTGGAAGAAATGGGAAAATTCTTAGAAGAGCACAACCTTCCGAGATTGAACCAGGAAGAAATAGAAAATATAAACAGACCAATCACAAGCACTGAAATTGAAACTGTGATGGAAAATCTTCTAACAAACAAAAGCCCAGAACTAGGTGCCTTCACAGGCGAATGCTATCAAACATTTGGAGAAGAGCTAACACCTATCCTTCTCAAACTCTTCCAAAATATAGCAGAGAGACAAACACTCCCAAACTCATTCTACGAGGCCACCATCATCCTGATACCAAAACCAGAAAAAGATGCCAGAAGAAAAGAAAACTACACACCAATATCACTGATGAATATAGATGCAAAAATCCTCAACAAAATACTAGCAAACAGAATCCAACAGCACATTAAAAGGATCATACACCATGATCAAGTGGGGTTTATCCCAGGAATGCAAGGATTCTTCAGTGTACGCAAATCCATCATTGTGATACGCCGTATTAACAAATTGAAGGAGAAAAACCATATGATCATCTCAATAGATGCAGAGAAAGCTTTTGACAAAATTCAACACCCATTTATGATAAAAACCCTGCAGAAAGTAGGCACAGAGGGAACTTACAACAACATAATAAAGTCCATATATGACAAACTGCAGCCAACATCGTTCTCAATAGTGGAAAACTGAAACCATTTCTACTAAGATCAGGAACAAGATAAAGTTGCTCACTTTCACCATTCAACAAAGTTTTGGAAGTTTTAGCCACAGCAGTCAGAGAAGAAAAAGAAATAAAAGGAATCCAGATCAGAGAAGAAGTAAAACTCACTTTTTGGAGATGACATGGTACTATACATAGAGAATCCTAAAGATGCTACCAGAAAGCTACTAGAGCTAATCAATGAATTTGGTAAAGTAGCAGGATACGAAATTAATGCACAGAAATCTCTTGCATTCCAGTACACTAATGATGAAAAATCTGAAAGAAAAACTAGGAAACACTCACATTTACCATTGCAACAAAAAGAGTAAAATGCCTAGGAATAAACCTACCTAAGGAGACAAAAGACCTGTATGCAGAAAGCTATAAGACACTGATGAAAGAAATTCAAGATGATACAGATGGAGAGATATACCATGTTCTTGGATTGGAAGAATCAATAGTGTGAAAATGACTGTACTATCCAAAGCAATCTACAGATTCAATGCAATCCCTACCAAACTACCAATGGCATTTTTCACAGAACTAGAACAAAAAATTTCCCAATTTGTATGGAAACACAAAAGACCCCGAATAGCCAAAGCAATCTTGAGAAAGAAAAGTGGAGCTGGAAGAATCAGGCTCCCAGACTTCAAACTATACTACAAAGCTACAGTAATCCAGACAGTATGGTACTGACACGAAAACAGAAATATAGATCAATGGAGCAGGATAGAAAGCCCAGAGATAAACCCACCCAACTCTGGTCACCTTATCTTTGATAAAGGAGGCAAGAATATACAATGGAGAAAAGACAGCCTCTTCAGCAAGTGGTGCTGGAAAACTGGACAGCTACATGTAAAAGAATGAAATTAGAACACTCCCTAACACCATACATAAACATAAACTCAAAGTGGATTAAAGACCTAAATGTAAGGCCAGACACTAAAAAACTCTTCATGGAAAACATAGGCAGAACACTCTATGACATAAATCACAGCAAAATCCTTTTTGACCCACCTCCTAGAGAAATGGAAATAAAACCAAAAATAAGCAAATGGGACCTGATGCAACTTACAAGATTTTGTACAGTAAAGGAAATCATAAACAAGACGAAAAGAGAACCCTCAGAGTGGGAGAAAATATTTGCAAACGAAACAACTGACAAAGGATTAATCTCCAAAATATACAAGCAGCTCATGCAGCTCAATATCAAAAAAAACCAAACAACCCAATCCAAAAATGGGCAGAAGACCTAAATAAACATTTCTCCAGAGAAGATATGCAGATTGCAAACAAACACATGAAAGGATGCTCAACATCACTAATCATTAGAGAAATGCAAATCAAAACTACAATGAGGGGCTTCCCTGGTGGCACAGTGGGTGAGAGTCCGCCTGCCGATGCAGGGGACACGGGTTCGTGCCCCAGTCCGGGAGACTCCCACATGCCGTGGAGCGGCTGGGCCTGTGATCCATGCGTGTTGAGCCTGCACATCTGGAGCCTGTGCTCCGCAACGGGAGAGGCCATAACGGTGAGAGGCCCGTGTACCGCAAAAAACAAAACAAAAAGACTACAATGAGGTATCACCTCACACCATCATCAAAAAATCTACAAACAGGGCTTCCCTGGTGGCGCAGTGGTTGAGAGTCTGCCTGCCGATGCGGGGGACACGGGTTCATGCCCCGGTCCGGGAAGATCCCACATGCCGCGGAGCGGCTGGGCCCGTGAGCCATGGCCGCTGAGCCTACTCGTCCGGAGCCTGTGCTCCGCAACGGGAGAGGCCACAACAGTGAGAGGCCCGCGTACCGCAACAAACAAACAAACAAAAACAAACAAAACAAAACAAAAAATCTACAAACAATAAATGCTGGAGACGGTGTGGAGAAAAGGGAACCCTCTTGCACTGTTGGTGGGAATGTAAATTGATACAGCCACTATGGAGAACAATATGGAGTTTCCTTAAAAAACTAAAAATAGAACTACCGTACAACCCAGCAATCCTACTACTGGGCATATACCCTGAGAAGACCATATTTCAAAAATAGTCATGTACCACAAGCTTCATTGAAGTTCTGTTTACAATAGCCAGGACATGGAAGCAACATAAGTGTCCATCGACAGATGAATGGATAAAGAAACTGTGGCACCTATATACAATGGAATATTATTCAGCCATAAAAAGAAGTGAAATTGAGTTATTTGTAGTGAGGTGGATGGACCTAGAGACTGTCATACAGAGTGAAGTAAGTCGGAAAGAGAAAAAGAAATACCATATGCTAACACATATATATGGAATCTAAAAAAACAATGGTTCTGAAGAAACTAGGGGTAGGACAGGAATAAAGACGCAGATGTCAAGAATGGGCTTGAGGACCTGGAGGGGGTTAGGGTAAGCTTGGAAGAAGTGAGAGAGTGGCATGGACATATGTACACTACTAAATGTAAAATAGATAGGTAGTGAGAGAAAGCTGCATAGCCCAGGGAGATCAGTATTAAGTGAGTTAATATTTGGAAACATTTAGACAAGTGACTGCTACAGAGTTAATATATAAGTCTTTGCTATGATTAAAACTTGGGTTAATTTCTAAATGACTTTTCCTATTGTTGTTGTCCCCTATCTCCAGATAATTAGATCAAAGCTTAGTTACTCCACTTAGCTTTTATAACAGCCTGAACAGCCTCCAGTAAATCAAATGCCTTTTCCATATTTACATCACATCTGGTGAAGACAGAAATCATGGGATAGCTTGACCCCGAAAATATGAGAACTGAGAAGGAGTTGCATCTGTCTCCTCCATCTGTTTAACCAAGATTTCTTAATTATCTGTAAAAAGATCTCTGCTCTGAATCACTAACTGTTCAGCTTAATGAACTATATTTCATTTCTACATTAGAGCCTTGTGCATTCATAAAGATTATCAACTTACTGACTGGTGATATTTTCCATGAGGACAAGGAAGGCTAACAATGACCTATATGTTACCCACATGCACTGTGTTTTTAATGAGAATGATTAAAGCTCCTACTCCTGGAGCTTTTTGTTGTTTTATCTGTTATCTCCTGTTTTCGTTGTAGACACTCAGTTTTCCAAAATCAAGTCCCTGTCACTAATTGTTCCCTCCAGTGATGCTTGTCTGCTGCTGATGTTCTGAAGCAATTGATGTTGATGTTACATTGGTTCACATTATACTTCCGTTTGCCCTTGAAGCTTTTTGGCTGTCCATCTTGTGCTTGATTGCATTCCTCACCTCATTATGTAGCAGCTGCTTTGGCATTCTTTTTTTTTATTTTATTTTTCATTTGCTTCGCTTGCTGAAATGTAAGAACTTGGCTTCACTGCCAATATTATAATAGTGTTCAGAAGTATCATTATTGATTTTGATATTGATGCTGTCTGATAATGAATGGCAATGAATCTTCTCCCCAAGCTGAAAACACTTTTATAAATGAGTCTAAATCTCTTGCCATTAGTGCTCCTTGGGAGGCCATCATTTCACAAGCTGGCTGTGTAGTTAGAAGCTAGAGGCTTGTTGTGCTACAGATTTTCACATCTCCTATTGTGGAGCTGAATCATAAGAAATTTTCCTTCAGTTTGGTAGCATGACATGCCTGTGATAATTTAACACTTGAGAGGATTTCATTTATAATCTTGCTTTGGAGGATCAACATAACTCCCATTTCACAGACTATACCTAATATATCTGACATTTAAAACGTGTAGTTGTTAGTTATTAAGGAACATGTTTTTATGAGGATGAAAGATGAAACTTTTAAAAAAGTTTTCTTTAATATTTAGAAAGGGCTTCTTTCTCTTAACCCCTCTCACACATTTTACTTATAATATTTGTCTTGTGTGTGATTCTTCCCTCCTAGTAGAATCAACCAAACAGAGGATCAAGTCCTCAGTAATTTTTGCATTTTCCAAGCAAATACCCAATAAGAAATGCTGAATAATGATTTGCTGTTTCTTTTGTTGATTATATGTATTATGTAATAGATGTTATATATTAACATATGTAGTTAAAATCCATTCATCTATAGCTTTTTAATTTAAAATATGTAAAAGTTGTGCCAAAACTATACTTTGGATCAACGATGAAAAGAAAGATTTTTTTTAGGTAGACTAATATATTAGTCTGTAGTATAAGAGAATAATTTTAACAGCATAATTTAAATCAATAGTATGATGTTGCATATCAATTTTCTCCAGTAATGTAAGATGTATATTCAATAGGACCATTGCTTGGAAGCAGTGAGATTAGTTTGAGAAAAAAATATATTTATGTTAAATCTTTCAGATACCTATAATTGAAGCCTATTATCTTAAATGTTCTGTAACTTTATACTCAAACCTCTCAGTTATTCAGACTGTCCTTCCTCCTATAACATGAACCGCTGTACTCTTTGTTTTGCTGCCATTTTCTGGATTCCTCAATGTTTGTTGTAGTCAGTGTGATATTGAGTCAAGGCCATCCCAATTATCAATCCAAGCAGTAGGAATAATTAGACCTGTCTAGGTTATTTCACAAGATTATCATGAAAGTCAAATGAGCTTATGTTTGTAAAAATACACTGTTAGGGCTAAAGTTCCATATGTATTTGGGCTTTGTTTTCAGAGCAGGTGAGGGATAAACTAAACGAAAAGACTATTTTCATAAGATGATTAAATATTTTTGTAGCTCATTCCTTTTGGTCTTATTTAAGTTTTTTAACTATACATACACAGTAGGAAACTTGTTCTTCCAAAGTCAGTGCCCAGTTCTACAGTTAGGAGCATCACCAGTTACAAACACATTACACAGCTTGCTCGATGAGCGATCAGTTAGTCCCTTGTTGATAGAGCCAGGTTTACCCTCTGAGTATATGACTTAGCAATCTTACCCCAAAATATATTTCTGATGAGACTTCAAATTCTACTGTTCATTTGGTCATATAGAATTAAATTATACTCAATACGCATGCATTTATCTTTCCTTAAATCTTTTTTTTTTCTAGCTTTATTGAGGTATGATTGACAAAACTGTAAGATATTTAAAGTGTACAATGTGATGATTTGATTACATTGTGCAAGGAATCCCCAGAGTTAACTAATATATCCACCACCTCACATATGTATATATATATATATATATATATTATTTTGGTGGGAACATTTAAGTTTTACATTTTTAGCAAATTTCAATTATACGATACAGTGTTATCAACTATAGTCACCATGTTATACATTATATCCTCAGATCTTACTTATCTTATAACTGAAAGTTTGTACCCTTTTACCAACCTCACCCTATTTCCCCCACCACCCCCAGACCCTGGCAACCACTTTTCTAACTCCTTGTTTCTACAAGTTTGACTTTTTAAATTTTAAAAAAAAATTTTAGATTCCACATATAAGTAACATCATGTGTTTTTCTCTGTCTGGCTTATTTCACTAAGCATAATGCCCTCCAGGTCCATCCATGTTTTTGCAAATGACAGGATTTCCTTCTTTTTTAAAGCTGAATAATATCACATTGTGTACATATCTATCTACCTGTCTATCTATCTATCTCTCATATCTAGACTATCTACAGATGGTATGTATGTATATATATATATATATATATATATGGTATATGTATATATATGCATATTATTTATATATATATACACACATATATGTGGTATGTATATATGTATCTATTGATAGATATGATCAAAAACATTACCAAATGATAATATTTTAGTTGCTAATTTAGCAGTTAGCCAACTTATTCCTTTCTTTGGATAAAAATAATTTAACCTCAAATGAAGTATTTGTCATCATTCACTTGCAGTAACAACTATAAATATAAGCTCTTTAATCTCTGCTGACTCTCTCATCAGACATTTGATTTTTGAAGCATTTCTCAACTTTCCCAAAGCAGGGTGTTTCCTGAATTTGATATAGAATGACTTTTAATGTGTTTAGAAACTTTAGAGACTGACAGGAGCCTATATTTAGTTGTGGTGAAAGTGAAAGGAAGGGACTGCCCAGAGTAGTAAAATGAAGAATCCCTGAGGAGAGAGAAGCTGGTGAGGGAGCAGGGAGCTACTGAAAATTGGGTGTATAATGTATTTCCTGATACATTCAAAGAAACCTTCATAACTATTCATTCAATGATTCAATAACTATTTGTTTGGTGCCTTCTACATACACAGTTAGTGTTCTAGCTATTGAGGTGTAGTAGTGAATATAATAAATAAAAATCACTGTTTTGGAGCTTACTTTCTAAATCTTATGCTCTAAGTCTATTCTATTTTAAGTCTAGTCTATCCTGCTACATATTCAATAATTATCATTTAGAACCCTCCAGTGGATCAATTTGTAATGTCTTTCTGTCCTCCCAGTACCAAGCTTTGTCATTCTTTACATTACTTCCTGCTAAACTCCTCTAAGTTAGGTACCTGGTTCATCAGTTAGCTCCTGGCTTAGTTTCATTCCTTGAATTCTTAGTATCATAACCTTTCGTATAAAATGATACTTCTGTGAAGTGAAAATATTAACAAGCTCCATTTTGGACAGGGCTTTGGACCATGGCCCCAGCAGCTCTTGTACACTGGTTTGCTAATCTCTCACAATTACACCAAGCACTGTATATATGTTAAGTACGTGGTAGTGGAATCAGACACTGTAGGTTCTGACCCTAAAGTTAGACCTCAGTGTTTTATCTATAAAATGGCATAATACTAGCAGCTACCTCGTAGGATAATACTTTCATGTACTTTTCTATTCAGTGAAGATTCCAAGACGTTAAGACACTCTTGTTTATAATTTTATTTTGGAGACTGGTCATGGACATTAATAACTAAAATACTACAGAGAAAATGATAGAAGAGTAGACACAATGCTGTGGGGTTTTAGGAAAAAAAATTATTACTCTGTCTAGAGTGACCAGAGAAGACTTCGTGGAAAAATTGGAATATCCATAGACATTAATGGATAATTGATAAGAGCATGATGTTTCTTATTTTTTTGATTTCTCACTCCAATACTTATTCATTAGGCTAGATATATCTACACTTACTGGAAATGATGGAATCACCAAAAAAGTTGCTTCAAAAGTGAGAAAAATTGGCCATGATACAGTTTAATAATTTAGTTTTGATTTTGGTCTTTATCTGTAATCCCTCTGTGGAAGTGAAAGATAGTAAAGTTTGAAGGAGAAGAAGCGATGTATTTCTATCTGTTATGGACTTTTCTGCTGACATATTATGCCTTCTAATTTGAGGCAATAGTGTGGGGATCAGGGTAATACTCTTAATGCTCAAGCAAAGCAGAGCCAGATTTCTATACTTGATCTTTTCTACGATGACCGTACATTAAAGAGAACTAATGCAACTCACCAAAATGAGCAAGTTAATTATTTCTGAATCATGGGATGTGGCCATTGTTCCCAGTCCTGCCAAAAAGATTTTTGTTTTAAATGTTAATTGATCATTTTCCATTTTATAATTGATTGAAACACTATAATCTTTATTGGTATAAGTATAATGATTCAAAACATACATCCTTTTTAATAAGTATAAATTTTAATTAAATAATTCAAATACTTTCCAAAGCAGCACGTTAGGTTTTCCAATTCCCATTAGTTGACACAGAGAATGTATAGGTGTTTCATTGATCCTTATTAAAAATGTAATTAGATTATGAATATGGTAAAGTCTCCACTGCTTACACAAATAAGGGCATGAACATGTGAGCAAACTCTAGTGGTTAAAAAAAAGTAACAACTGTTTGTAATGTGAATGTATTGTCCAATCTCTATTTGTAGATATGTACAATAAAATGTTTAGGGATTCTTGTCAAAAAATAAAAAATAAAAGACACAAAATATCTAACTTAGAAGTAGGTGCAAATTGTTCAGCTACCACATCTGTTCCTAAACAGGAATACATATAATATCATGATTACATATCATAACATATTATGATTACCACTAAAAAGAATGAAATATATTAATATGCACCTTTTAAAAAGAATGTATCTGCAGAGAAATAGACATAATATATGAATATAAAGAAATGTAAAAATACTGTTTGACAGGCTATATTAAATTTACTCTTGTAATAGGAGAGGGGAATGGGGCTAGGGATGAAGGAAAACCTTAAATATATCTATGATATTTTCTCATGTAAGACAAAACAAACATGATCAACTATCAATTTTGAGTAGTAGGTGATATTTTGATACTCATCTCAATTTTGTGAGCATCTTAAACACACATGTGTGTGCATGTGTGCATATGTATTATTCCACATGCAACAACTAAACAAAAAACTTGTCTCATCTTTTATCATACCTCATAGATTTCCAATTTTAAATCGTGCTGGGAGCTGTATAAGCCTAGGAAAATAACTCTGGGATCAGGATATAATACATACAAGTTTCAGTGCCTGCTGCTGTCCATATCCTGGTAGCATCCTGGAGGCCATTCTACATTTGCTATAACAGGTTTTTATACCAGCATCAACCAGAGTTCCTGACTGAACAGAAAATGTGTAGATGAGGAAAAATGGAAAAAGCCTTTGTATTTCTGTTGAGTGTATCATGTATGTTCCATGGTTAGGGAAGCCAGAATAAGCTGAACTGTTTCATCAGAGGTGATGCTGTTAAAAAAAAAAAAAAAATTAGAAAGTTCTGCTGGCAGAACAATCTGTGGAAATGGAGTAAAGAAAAATGGATTAGGTCCATGTGCAGAACTGTCAAACGCTTTGAGAAGGAATGCTCGTATTTTTACCCCCTGGGACTTCACAAGAAGTTATTTTCTGAGTTTGAGGAATTGATATTAAAGCCTGCCTATAAAACTCCACTTCTGAAGTGTAGGTTCTATATTTTACAGTAGAAATGCTTAGAAATAATCCCTATTTCTCCTTAAAAGAGAATCAGAATTATTCCTGGTTAAATGTTTTCTAATTTACTTTTTGTGTGTAAGTTACTTAAAATTTACTGTTTTTAAGAGTTATTCAGTTCACATATGAATGCTTTTCTCTTATATTTTGGTCAAGAATGATCTTTAAAATATTTAACCTTCAGAGATAAATGCCCAAAATGGTCACAGAGATGGTGATAGTGGGGTAGCACCTTGCACTTTGTAGCTTAGGTGACTAATGGACCTTATTTAGGCATTTAAAAAGTCAAGTTGCCCTTTTTTTTTTTTTTTTTTTGCGGTACGTGGGCCTCTCACTGTTGTGGTCTCTCCCGTTGCGGAGCACAGGCTCCAGACGCGCAGGCTCAGCAGCCATGGCTCACGGGCCCAACCACTCCGCGGTATGTGGGATCTTCCCAGACCAGGGCGCGAACCTATGTCCTCTGCATCGGCAGGCAGACTCTCAACCACTGCACCACCAGGGAAACCCAAGTAGCACTTTTTAAACCAAGCATAACTGGAATTATTTCTTCTCCCCCATCACTTGAAATAAATGAATTCAAGGACTGTTTTTTTCCTAAAAAAAATAGCCCTTAACCACATATATGGTAAAGGACATGATCCATCTGCAGGGAACCAAGGCTATACTGAAAATCTATATCATCTGAATCCTTCCTGGGTAGGGTTGTTCCAAGAAACCCACTAAGGGAGCTGGTGGTCACAGAAGCAGCTATGAAAGAAGAGTAGTAGATCTGGTCATGGGTGAACTTTTCCCTGGAGAAATGACCAACAGGGAAATGTTAAATTAAAATGTGAAGTAAAAACCAGAGAAGAGAAAGTAGTCATTAAAATAAGAAAAGGATGGTAGAAGATTAAAATGTGAGTAAAATAGAAGAAACACAAAAGAAAAAGAATAAAATATACCTGAAGATAAAAACATTAAAGATTTTAAAAATCAGTGATAAAGCAGGTAATATCCAAAATAAAAGAAATAAAAATAGAGAACCAATAAAATAAAAAAAATAAACGTATGAAAATTAGGATGATGCAACATTAATGATTGAATTAGGAAATATAACAATGAAAGTAAGATGTAAATAATAGGGTTAAAATATAAAAGATATAATTTTTTCCTTCAAAAACACTCAGCAATTATAAAGATTCATTAGCTTGGAGAAAGGCCATATAAGAGCAGAAAATCTAAATGTATAAATGATGGTAGGTAAATTCAATTAGTAACTAAATCATATAGAAGAAAAATTCAGTTACTGATTAAAAATTAGCATATATCACAGCAATAAAAAATTCTCATGCAAGGCTGAGATAACTTTATGTTAAGAACTGGAATATTCCCAGTACACCTGAAACTAATATACTATTGTATGTAGATTATATTTCAATTTTTAAAAAAAGAACTAGAATATTCCATTAATGAAACAAAAGCTAAAAGAGTGAAGAATGAGAAAGAGAACAGCAATAACAATGTAAAGAAATGCAACTATAGGAATGCCAGTAGTGTGAGTCCTTATATAAATATTTCCATGGACATGCTTCTCTTCTTGCAAAAAACATCTGGAAAGTCAGGAAGAACTCCAAACAGTGGAAAATTCTGCAGGCAAAGATACTACTCCTGTGACCTTAAGTGAAGATAAGCAAAGCAATCAGTACTTCCTTTGGCTGCTTATGAAATCTTGTACTTCTCATCTGGTTCTGTGCTTTTCTAGGGCCTATTTTGGTATTGTATTCCTTAGCTCTGCCTAGTTTCTTACATTAGGGAATATTTCCCATACCAGGATTCCTCAACTCCATCTTGTCAGGCAGAAGCCTTCCTCGTCAGCAGAAGTCATTATAGGGTCTGCAGTGATTCACACAGCACACACAGTATTGGTCTTTCTGGTGCCAAAAACCTTCGGTGTTTTTAACTTTCTACTACACTGCCTGGTCATCTCTGTTCCTTCCATCCCCCAAAGAACTCAGTTTTCTTTAGAATTATCTTACTATTAAAAGGTAATAAAATAAAAAGTTAACAACATCAATGGTGCATTAAGATTCTCTCCTTGAGTAAGACTTCCCACTGATTAATTCTACACCAGCCGTAGAGTCTTCTCAGAATTGACCAATATCAAATAGTTAAATATCATATTGCCCATGAGTTTAATTCATAAATTGTCACATACTCATGGTCATTTCTAGATATTAGCAGCAGCACTGTTCTTTTAATTTCTAATCTTTGAATTCTTGCAAGGGGTGGATAAGTAGAAGAAGGAGGAATTTGGTCTGTAGTTTTCTTGAATTACCAGGATCAGTTAATTTTAATTTTTGAGACTCTCAGCCTTCCTAGCAGGCTGTGTTTAAAGTCAAGTTCTTCTTTGCCTAAAACGGGAGAATTCTTTTAATATTCAGGTTAAATCTGAGTATGTTTGGAAAATCATTTCTGTAAGTTGACAGGAAACATTTAAAAATGCAGTTTTGTGGACTTCCATCTTTAATAAAGGTAAGTTTGTATATGAAAGAATCCTTGTTACATACCGGGCATAAATTATTGGGTTGTGTGTGCTTGCTTAGCATCACAATGTATCTTATGAAGAAATTCTATTTTAATAGGTATATGACAGAAAAGGAAAACTTAGTAACAGTGAATCTGGAATGTAGTAGGAATTTTTAATTTAATTAATTGAAATTTTTGAGATACAGATTCAGATGGTGTTGTAAGAAATAATACAAAGATTCCTTGTTCACTTCACCCAGTTTCCTTCAATAATAACATTTTGAAAAACTATAGTATACTATCTGAACCAGATATTGACATTCATACGATCCACCAATATTATTTACATTTTTCCACTTTTACTTGGATTCTTTTGTGTGTGATTTTGTGTCTTAAGTTGTATGCAATTTTATCACCTAATTAGGTTGTTATATCCACCACAGTCAAGATACTGAACCACAATGATCTCTCCTATTGCTCTGTTAGGACCCAGTCACCTCTCCCCACCCTGTTTCTGATCCCTGGCAATTCAACTGCTAATCCATCGTCCTTTCAAAGATGTTATGTAAATGGAATCATACAGTGTGTAACATTTTGGGATTGACTTTTTTTGTTTTTGTTTTTGCGGTATGCGGGCCTCTCACTGTTGTGGCCTCTCCTGTTGCGGAGCACAGGCTCCGGATGCGCAGGCTCAGTGGCTATGGCTCATGGGCCCAGCCGCTCTGCAGCATGTGGGATCTTCCCAGACTGGGGCATGAACCCATGTCCCCTGCATCGGCAAGCGGACTCTCAACCACTGCGCCACCAGGGAAGCCCATGGGATTGATTTGTTTTTACTCAGCATAATTCCCTGACAATTCATCCAAGTCATTGCTGGTATTAGTATTTTGTTATTTTTTATTGCTCAGTAGTACACCACTGTGTGTGTGTGCGTGTGCGTGTGTGTGTGTGTATATATATACACACACACACACGCACACGCACACACACATACACACTACAGTTTGTTTACCATTCACCTGCTGAGGGACATCTGTGATGATTCCAGGTTTGGGCTATTATAAATAAAACTGCTATGAGTATTCATTTGTAGGTTTTTGTGTGAACATAAATTATTATTCCTCTGGAATAAATGCTCAGAAGTGCCAGTGCTGAGTTATGTGATTATTCGGGTTTAGTTTTATAAGAAATTGCCAAACTATTTTCTAAATGGCTGTAGCATTTTACATTTCTTCAACAATGTGTAGTTGATCTAGTTTCTCCACATCCTTTCCACCATTTAGTGTTGTCACCATTTTAAATTTTAGCCGATAGGTGTATAGTGCATAACCCTGATAGTCAGTGATGTTGAACATCTTTTTATGCGCTTTTTTGCCATCTGTATATCCTTTTTGTTGAAGTAGATGTTCATGTCTTTTGCTTATTTTCTAAGTAGATTGTTTTTTCCCTGTTGAGTTTTGAGAGTTCTTTACATGTTCTGAATACTTGTCCTTTGTTATGTATGTGGATTGCAAATATTTTCTCCAAGTCTCTAGCTTGTATTTTCACCCTCTTCACATAGACTTTCACAGAGCAAAAGTTTTTTTTTTAATTTTGATGAGATCTAATTTATAAATTTTTCCTTTTATGGCTTATGCATTTGTTTAAGAACTCTGTGCCTAAAGATTTTTTCTTATTTTTCCTAAAAGTTCTTTTCCCAAACTTATTGAAATATAATTGACATGTAACATTGTGTAAAGTTATTCTTCTCACATGCTTATCTTTTGTGTGTGTGCGTGTGTGTGTGTGTGTGTGTAGAACTTTTAAGATTTATTCTCTTATCAACTTTCAACTATACAGTACAGTATTGTTAACTATAGTCACCATGATGTATATTAGATACTCAGAACTTATTCATCTTACAACTGTAGCATCTTATAACTTCTACCCTGTGACCACCTTCACCCATTTTCCCCATTCACCCACCCCGGCAATGACCAATCTATCTCTATGAGTTCAGTTGTTTTTTTTTTTTAGATTTCACATGTAAGAGAGATCGTACAGTATTTGTCTTCATTTGTCTTATTTCATTTCATTTAGCATAGTGCCCTCAAATTTCATCCATGTTGTCACAAATGGCAGGATTTCCTCTTTATGGCTGAATAATATTCCTCTGTGTATATGTGTGTGTGTGTGTGTGTGTGTGTGTGTGTGTGTGTGTGCGCGTGTGTGTATGTGTCTTTATTCATCTCTCAACGGACCTATAGGTTGTTTCCATGTCTTGGCTATTGTAAAAAAATACCCCAGTGAACATGGGGGTGCAGATATCTCTTCAACATAGTGATTTCTTTTCTTTGGATATAGACCCAGAAATGGGTTTACTGGATCATAAGGTAGTACTATTTTTAACTTTCTGAGGAACTTCCACAGTGGCTGCACCAATTTGCATTCCACCAAAAGTTCACAAGAGTTCCTTTTTTTCCATATCCTCACCATATCTCTCTTCTTTTTTATAATAGCCATTCTAAAGGTGTGATACCTCACTGTAGTAAGTTTTTTTGGTTATTTTATATTTTCACTCATGATCCATTCTGAGTTAGTGTTTGTATGAAATTTGCATCAGGATTTTTTTCCTTTGCCTAAGATTGTTCAGTTGCATCGACACCATTTGTTAAAGGTTTTTCTTTCTTCATTGATTTACTTTTGGACCGGTATAAATAATCAGTTGAGCATATTTATATTCAGGTCTATTTCTAGGTCCTCTGTCCTGGTCCATTGACCTGTTTATCTATCCCTTCACCAATATCACTGTCTTGATTACTGTAGCTTTATAGACAGCTTTAATATTGAGTAAACTGATTCATTTTCCTTTATTTTTTGTCAAGATTGATTTAGCTATTCCAAGGCGTGTTCCTTTTCATATAATTTTTAGAATGAGCTTGTCTATATCTACAAAAACCTTGCTTGGATTTTGATAGGAATGTTTTACTATGCTGTCTTCCATTTTACAAATAGAGTGTGTCTCTCTATTTATTTGTTTTCTTTTATCAGCATTCGGTAATGTTCTTTTTGAGGAAGCTTCTTTAGCCAATCTTTAAGAGTAAGTCAGCTAGTAATAACTTCTTGTAGTTTTCTATCATCTGAGAATGTTCTCAATTCCTCTTCTTTCCTGAAAGGTAGCTTTATCGTTACAAAATTTCTGGCTGGTAGTTTTTTCTTTTAGCAGTTGAAAAATATTGTGTTACCTCCTTTTTTACTCTGTGGTTTCAAATAAGAAATCCACTAGTGTTTGAACTGGAACTCCCCTGTAAGTAATGTGTTATTTTTGAGGTTTTGTTTTGTTTTGTTGTTGTTTTGTAGGTTTTGTCTTTCATGAAATTTGGAGAATTTTCAGCCATTATTTCTTTAAATATTATTCAGTCTCACTATCCTCTTCGCTTTCTGGGGTTCTGATGATATAAATGTTGGATCTTTTGTTTTTGTCCCACAGTCCCTAAGGCTCTGTTCTTTTTTTCTGCCTTCCCTCAGTTTATTTTCCCTCTGTTGTTCAAGTTGGATAAATTCTATTTTTCTGTCCTCAAGTTCCTTAATTCTATCCTCACTTATTGCCACTTTACTATTGAGCCCATCCAGGGAGATTTTTATCTCTGTTATTGTGTTTTAAGTTCTATACTTTCTATTTGATTCTTTTGCATAACTTGTTGCTGATATTTTCATTTTTATCAAGAGAATTTGTAATTGATTCTGTAAGCATTTTTATGACTCTACTTTAAAATTCTCATCAGATAATTTGAACAACTGATTCATCTCAATGTTGACATCAGTTGATTACTGTTTCTCATTCAAGTTGTGATTTTCTTGGCTCTTGTTATGAGAATGATTTCCAGTTGTATCCTGGACACTTTGTGTATTATGTTAGTAATCTCTGGCTCTTCTTTCAGTCTTTCATTTTAGCTGGAAGTTACCCTTTTTAGGTCTTGCACGTGTGTTGTGACCTACTTTTGTCCACTGCAGTTCCAATGGCAGTTTTTCAGAGTCTTTACAGTGTTGCTATCGTCTGCTCGGTTTGTCTTGTGCCATTGGAGTTCTCACTGTTTCATGCCACTGCTGCCTGAGGAAGTAAAAGGGGTTTCCCCAGCTTGGACCTCCAGGTATCTCTCAGTGGAAGGGAATGTGTGGTGGGATCCCCTTACCAGAGCCTCCCCCATTTCCCTGATATCTCTTGGGTAGTGAGGAGATCCTCAGGCTACCTGGGACAAAGATGTTTCCTAGACCATGTCACTTACTGTAATTGGGTTCCTTTTTCCTCTTCTGTCTGTTTGTTTCTAGTAAGACTTTGATTCAATACTTTGTAAGCTTTTACTACAGACGTCTTCGTGTATTGAATATCCCTAATTAATAAACATTAGATAATTCCTTGTTTAATCAAATACACAGTGTGCTTGGTTTTCCACGCTTCTATGTGTGTGTGTGTGTGTGTGTGTGTGTGTGTGTGTGTGTGTTTGTGTGTGTGTGGGGGGAGTTTTAGGTGGAAAGAGATGAAGAAAAAGTCAAAATAGCAATAGCAGAAAGATGTTTTTGTAAACAAAGTTTTTTCATGTGGGGTCCCACTGGCTCAGATTAAGAATGCCTTTTTTAAAAAATAGGCATCCATTAATTTTAAACACAACATATTTTCACAGCTGACCTATCATCATCGTATCAAGATCTTGAACAACATAGAATAGACTCAATTTGAAATAGATAAGTATTTAAATAAGCGATCTAGCTTAGTAACTCTACTTGCATAATTTTTATGGTTTGCAAGTATTTTCCAACACATAATCAGTTGTAGGCATATAAAAATATGTGAAAAACAAGGAAGGTGTCAATATATTTATTTTTACAGCTTAAAAATATTCAGAGAGGTTAGATAGCCTATCCAATATTTCTAAGCTAGTAAATGCAATGGTGGGGATATGTATTTAGGTCTCATTTTATGCATGTGGGAAGTGATGGGATCGCATTTCCTAAAGATTGTTTTGGGTGAAAATAGATGATATATGCCCATTTTGAACAGAGACAGAAGCACATGACAAAGACTTCCATAGGTTCTTTCCAATTTCTCTTAGTTTATGTATTTAACTTTGCTAACAATTAACTAAAAACCTGAGTGCTTGCTTGAGTTTATTTTTCAAATCTAAATTTAACAATAACGCAGGGGCAATCTTAGGAGAGAACATTAAATTGATGGCACTTATTTTTAATTTGCTTATTTTTATTTTCTGATAAAATAAATAGTTTTCTTAATAGGCAAACAACTTTTTGAGGGTCAGCATAATCGCATCCAGGATTTAAATGCTGTTTCTAGCTGGAAGCTAACTCTGCTGTGTGTCCTGCATAAGATGCCTGGTTCAGTGAGCAAAATGTGCATCGTGTCACTTTGAAGATAAAGTCATGTCTCCTAGGATGCATTGTCAACAAGCCTGATGAGATACAGTGTTGGTGCTCTGATTTTCTCTTTAGTTGTGCTTTGACTTTCGAGTCCTTTCGGTTATTCTTTATAGTCTGAAGAAATCACAGCTTCTGGCTCTTCTGTACTGTTTGACTAGTTATAGAAGCCTGTCAGTTTTCCAATACTGAAAGAATCTACAAAATAAGTGAAATGACCTCGGGCATTATTTCGGATACCCATTGTAATCATCGCTAGATTTAAACTTGAGGGTTATAGACAGAATTGCACATTTAAACATGAGAATTTCTGTTTTGGCTGACAGGCAAAATTGGAATTTGTTAGACTCTCTTTTGCTTAATTTTGGACCTAGGGAACGAGTATTACTCATTGATTTAAAGAGTAATCTCTTTAATAGAGTAAGACCCCATGGCAAAATCCACAGGGATGTGCTGTGTATCTAGTCCATGTGAGTCATGCTATGGGTTATAACATAGTTTTCTTAAAACACAGTGGCATATTGTCTGTTTCTTTCATTGTAGAAATAAAGGTCTTCTCTGACTGTTTATCTTTTTTTTTTCTGTCAATGCCAGTGTTTTAGTCAGGTTTTTCTATACTTCAGAAAGTCATTAAGCTAGTATCACTTAATTTTAAATAGTGGTTGCTTTTCTTTTTTTTAAGGATGAATACATTGTAGAGGTTTTGGAAGTTGAGAAGTTTCTTAGATCAAATTGCCTTTCCTTAAAATTAATTGGTGCTGTGAATAAGAAATGATTTGGGTGTTTTGTTTGCTTTTCATTTCAAAATACTTTCTTGTTTTTCTTCCTTAATGTTTAAGTTGTACAGAGTAAACCCCGTATTGGTAATGACTTACTAAAGATAGATGCTCTTCCACTCTTCTTATTAGTTGTAATTGCTGATGTAGATTATTGTGAGGCTGAAAGATTTGTAACACAGCAGGTTATTCATTAGCAATTCTGGGATGAAAACTCAACAGAAAATCATTTGAATCTAATGATTGTTTTAAGTTATAACTGACTCCGTAATGCATGTAACATTTTAAATTCCTAGACACTCTGTGTATTTCTGTTCCTGAATTAAAAGCATTCCCAAATAACCCATTCTACATATTATTATTATACAACTCCTATAAATACCGTTGTCTAAGTACAACAGACAACACCAAATTACATCCTTTCAGAAGATGTACACTGTAAATATATATGTAGGCTTTTTCAATTCTGGTAATTTCCTAGGCTATCCTCTGCAATGTCACCTTCTACAAACAATTTAATTTTTCAAAGGACATATATTGATATGCATGATCATATTTGTAAAGACTCAGCATATTGTTTACGAGTCAGAAAATGTTAATCTCTCAAATATGTTAATTTAGTATCTTTCAAAATACGAAGTTTAACCCCATTGATACCATGTCTTAAAATGCTTATGTAGGGACTTCTCTGGTGGCACTGTGGTAAGACTCCACGCTCCCAATGCAGGGGGCCCAGGTTTGATCCCTGGTCGGGAAACTAGATCCCACACGCATGCCTCAAGTAAGAGTTCACATGCCACAACTAAGGAGCTGACGAGCCGCAACTAAGGAGCCCACCAGCTGCACCTAAGACCCAGCATAACCAAATTATTAATTAATTAATTAATAAAAAAAGTTCATGTATCTGACAGTTGTTTTTTGTCAGTATAACCAATTAATTCATGAAACAATAGGAGATTAATAACCACATTTTTGATAAACACAATGGTTGTTTCATTTAAAACAATATATATATACACATATATGTATATATATATTTGATTTGGGAAAAATAAAAAGTCATGGAAGTGGCAAACACATTGTGTGAAAGCCACAACTGTCTGGATTGCCTTTTGATTAAGCCACTGACTCAAATTTGATGAAAGCAATAATGTCTGTCCATTGTTTTAATTAGGGTTTCTAAGTGTGTTCTTTCCAGTGGCAATAAGCTTGTTTCTTAAATGTAGATACAATTTAGAATGTATACCTCAAACACTACTAGAAATTTAAGAAAACCATAAAACTGGTGGCTAAAAGGCCACAGAGATCAACAGAAAAGTTCTCACACTTTAGTGATTTTTCTTTAATTTTCTTTACATTTCCTCTCCTGTTATTTTTGTAGTTCCTTTCTCTTGCAACATACTTTGAGTCTCTGAGTATCCATTTCCTCAACTTTAAAATGGAGGTATTAATAAGACCTACCTCATAGGGTGGATGAGAGGATGAAATAAGTTAATGTATGTAAAAGTGCTCTCAGCATACTAAGTACTAATCCTGGCCCTGGAAGGGCTTAACAAAATTGCTTCCTTATACAATTTGCAAGACCCTGCTCCCAATTCTAGAACTTGTTCAGTATTCTAAAACTCAGCTACTATGAGTCACTCTTGGTAGAGCTTATACATTATAAACTGGATTTTCTAAGTTGAATGTTCCTTGAATCTGAGCATTGTTATTGTATTCTCAACCTCATCTGCTGGGATAAGTTTCTCTTAGATCTGAAGCTAATGGTTGCTGTACCTCCTTTGTGAATAATGTTTCTTTAAATTCTACCATACCTGATGTGGTACAGTTTAGTCCTCCAGTAATAGCCCTATGGGAACAGGGCTCCCAAGATGAGCAGGGTTTGGGCAGCCAGATTGTAAGCTCCTCGTATCCCCCTCATACCTCCCAGAGATGCTAAACATGATCTGAGCATCTCATTGTTAAGGATGTTTCTGAATTGGCTGGAAGCCTGAGCTAGATGACCTCTAAGAGGGCTTCCTACCAGTCTGTGACCAATCTGCAGCAGGGTCAAAGAACCCAGCGATTTACAAGGCTGTGTTTAGGAGTCCACCAATAGAATGTTTCAAAGTGATTTCTGCTTGACTGACCACCATTTCCAAAATTACCAGTCAGTTAAGATTTCCCCAAATGAGGCAAAGCTGTTTGTGTACGCTTCAAGTCATCCATGTCTAACTTTGCATAACTGACGTTCTGAGCTTTGTGAAGAGTTTATAAATATTCAAAGATTTATTTTTGGCAGTCCTATAGGGATGAAGATTTGCTAAATGTGTTGTTCATTTAAAAGATAGTGATGCTTCACTTACTTTCTCGCAATAGGTACGTTCTTTCCACCTTTAATTTATATATAGCTTTATCTTATAGCCTCTAGTGCTGCAAAAAAAGTAGTCAGCATTCCTGAAAGGGAGGACTACACTTCAAAGAAAAAAACCAAAACATAGCTAATTACTGTGATTTTTGATTTGAATAAATAGATTAATAAATTTAATCTGCTCCTGTATGCCCTGTGACCGTACAACTTGGAATCATTGAGAACAGTGAAATAGCTGACATTTTTAATCACTCACCACAATGCCTGGCACTTTAAAATATTGAAACCACAGGAGGAAATACTTAAGGTACGTGTCAATCTGTAAGTGCTTTGGCTTTTGTGAATTCTGCACAGTACAGACTGATCTGTGTTCCTTAGAAAGTGTCCATCTTTCACATTGAAATGCTTTAAAAGTTTGGAAGTATCCACAAATTGTAACAATTTTGTACATTTTCACAATACTAGAGCTTAATTTGATGTTTTAATCATTTTAATTAAAAAAAATCTATTTCAACCTAAAGTGATGCATCTGACATATGATAATAATTCATCTGTAGTAGTTATGGAATTATGCTTAGAATAGTCTGTTTCCTTTATAATTTTTCTCACGCATGGGTAAATAGTCAGTAAATTATTCCGTTTTCCTTCCAAGCATTCTTTTCATTGAGAAACGCCTACAGGCTAGTAAATGGTGAATTTGACATCACTATTTTGGTATGATTCTGTGATGACTTCTGTTATACCTAATTGTAAGTAATTAAAATTTGTAAAGAGAGAATTTTAACTTTAAGAAAATTTTATCAGTTGTCTAAAAAGGCAAACCAGAGCCACCTACAATATTTTGATTCACTGTAAATCCTGGTTCCTTTAATTTCATCTGAATCCCTTAATTCTGTGATATCTTAAAATGTCAGATATATAAAATGACAGATAATTCTTTACCATCAACTGTACATTCTAACAATCTAGTTTACTTTTTTTATGTTAGAGTATATTATTTATTTGTTTTATACAATAGTTTTTACTTTTGGAATCAAACCCACTGTTTTATTTTCAAATCTATGTTAGTCTTTAGGCATGTGGGAATATTCCATAATAAAAGTGACCTAGTAAAGCTGTGTTTCATGAAATAAAATCAATTAATTACATGATAATATTCTAATACTTTTTTAAAAAGCGGTTTAAACTTGGTTCACTTGCCTTGTACAATCAACTAAGCAAAGGGTTTTCCTTTTTTCCAAGGAATCTTTCTGAGCCACACTTTTAAACACAGAAATATTTAATAGTAATTTCTCAGTAACAGACCAAAATATTTAGAACTCAATAGGAAGAAAAGGGAAGTGGTTCTTATCTGAATTCAAAATTTAATAGGAAAAATGACTCCATTTAATCCATGTCCTTGAATCTTCCTCAAAACTAATCCTACTGTCAATTTATTTTTTATTCACCTCATCCTCTTAAATATTTAAGCCTTTGTCACTCAAAAATTCAAAGGAAGATGTATGCCAAGAGTTCTTTCTCTAAGTTTTTTTTTACATTCTTAATTATAACGAAACTCTAAGGTGGGAGAGGAACTGATTTTGGAGATTAATTTGAATAATAAGAAAATTGGGCAAGGTCCTAATTATCATTTTCTCTCAGTTATTTTGTTCTTGATAAATATATTTAAATTACGTTGTTACAAAATATATCTGAAAACTAAATAAATTCTATTCTTGTTTAAGGATTTACATAGGAGGCAGAGTGTATGAGGTTGAGGACAAAAACCTGAGAATCTAACAACCTGTTCCATCATTACCAGACAATCTTGACTGTTTGCATGTCTCTGGCATGAATGTAAAGATTGAGCTGAACACAGTCCCAGGATCTCCAGCCTTTAAGTCTCAGGAGCATTGTGTACACCCTAGAAAAATGTGACGGTTTTTCTCTTTTTAATTTCATTATATGGCTTCCCATATTTATGCACTGGTTTTGTTTCATTTGAGCTACTAGGAGTGTGAATCCTCAAAATGCCTACTATACAGTCTTAATTTCAAATTCTAGATCTTAGCATCAGTTTCTATAGCCTAAACATGAGAGAAGGAAACAAAATTGATTGCATGCCTGTTGTGTGCCAGGAGCTGGGCTAGACTATGCATCTTTCGTCTTAACCCTTAAACAACAGACCTGTGAGGTAGGTGAGTAGTCTCATTTCACAGATGAGAAAGCAGACTCTGAGTGTAAGTACCTAGTCCAAGGTCACAGAGCAGTTAAACAATACAGTTGGGATTAAAAACTCAGTATTATTGACTCTAAAGCATATTCATAAATTTTTATGAATATCGATAAATGGAATGGATCAACAAATTATTAATATACTGCTACATTTTATAAGTTCATAAAATTTAAGGATAGCATGTTTTATGTACAAATAAAATATTACACGGGAATGGTGAATGAAAAGTAATGGTAAAAATTATTTCACTTAAATGTGAGAGTTGTCTTTTTTTTAAGCTAAAGAATTTAAGACTTCTTGAATATTTATCAAAATTAATGAAGTGGAGCAGAGCTGTTACTCTCTCATGTTGACTTAAATTGGTTGACTTCCTCTGCATTGCACATTTTGTCTAAAAGAGAAAAGAGCACAAAGATTAATGCACATATGTTTTATGTTGTTAAAGTTTCAAAAGTGATAAAACTGTTTTCACAATGGATTAGAAATACTTTCCTTCTTCTGGAAAAAAGTCATGAGCTACATAAATATAAAAATCAAAAGTGGCTGTAAATGATGAATGCTACACTTTCTCTGAAAAGTTATTTTTTTCTGATGGGAGAAAAAAATCAGAAAACTGATCTTTTTGCTTTGTATAAACTTAAATGAAAATAGTTTCTGGACTTCCTTTCAAATTAATATTCAGCACACAAATTACTGAGCACTTACTATTGTATCTAAGGCAATATGCTAGTTGCTGGAGATACTAAAATTTATAAGACATAGCTTTGACCATCAAGGACATTACAAAGACTAGTTGTATTTTTTGGTCTAGCATGTTGCGTAGTTATAAATACAACCTGAAGTTATCTAATAGCATCAAACAGTTCGGCTAGTAAATACAAGAGTTGAGGCAATGTCAGAGCATACGTACTAATTAAATGGTCTCCCCTTATTACCATACTCTAATTACATTAAATGGTATCAGAAGTATAGTTCATTTTCACTTCAAAAGCCATTGTATTCTTTTATTTGTATAATTAAACTACAAGAGCTGTAATACATTCAGACAGAGCTTGTACAGGGTTACTTAAATGATAGCATTTTGCTTTGGGGCAAACAAATAAAACATTTCCAGAAAATGCAAGTAATGTGTTAATTAGGCAATGTTCACAAATTGTGAAAATGCTCATTTATGTCATTACTAAGATTGTACTTCATTTGCCAATTTATTTTTTATCAAGTATACCATCTTAATATTCTTGGCCTTACATTTTTATAGTAGAGTAAAAGATTGTGCCAACTAGCACACTTTTAAATCAGATTTTACAGTTCAAATTTTCCCTGATAATCTAAGGCTAATTTATTGTCATCAGGGAATGATGTATATAGTGATGCTGATTGGTATTGAAACTCCTAAATAATATGTCACTAAGTATATGTCCACACATACAAAGATATACATGAAATATTCCCAAATAAAAACTGTACTCATATTTTATCCATGATTTTATTTTTCATGTTTCTCAGACTTCTCAGTTGAAGTCTACTGAAGGGATAAATAGGGTGTAAGTCTAAGGAATCCTTTCAGTATTAGGTGTGTTAAAATTAATGGGGAAGTCAGGTCTTTCAAGGGAAGTTCGGTCAGTTGGAAATGCGGGAATGGGGTTCAAGGAAGAGATATAAAGTAGAAGAGACCAGAAAGGAAGACCAGAGCTCTGAGGGATGAGATAATCCATGTGCTGTGTAGGCCTTTTTGAAAAGCTAAGAGGAGAAGTTAATTACTCAGTGTCAATTAAACTGTGGAGACTAAGTCCTTGAGGTAAGGGATGAGGATGATCCCCAGTGTAGCAGAAGTGAAGAACAAAGATAACATGGAAAGAGTCACTGGGTTATGGAAAAAGAGGGGTCGAGGCTAGGGTAATTAAGGCAGGATTGAGTAGGGGGAAATGAAAACTTTTAGTGCTTATTACATATCAAATAATTTGATAAATTATAAATAATTAAATACGATAGTAGATTTGACAGCAAGGTCAGATGAAGTTTTGTTTGTTTTAGTGTGCTTTTTTTTTTCTATAAGATGTTTATATAATAGAAGGACACTCACTTATTCATTATGTCAAAGAGCATATATTTATGGAACAGATTCTTTGTAAAATAAAACATTATTTAAGCTATGTTAGGGCTAAAAGAAAATAATAAAGAATAAGAAGCTTTCAACTTAACATAGGAAAAATGAAGATTATTGGGGTCAAGAATTGATGGGAACATGGCCACAGATAAAGAAATGAGACTACTTACAGGGAATCTGAGAACCAATGACTCAGGAAGTTAAAGAGTTCTAGTCTCTAGGCTCACATAAGATCTTTTATAACAGTGTATTTGTGTTACTTTCATAGTTGTGGATACAGTGAGAAATAACTCTATAGGAAATATCCCTTGCCCTCAAGGAAGTGTTGGAAAACTCACTCACACACAGTGTTCTCAAGCCAGTGTGTATTTGTGTGAACCAATAGCTCTACAAAAGCAGAAGGAGAGATCATGTCTGCTTAGGGAGACCAGGTAGGGTATGAGGAAAGGTTTGACATGGGCTTGGCCTTAGGAATGGGAAGTACTCCAACAGTAGTAAACTAGGGGAGGAGCAAAAGCCCAGGAGTGTATAGTGCTTAGCAAACCATACGTTGAATAGAAAACTAGAAGCATAGATTTTGCTTAGAGGATTGCAGAGGGCCTTGAGTACCTAGAAAAGGGTTGATGCTTTATAGGGCAGGCAGTACTGAGCAGGGGAAAGCAGAATCAAAGAGCTGCTTAGGAAGATTTCTCTCACCACAGGTCTTAATAGAGAAGGGGAAAAAAGAGAACTCGTGGTAAAGTGTTATCATCTGAAATTGTATACTCTCAAAATGAACCTCAGATTGTGTACTCTAAAAATGAAACCTCAAAAGTACACTGATTTTTCTGAGAGGTGAAATGTTCATAAGAAGTTATGAGTATTTGCAAGGACAATTGAGGAGAAGTAAAACTACTTGTATTAATAAGTGACTTCCTAATGATAATAGAAATACAAGTAGGAAGTGCTTTGTGGGAAAGACCATAGGAAATGAAAATAAAATGATGGTTCTTACTTGCTAATTAGGACAGAATGGCACCTTCAGAAAAATCACAGTGGTTAGTGTTACCGTTCTCTCCAGGAGGATGGACTCTTGTTCATCTCGTCCAACTGAGGAATTGTGTATTCTTCCTTTGAATTTGACTAATTAAATGTAAGAATAATTTTAAAAAGAGAAAAATGTAGAAATGGTTTACCAGGAGCACTCTAATAATGAAAATCATTGCCAAGTTATTTAGTAATATTCTTATATTTTTCAACACCTCTTCACGTTTGGCAATTTCTTATGCAACCTGGGCAGTAATGGGTAAGAATAATCTCCTTGGCTGGGAAGTAACTGATCCAAATTGAATGAAAATCTTGAACTCCGGCATATTTAAGATGCTCATTATGACCGCATATAAAAAAGCTGTTACTGGCATGTGAAATCTTTAGAACCAAGTAGTGATTGAACCTCAAAGGTTTATTTTTAAAGAAGACTCCTTCTTTTTCATAATTCTTAGGTTTTTTAGAATATATCCAGGAATGAAGCATTATGGAAATTTATCAATTCTTAAACTTAGCAAATTCAGTTAGTAGCATTTTTTTTTTTTTTTTTTTGCGGTACGCACGCCTCTCACTGCTGTGACCTCTCCCGTTGTGGAGCACAGGCTCCGGACGCACAGGCTCAGCGGCCATGGCTCACAGGCCCAGCTTCTCCGTGGCATGTGGGATCTCCCTGGACCGGGGCACGAACCCGTGTCCCCTGCATCGGCAGGCGGACTCTCAACCACTGCGCCACCAGGGAAGCCCAGTAGCATTTTTTTATGCCTCAAGAGAATATCAAAATCCAGGCTCCAAGATCTGGACTCTTTTCTTCTAATGTGGATACATGTATGAATTTTCTAGGACTGCTGTAACAAGGTACCACAAAGTACCACAAACTTAGTGGTTTAAGAACAACATAAATTTATTGTCTCACAGTTCTAGAGGCTGAAAGTCTAAGATCAACGTGTTGGTAGAGTTGGTTCCTTCTGAGGGCTGTGCGTGAGAATCTCCACCATGCCTCTTATCTACCTTCTGATGATTTGATGGCAATCTTTGGCATTATTAGCTTATAGTAGCATCACCTTGATCTCTGTCTTCATCTTCACATGGCATTTTCCCTGTGTATGTGTCATTGGTGTCTACATTTCCTCTTTTAATAAGGATACCAGTCATATTGGATTAGGGCACATCCTACTCAGTATAACCTAATCTTAACTAATTACATGTGTAATGACCCTATTTCCAAATAAGATCACTTTCTGAGGTACTGGAATTTAAGACTTCTACATGTGGATTCACCTTGTAACATAATTCAGTCCATAACAATATGTAAGTAAAAAATGGATGTGGACATTGTTGAGAGTCATCCTGTAGATCATCTACTCATTTGAGATCTTCTATCTCATGTAGAGAAATTAAAGATTCAGAGGCAACTTTTATCAGAAGAGGGATGTTTTCTGTATGTACCCAAGGTCTCCCATTGGGAATCATCTCCTCGCTGGCTGCCCTAACATCAACCCTTACCTCAGCCTCAGTTCTCTAGCATACTCTTACCCTGAGTCACCTGGGAAAAATATCACTTTTATATTACCCTCTCCTCAATAAATTTTGGTGGCTCCCTGCTAACTGCATAGTAAAGTCCAAGCTCTCAGATATTCCCTTTAGAGTCTTCCACCCACCAACGCATACCTGTCATCTTACTCCTCTCAGTTTTCACAGGTACAAATCCAGTGTTCCAGCCAAACTCAACTTCTCATCATTTTCCAAGCAAACCAAAACATTTAAAAATTTCTGCACCTTTGTTTATTATGGCTATTTTTGAAACCTCTTTCTTTTACTCATCCTGTAAGCCTGGCTGAAGTTGCACATCCTTCACGACACAGTCACTATGCACATGAGGTGTCCGCCTCTCATTCCTGTAGCACGCATGATCTGTGAGTCATTTTGAACTAATTTTTGTTTGTATTGGTTTTTTTCCTTTACATATTTATGTCTTATATGTCTTACCTCCCCACCTGGCTTGTAAACATCTTGGGAGCAACTATATTCTATTTTGTTATTCATAGAGTAATAATATAGGTTATCAAACATTATTGACACAGTTAGGACTGATTTATTGTGCATTTTCTTACCAGTGAGGTACACAGTGGCTGTTTTATTGTTTCCCTTGATTTGTTGTGCATCTACAGTTAGTTGCAAAAATCCTAGTTCACAGAGTTCCACATTGTCTCATGTAGAGTTGGGAGTCAAGGGGTTTGGGTCCATCCTGTTGAACTAGTTCATTTAGTCCTCATAGCTTTAGTTACCTTATCTACAAAACAAGGAAATAATGCCAATTTAGTTCTAAAGTTACTGTCAGATCTAAAATTCTATAATTTAATAGTTTATATATTATATCATTCACATTGAAATCTCTATATAAAGCTAATCGAACACTGGAAGCTTTTATACAGATACATAGATTGATAGATTGATGAGCCTTGTATTGCTGATTTAGTTCTTTTTTTCTATCAATGCTGACTGACAGTTTAGTGATCCTCAATTATTTGTTTGATTTTATAAGTCTGGCTATGTTGAAAATAGTCTTGAAGTGACCTATTGAAAATAAAAAACAATTAAAAGGTAATTTGGAGGTAATTTCTGTGATGATATGTAAGGAATTACTAACAGTCATTAGCCACAGAGAGCAGGGTTGGGGAAATGAGGGGAAGTGGACTTTTTCACTTTAATCAGATTTTAACAGTACACATTAACTTCACAATTAAAAAGAAGAATAATTAGGCAGTTTGAAGGCCAGTGCTATTTTTTAGGGATGGAATATCAGGCTGGCAAAAATCAAGAATAAGAAAGTAAAAATGCCTCCTCCCTCCTTCTTAAGAGTTCTTAGACGCAAGATGCCAGAACTAAAAGTGTCTGTGGAGTACAATAGATTTGTTAGTGTCCTATCATATCATAATATTCAAAGTGTTTCTTCAAGATCCTTAGTAAAGAGACTAGTGTTTTGAAATTGAAGGGAAAGTAAAACAAACAAGAAACCCAAGATTAGCAAAATAGTACGTGATACTTGTTACCTGAGTTGACTTAATTACCACAAGTAGATGAGCACTGAATATGACTCTAGATTCCCTGGTAACTTAGACCAAAAAGAACTATCTTGGGCTCTATCCTTTTAAATGTGTGATAGAAAAAAAGCACGTAGGTAAATCTATGGAAGAAAACTGTCCTTGTATTGACTGAGAGAGAAAATCTATTTTCTTTTATAAGGGATATTAGGGCACAGAATAAATCACGTCTTTATCTACAATTTTGTAATAGATATACTTCGTTTCAATGGACATTTCTTTTATGGAGGCTCTAGTAGTGCTGAGAGCATAATACTGCATCTTAACACAGGAGGGGTTTTCTTGCATAGAACAGAAAACAAGGCCCACGGCCTTTGCTTTCTGCTGATGTAACTTTTGAAGTTGGAAGAATTAAAATTTCTGGCTCATTAATGTATCAATCAGATTGCCTTGCAACTTCCTTAAATATGTCATTATGAGATGAGTAAGCCATGTGAGATTAGGAGAGGGAAGAACCTCTTAGTTAGGTATGCCCTCTGTGTGGAGTTCCCACTGGGAATCAGTCTCTATTGCAGTAGGAATGTATCAGAAAGGCAGAGGACAGATCCAGAAAGGGTGGCTTCACTAATTAGGTAATAGAAGCAAGAGGGGCTGGACCTGAGGAGCAGAACTATGGTCCCCAGCACCAGGATAGCAAGTGTTTGGAAGTAAGAAGTTATCGAGTTCTCTTTTCTGCAGCAAGATAATTCAGGGTTCCCAGCACCTTGCCTGTATATTGGGGAAGAAGTTAAGGCAGCCCTTGGAAGTTCACATCAGTTCTAGCTGTTGAAAATTCAGCTGAACAGTGTAATCCATTAGAACTATAACCTGCTAGACATTCAGTTTTGGGCCTTAACCAGTCCAGGTTTAATTGTACCATCATATAAGGGAGTTCCCCATCCTGGTCCTCATGAACTAGCCTCTTCTGGCCACCACAGTATCCTTAGCCAGGAGTGATGATTTTAATGACTCATCGCCTTTCCAAGGTAGGGGTATTTCCATAAACAGGAATATGCTCACCTCCTTTTCTTTTTGTTGATGATGGGCTGCTTATACCAGCTTCTGAAGGCCAATGTAGGAATTAAATACTTCTTCACTTGTATTCTTCCATTATCTTGTCCAACAAATACTCAGTTCAAGAGATCTCACATCTTGCTTAAAAGTTACAGGCTTTTTTTTTTTTTAACATTCATGTTTCATTATTTCTACCAATGTCAATGTACAGAATGAAGGAAACTGACATTTATTAATGTCTCGTCTCTTGCTCTATATTATTTTAGGCGTTTCTTGGCTCAGTGCTTACAATGTAAGTGCTGTGTACCCAAATTTACTTTCATGTAACCCTAGACTTAAGGATCTTTCCACTAGAGTTCTGTGTTGTCAGATGCAGGCAAATTGTCAAGTTCACTGGATATGTCTGGTAAATAGTATTTATAATAGGTTTGAGTTAATACTGGTTCAGTAGGTTTTGATTTCCCAAGGATGACGCTATGCAAGAGCTCCCTTAATGTACAAAATACCTTAGGTAAATGGCCATCCCAGGGATTCAGGCTTGGATCAGAATTTAAGATAAATGAATAAAGATACTGAGTTGTAATGCCTGGAAAGCAGTTCTGGACATTTACACACACACACACAAACACAAACACATCTCTACCTCCCCCCATCATACACACACTTAATAGGAAATTAGGCACACAAAGCCTTATCTAGGAAAATTTAATCCTTTCAATAGCTAAATAATAAAAAAGGAACTGGCAGACGATAGGTACACAAATATTACTAGGGAAAAAAAATTTCGCACCAAGCTGGCGGGTAATCCCCGTGTTGGTGTGATGTGCTAGCTCGGAAGTGTTTTCTGCTGCTGTCATGGTTCGTTCGCTAAACTGCATCATCACTGTGTCCCAGAACATGGGCATCGGCAAGAATGGGGACCTGCCCTGGCCCCCGCTCAGGAATGAATACAGGTATTTCCAAAGAATGACCACAACCTCTTCAGTAGAAGGTAAACAGAATTTGGTGATTATGGGTAGGAAGACCTGGTTCTCCTTTCCAGAGAAGAATCGACCTTTAAAGAACAGAATTAATATAGTTCTCAGTAGAGAACTCAAGGAACCTCCACAGGGAGTGCATTTTCTTGACAAAAGTCTGGATGATGCCTTAAAACTCACTGAGCAACCAGAATTAACAAATAAAGTGGACATGGTTTGGATAGTGGGAGGCAGTTCTGTTTACAAGGAAGCCAGGAGCAAGCCAGGCTGTCTTAGTCTATTTGTGACAAGGATCATGCAGGAATTTGAAGGTGACACAATTTTTCCAGAAATTGATTTGGAAAAATATAAATTCCTCCCAGAATATCCAGGGGTTCCTTCTGATGTCCAGGAGGAGAAAGGCATTAAGCACAAATTTGAAGTATATGAAAAGAACAATTAATGTGAAAACGTTTTCTGATCTATTTCAAGCCTCCTTCTTCCCCCCAAAAAAAATTATCTATTTTTTCTTGCAGAGACTTTTGTTGACTTTAGATCTGTGTATAATTATTTCTAAACAAAGTACTCTTATTCCGCACCAATCTTAACTAGACTGTGTCAGATACCATTTGTGAAGCATTTCTTGCTGTAACTGCCTGAATGCCCATCAAGGGTCAAGAATAGGTTACCAGCACCTGCCTAGGATAGAATATCTACCAAGACAGCCCAAAGTGGGAGAGTCCCCTAGTAGCAGGAGTTGAAACCAAAGCCTGTAGAGCTAGTTAGGAGCTAGGCAGTTGGATCCACAGGTCAGAAATGGATTATAAATGGAAGAGCTAGCATTCAGTTATTAAAGTTAGGTCAAAAGAGGGACTGTGAATTACCTTATATCACACTTCTGGAAAAAATTTTGTTCACTTAGACTGGGAGTGAATAAGTTGAAAACTCCAGGATATTCCACAGGGATAGTAAAGAGGCAGGTATGAGACTACCTTTTTGGTGGTTAAAGGAGGTGGTCTGAGACCTTAAAAAACTTTGTTTCTGATCTTCAGTGAGATCCCATGGGATGTTACAATGACAAAAAAAGAATTGGCTGCTCTTTACAAAAAAGAATAATCTAATATCAAGCATGATGGCTAAAATTCAAAGAGGTAATAAATTGAGAATGAATATGCTAGAAACCAAAATTAGTAAGTTAGAAACTAAACTTCACAAAATTAAAAAATGAAAATTAAAACATTTTACCCATCACATTAGCAAAGATTTAGATTAAGTATCCTCCCCCCAAAAAAATAGCATTTTCTGCCTTATAAATTGGTACAACTTTTTAGAGTGTAAGTTAGCAATATCAATTAAAATTCAAAATATTCTGGGTTTGGACCCAGAACTTCCACTTCTAGAAATTAATCCTGAGCAAAGAAATGGACCTAAGAGTATTTGTTGCAACTTTTTTTTTCAAACTTGAAAACAGCCCAAATGTTGATTAATAAGAAATAACTAACCAATATGTCTATAAAATGTAACATCTGCAGCAGTTAGAAAGAATGAAGTACTGACAGAAGAATGCCAAAAATTACTACGTAAAAGAAGCAAATTGTTTATAATACTCAAAATGTTTAATAAATGTTCATGTGTGGGAAAAAGCAAAAAAAAAAAGACAAAAATATTACTAGGAAAAAATATAAAAGAGAGCAACAAATTTGTCAACAGATGAAGAGCACTTATTATAAAGTATAATAATGGAGAACATATATGAAAGTTGTGACCTGACATTTTATTACGCATTTAAAATTTTGATATGGTGGTTTCTAACACAGTGTTGAAGGAGAATAGCAAAGTTGAGGGCCTGATATTACCCAACTTCAAAATCTACTATAAAGCTATAGTAATCAAGACAGTGTGGGATTGGCAAAAAAAAAAAATAGACAAATAGATAAATGGAACAGAATAGAGAGCCCAGAAATAGACCTCCATAAATATTTTCAACTGATCTTTGACATAAAGCAAAGGCAGTACAATGTAGGAGAGATATCTCTTCAACAGATGGTGATAGAACAACTGGACATCTGTATGCAAAAAAATGAATCTGGGTGTAGAGCTTACACTCTTCACAAGTATTAACTCAAAATGGATCACTGACCTAAATTTAAATACAAAACTATAAAACTCCTAGAAGATAAGACAGGAGAAAACCTAAATTACCTTGGGTATGATGATGCCTTTTTATTTTTAATTTTTTAAAAATTTTTTTTTTCTTGCGGTACGCGGGCCTCTCATTGTTGTGGCCTCTCCCGTTGCGGAGCACAGTCTCCGGACGCACAGGCTCAACGGCCATGGCTCACGGGCCCAGCCACTCTGCGGCCTGTGGGATCTTCCCGGACCGGGGCATGAACCCACGTCCCCTGCATCAGCAGGCAGACTCCCAACCACTGCGCCACCAGGGAAGCCCCCCGATGCCTTTTTAGATACAACACCAAAGCACAATCTAGGAAATAAATAATGGATAATTCAGACTTTATTAAAATTTAAAAATCCTCTATGAAATACAATATCAAGAGAATTAGAAGACAAGCCTCAGGCTGGGAGAAAATATATGAAGAAGATACATCTGTAAAGGATTCTTACCCAAAATATACAAAGAACCCTCAAAACCCTCAAAACAGTAAGAAAATAAACAACCCAGTTTAAAAATGGGCCAAAGACCTTAACAGAATCTAACAGAAGTAGATATACAGATGGCAAATAAGCATATGAAAAGATGCTCCACATCATATGTCATCAGGAAATACAAATTAAAATAACAATGAGATATCACTGCATACCCATTAGAATAGTCAAATTCTGGAACACTACCACCAAATGCTGGTGGGGATGTGGAAAAACAGCAACTCTCATCCACTGCTCTGGGAATGAAAAATGGTTCAGCCTCATTGGAAGACAGTTTTTGGTTTTTCTCACAAAACTAAACATACTTTTACAGTTGGATCCAGCAATCCCACTCCTTCATATTTAGCCAAAGGAGTTGAAAACATGTTTGCAATAAAACTTGCACATGGATGTTTATAGAAGGTTTATTCATAATTCCCCAAACTTGGAAACAACCAAGATGTCCTTCAGTAGGTGAATGGCTAAATAAAGTATGGTAAAGCTAGAGAATGAAATATTATTCATTGCTAAAAAATGAGCTATAAAAGCATGAAAATACATGGAGGAACCTTAAATGCTTAAATGCATATAATTAAGTGAAGCCAATCTGAAAAGACTGCATACTGTATGATTGCAACTCCATGACATTCTGGAAAAAGCAAAACTTTGCAGGCTATAAGAAGATCAGTGGTTGCCAGGGCTTAGGATGGAGGGAGGGATGAATAAGCAGAGCGCAGAGGCTTTTTTTTTTTTTTTTTTTTTTTTTTTTTGCGGTACACGGGCCTCTCACTGTCGTGGCCTCTCCTGTTGCGGAGCAGAGGCTCCGGATGCACAGGCTCAGAGGCCATGGCTTACGGGCCCAGCCACTCCGTGGCATGTGGGATCTTCCCGGACCGGGGCACGAACCCGTGTCCCCTGCATTGGCAGGTGGACTCTCAACCACTGTGCCACCAGAGAAGTCCAAGAGGATTTTTAAGGCAATGAAAATATTCCGTAAAATATTATAATGATAGATACATGTCATTGTACCTTTGTCCAAACATATGTAAAGTACAACACTAAGAGTGAACTCTGAGGTGAACTATGAACTTTGTGTGATTATGATGTGTCAGTGTAGATTCATCCCTGCTAAAAAATGTATGAGTCTGGTAAGTGATGTTGATAATGGAAGAGCCTGAGCCTATGCATGTGTGGGAGCTTTGGGTATATGGAAATTCCTGTACCTTCCTTTCGATATTATTGTAAAGCTAAAAATTCTCTAAAAATTGTCTTTAATTTTTTTAAAAAAGAAAGTTCTTCTGTGAACAAAGACCATGAATAATAAATACAAGAACTCAAGAAAGAGAAAACAAGGCAGTGGGAGGAAATGGAGTGTCAATTGGCAGATTTTAGTAAAATAGAAGAACAAATCAAAGTCATCACAGAAATATAAAAGAATTGAAAAGAGCAGTCACGAGAATAGACACTGGAGAAAACACAGCAAGGGTACTGAGGATATAAGTGAGGAGATGCAAAAAAGTAAAATAAAAATGGAAGGTTGAAAAGGACTAAGGAGAAAATGATAGGTATATAAACCAGGCAGAGAAGACCCTATATATGCATAATTGCAGTCCCTCAAGGAGAACACCAAAAACAATGGAACAGGATAAATATTTGAAAACATAACTTGAGGAAAAAAGTTGTGAAAAGGAGAGAATACCTGATCCTATTTGTTGAAAGGACATATCATGTACCAGTGAAAATTGACCCAAATCAGTTAACACTGAGACATATTCTTCTGATATGTACCTCACAAGATATCTTCTGAGGATATACCTCAAGGCATATCATAGTAAATTTATTAGCCTTTAATGATAAAGTTTTTAAATAGCCATGTAGAATGATCACAATACTTACAAGAGGGAAAAAGTCAGACTGTCCTTAGATTTCTCCTCTGTGACACTGAACACTAGAAGTCAGTGGACCAAAACTTCTGGGATACTTAAGGAAAGAAAGTATAAATCAAGGATTTCATGTCCACCCAAGATTTTTATTAAGTATACAAAAAATATTAAATATGGCACAACTCTAGAAATACTGTTCACCTACCAGAGGCTGAGCTTCAGGCAATCAAGGGATAATAGAGAAAAATTTAGCAAAATGACTAGTGATAAGTACTATATATGATTAACAGAAATAAGACTAAGCCAAATATGTGGATCAGATGACAAATCAGAGCATAAACTGTATATGCCTTGACAATTTAGAAATATACAAATAAAAATTGGGAGAGTAAGGGAGACAGTATTTTGGCACTTTCTTACAAAAATAAACATGCCACTACCATATGTAGAATACCACAGGTACAGTATTCACTGAATACCTCATCTGTAATAGTGTGGAGTCAAAGGATATTGTATAAAGTTGAAAAATCAAGCAATAGAATTCTAACTTGGTATTGTTATATAACTTAACAGTTTAAAGATGGTAATAAACCATCTTTACAATAAAGCAATAAAAAAAGATTGTTTTAAAACACAGTTTCTAAATAGCTAAAATTAGAAATGCTGAACAATTTGTAATGACAACACTGATTTTTAAGAATTGTGCATTAAAAATTGAGGAATTCTTTAAACAAAATAATGAGGTAAACATAATATTTCTCTTGAAAAGATACTCGATAATTTATGCTAAAACATAACCATAAGATATTACTGCACTTCTCTGTACTTACTTTTGAGAAAATTTAGTATACTGCATGGAATCATGGATAAGTTGAAGTCTATAAACCTAAAGAAAATAATAAGTAGTACAAATAGACTTTTGATAGCCCATACACACTTTTGTGGTTGTTAAATTAGTGTCTTTTGCTTGACTTTGAATGCTTCTGAAAAGTAAAGGATGTACTGTCCCTTACCAAGAAGTGGATGTACCTCCATGGGTTGATGGAGAAGTCCTATCTCTCAAGGAGCAACTCCAGGGCTCTCCTTTCACTTAATTTGGTTTGCAGGAGAACTCCAGGCTCTTTGATCTCAAGGAAGCAAAAATCTATTACAGATTGTAACATGGTATACAATATATTTTGGGGGTCCCAAACACTTGTGAGAATCTGATTAAAGTGATAGGACCTTTCTCCAGGAAATGCACATGTGACATTTTGCCTATAACTGCATGGGGCCCCTGAAGCTCATCCAAAGAGACCCTCTTGGTTTATAGTCCCCAGCTTAAAGACCCTTATTTTAAAAGTTCTTTGAACTTAGGTCAGAATCTCTACTGTTGATCTGGCTGGTCAGAACCACAGTCTTATCCTTACTAAAATGAAGCATTCCGGTACTACAGCAGTAGTTTGCCAAGGGGAATAATTAATCATTATGAATCCGGAAGGGTCTTTTTTTCTATTGTAAAATGACTAACATTGGAGAATATTTAGCACGTGTCAAACCTACTGGTAGACACTATCACAAGGGAAGTTTCCTGGTCATTGCAGCTGAGTCATCACTTGTCCTAAAAATAGGTAGAAGGATGTTCCTGGTCACTAGCTTCACTCTCTTGCATATAGCTCAGCATGGTATTGATGCTGAAGTGAGCATATCCAGGATGTCTGACTAGTAGGCAGACACCACACAACGATTAAGAATTCAGTCACTCCTATGGCAAGTAGGCAGGACTGAGTCCTGTATTCCTTCCTTAGCCAGAGATTAGAATATGCTTTGAGAATGAGCATTGTCCGACATAGTTTTCTCTGTGGATATTGTGTTCAGTTTGGAGAACAGAGAGCACTTCTGCCCAGCAGATTTTCAGTGTTGTGCTTTTTTGAGAGGTGATGTAATAGGTACCCAAGGTAAACATAGGTCAAGGTTTACAGATTCAAGTCATCCCTTTAATTGTATCAAGAAAGACAGATAATCTTGATCTCAAACTTGAACCAGCTCCTCAGATTACTTCATTTAAATCTGGGTGCATCTCTTTCTGTACTGTTGACTTACACTGTAGCTCCTCTTTGTGATTTTCTTTATCTTCATCTGAAGTGAAACTCTGGACATGTATAGTAGCATGCTCACATATTAAACTTGCTACTTGGCCCCCGGCAGGGCCAATGCAGCAGAGACTCATATGCTCCAATTTGTTTTTGCACTTCTGTAGAATTCACAATGAATTTCACACATCTTTCAAGATACAAACATCACTTGAAATCTTTGTAAATTTGAAGACTCAGTGAACTAAGTGGATTTTGGGTATTTGTCTAATAAAGGTTTTAAGTACTAGGGAAAATAAATAGAGAATAATGTTCCTAGTTACCAAAATCCTCAGTAGATTTCAGTTAATTATTTTCTTTGTTTGTAACTTAATAACTGAAAAAATGTTACCTTATTTTAAATTAGCATTTTGTGCAATTTTCATTTGAAATATATATTATATAATTCTGGGTTTTGAAATTTGTCAAATAGATTTACTCATCTTTTGTCCATTAAGGATGTAGTAGTATCCTTAAGATAATACAGTTACCTAAGTATATATTTTGGGTTTTCTTTTATCTATTTTCTATATTTTTTACTCTTTTTCTTACATTAAGTTTTTTTGTTGTACCAAAGTTTTTGCAATTTTATATTATCACATATTTCTGCCTTCCCTTTACAATTTCTTCCATTGCTTCAATGTTTATACTGTACATTTTCCAATTTTTTTTCTTCTTGACCTTGAGAATTCTCTAGCTTTATTCAAACTATCAGTGATACCACAGCAGGAATTTTTTTTCTTTTCTGTGCATAAACCATGGTTACTGATATTCACTCAAGCACGGTGCAAAGAATTGAAATGTAGTTTGAAAGCACAGCCTAAAAAATCTGCTCTGATAAAAGTAAACTCTGCTAAAATCATTGTAGCTCTTTCCATTTGGTTAAGAGAGTGATTCATGTTGTTAATTTTGTAAGGTCTTCAGAATAATGTGCATGCATTAGAGGGGAACTTCCCCAAAATTGAAAATGACCTTCACAATGTACATTTATATTTATGTTGTTCTTCTGCAAAGGTGATTCATCAGTTCATAGATCAGTAATGTAAACCAAGAAACAAATCACTTATGCTTGAGAAATTTCAACATGAATGTTAAAATAGCCTTTTTCTTACTATTTTAAAACCACTTATTTCTGACCACATTTGAATGTTATTAAAACAGCCCCTGAAATTTATTTGTAATTATACATGTTGTACATGTATAATTGAATTGTACTTTCAAGAGCAATCTGATAAAGATGGATAGGGTACTAGAATTTAATCACTCTTGAGGCCAAACTGTGTCATCATTACAGTTTCCCAGTTACAGGTCTTTGACAGGAAGCATCACGTGGTTGGCATTTTAAAATCTCCTGTGTTGAAGATTTTCAACTAAGTTCTCTGACAAAGATTTTCAACTAAGCTCTCTGAAATTTCAAGAGTAACATGGCTGGAGGCAGAGATTGTAATGCAATAATACTGTTTCCAAAAGGATACCATAGTTCCTTAAAAGAGAAATCCTACTTCCTGGGCTTACACAGGTGTGCTTTAATAGAGAGTCACTTGACAGTCTGTCTCAGGAATATTCACATTGTTTAATGACTGACACAAGTGCACAGCCAAGGCCTCCTGCAGTACAGGATGTTACTTTGTGGTGACTGAATTGTGGAGAGATCAAGAGAAGGACTGAGATGGCTCGGGGCAGTATCTATTATCACCTGGTATGGAACTATCTCAATATATATCAGTTTAGCTGTACCTGGGCACAGCTAAAGTGGAGTGAAATTATAATTGTAAAAGTATTTTAAACTTAGGTTTTTTGAGGAAGAGATACTGAAGCTTGGAAGGCTACAATGATCCAAAAGTATGCATATAAAACAAATAAACAAAACAAATATTCTCAATAGAGTAGTTTCATAGATATAGACTTTATAATATGAAACACCAACCTGATTAATATGGAACTGTAGAAAACTACAGGGCAATAATGCAGCTTATTTTATGACCTAAATGTGGTTTAGAAGTCAAGCTATATAAGCTTCCAAAGGAAAGCCCGTTGGGTCTGTGCAGACAGTTGATAAGAATTCAGTTTGTCTGACAGAAGTAAAATGGGCAGAGAAGTGTACCTGTACATAAAGACGATATATTACCTACATGGAAATCCAGTGTAGTATAATATATCATTAATATAAAAGAAGAAAGGAATGGAATATTGCCTGGTCAAGTGAAGGGTGTTGATAACTGTTAATGAACACAGATATCAGTAAGATGTAATACAGAATAGGGATGGAAAGGGTCATCTAATCAGGTATGCATTAATATTTTCTTTTACATCTTTATTGCAGTATAATCACTTTACAATGTTAGTTTCTGCTGTACAGCACAGTGAATCAGTTATATGTATACATATATCCCCATATTCCATCCCTCTTGAGCCTCCCTCCCACCCTCCCTATCCTACCCCTCTAGGACGTCAAAAGGCATCGAGCTGTTGATCTCCCTGTGCTATGCAGTAGCCATCCATTTTACATTTGGTAGTGAACGTATGTCAGTGCTACTCTACCACTTCATCCCAGCTTCTCCTTCCTGCCCTGTGTCCTCAAATCCATTCTCTACATCTGCATCTTTATTCCTGCCCTGCCACTAGGTTCATCAGTACCATTTTTTTAGATTCCATATATATGCGTTAACATACAGTATTTGTTTTTCTCTTTCTGACTTACTTCACTCTGTATGACAGACTCTATGTTCATCCACTTCATTACAAATAACTGAATTTCGTTCCTTTTTAGGGTTGAGTAATATGCCATTCTGTATATGTGCCACGTTTTCTTTATCCATTCATCTGTCGATGGACATTTAGGATGTTTCCATGTCCTGACTATTGTAAATAGTGCTGCAATGAACATTGTGGTACATGTCTCTTTTTTTTAAACATCTTTATTGGAGTATAATTGCTTTACAATGCTGTGTTAGTGTCTGCTGTATAACAAAGTGAATCAGCTGTACATATACATATATCCCCATATCCGCTTCCTCTTGCATCTCCCTCCCACCCTCCCTATCCCACCCCTCTAGGTGGTCACATAGCACAGAGCTAATCTCCCTGTGAGATGCAGCTGCTTCCCACTAGCTAACTATTTTACATTTGGTAGTGTATATATGTAGGTGCTACTCTTTTGCTTTGTCCCAGCTTACCCTTCCCGCACCCCGTGTCCTCAAGTCAATTCTCTATGTCTGCTTCTTTATTCCTGTCCTGCCCCTAGGTACGTCAGAACCATTTTTTTTTTTATTTTACTTTTTTATTTTTTACCTAAAGTTTTTTTCTGTGAGATGCAGCTGCTTCCCACTAGCTAACTATTTTACATTTGGTAGTGTATATATGTAGGTGCTACTCTTTTGCTTTGTCCCAGCTTACCCTTCCCGCACCCCGTGTCCTCAAGTCAATTCTCTATGTCTGCTTCTTTATTCCTGTCCTGCCCCTAGGTACGTCAGAACCATTTTTTTTTTAGATTACATATATATGTGTTAGCATACAGTATTTGTTTTTCTCCTTCTAACTTACTTCACTCTGTGTGACAGACTCTAGGTCCATCCGCCTAACTGCAAATGACTCAATTTCGTTTCTTTTTATGGCTGAGTAATATTCCATTGTATATATGTGCCACATCTTCTTTATCCATTCTTCTGTCGATGGACACTTAGGTTGCTTCCATGTCCTGGCTATTGTAAATAGTGCTGCAGTGAACACTGTGGTACATGTCTCTTTTTGAATTATGATTTTCTCAGGGTATATGCCCAGTAGTGGGATTGCTGGGTCATATGGTAGTTCTATTTTTAGTTTTTTAAGGAACTTCCATACTGTTCTGCATAGTGGCTGTATCAGTTTATATTCCCAGCAATAGTGCAGGAGGGTTCCCTTTTCTCCGCACCCTCCCCAACATTTACTGTTAGTAGATTTTTTGATGATGGCCATTCTGACTGGTGTGAGGTGATACCTCACTGTGGTTTTGATTTGCATTTCTCTAATGATTAGTGATGTTGAGCATCTTTTTATGTGTTTGTTGGCAATCTGTATGTCTTCTTTGGAGAAATGTCTATTTAGGTCTTCTGCCCATTTTTGGATTGTGTTCTTTGTTTTTTTAATATTGAGTTGCATGAGTTGCTTGTATATTTTGGAGATTAATCCTTTGTCAGTTGCTTCGTTTGCAAACAATTTCTCCCATTCTGAGGGTTGTCTTTTTGTCTTATTTATGGGTTCCTTTGCTGTGCAAAAGCTTTTAAGTTTCATTAGGTCCCATTTGTTTATTTTTGATTTTATTTCCATTAATCTAGGAGGTGGTCAAAAAGGATCTTGCTGTGATTTATGTCATAGAGTGTTCTGCCTATGTTTTCCTTGAAGAGTTTTATAGTGTCTGGCCTTACATTTAGGTCTTTATTCCATTTTGAGTTTATGTTTGCGTATGATGTTAGGAAGTGTTCTAATTTCATTCTTTTACATGTAGCTGTCCAGTTTTCCCATCACCAATTATTGAAGAGGCTGTCTTTGCTCCATTGTATATTCTTGCCTCCTTTATCAAAGAGAAGGTGACCATATGTGCGTGAGTTTATCTTTGGGCTTTCTATCCTGTTCCATTGCTCTATATTTCTGTTTTTGTGCCGTACCATACTGTTTTGATCACTGTAGCTTTGTAGTATAGTCTGAAGATAGGAAGCCTGATTCTTCCAGCTCCGTTTTTCTTTCTTAGGAGTGCTTTGGCTATTCGGGGGTCTTCTGTGTTTCTATACAAATTGTGAAATATTTTGTTCTAGTTCTGTGAAAAATGCCATTGGTAGGTTGATAGGGATTGCATTGAATCTGTAGATTGCTTTGGGTAGTATAGTCATTTCCACAATGTTGCTTCTTTCAATCCAGGAACATAGTATATCTATCTGTTTGTATCATCTTTGATTTCTTTCATCAGTGTATTATAGTTTTCTGCATACAGGTCTTTTGTCTCCTTGGGTGGGTTTATTCCTGGGTATTTTATTCTTTTTCTTGCAGTGGTAAATGGGAGTGTTTCCTTAATTTCTCTTTCTGAGTTTTTGTTGTTATTGTATAAGAATGCAAGTGATTTCTGTGCATTAATTTTGTATCTTGCTACTTTACCAAATTCATTGATTAACTCTAGTAGTTTTCTGGTGGCATCTTTAGGATTTTCTATGTAGTATTATATCATCTACAGTGACAGTTTTACTTCTTAATTTACAATTTTGATTCCTTTTATTTCTTTTTCTTTTCTGATTGCCATGTCTAAAACTTCCAAAACTATGTTGAATAATAATAGTGGTGAGAGTGAGCACCCTTGTCTTGTTCCTGATCTTAGAGCAAATGGTTTCAGTTTTTCACCATTGCGGATGACGTTGGCTGTGGGTTTGTTGTATATGGCTTTTATTATATTGAGATAGCTTCTCTCTGCCCGCTTTCTGGAGAGTTTTTATCATTAATGGGTGTTGAATTTTGTCAAAAGCTTTTTGTCCATCTACTGAGATTATCATACAATTTTTATCTTTCAGTTTGTTAATATGGTGTTTCACATTGATTGATTTGCATATATTGAAGAATCCTTGCATTCCTGGGATAAACCCCAGTTGATCATGGTGTATGATCATTTTAATGTGCTGTTGATTTCTGTTTGCTAGTATTTTGTTGAGGATTTTTGCATCTATTTTCATCAGTGATATTGGCCTGTAATTTTCTTTTTTGAGACATCTTTGTCTGGTTTTGGTATCAGGGTGATTGTGCCCTCATAGAATGAGTTTGGGAGTGTTCCTCTCTCTGCTATATTTGGGAAGAGTTTTAGAAGGATAGGTGTTAGCTCTTCTCTAAATGTTTGATAGACTTCACCTGTGAAGCTGTCTGGCCCTGGGCTTTTGTTTGTTGGAAGATTGTAATCACAGTTTCAATTTCAGTGTTTGTGATCGCTCAGTTCATATTTTCTGTTTCATCCTCCTTCAGTCTTGGAAGGTTGTACTTTTCTAAGAATTTTTCCATTTCTTCCTGGTAGTCCATTTTATTGGCATATAGTTGCTTGTAGTAGTCTCTTATGATCCTTTGTATTTCTGCAGTGTCACTTGTTACTTCTCATTTTTCATTTCTTATTCTGTTGATGTGAGTCTTCTCCCTTATTTCCTGGTAAGTCTGGCTAATGGTTTATCATTTTTTTTTTACCTTCTCAAAGAACCAGCTTTTAGTTTTATTGATGTTTGCTATTGTTTCCTTCACTTCTTTTTCATTTATTTTTGATCTGATCTTTATGATTACTTTCCTTCTGCTAACTTTGGGCTTTTTTTGTTGTTGTTGCTGTTGTTGTTCTTCTTTCTTTAATTGCTTTAGGTGTAAGGTTAGGTTGTTGATTTGAGATTTTTCTTGTTTCTTGAGGTAGGATTGTACTGTTATAAACTTCCCTCTTAGAACTGCTTTTGCTGCATCCCATTGGTTTTGGGTCATTGTGTTTTCATTGTCATTTGTTTCTAGGTATTTTTAGATTTGCTCTTTGATTTCTTCAGTGATCTGTTAGTTGTTTAGTAGTGCATTGTTTAGCCTCCATGTGTTTGTATTTTTTACAGTTTTTTCCTGTAATTGATACTGGTCTCATAGCATAGTGGTCAGAAAAGATACTTGATGTGATTTCAATTTTCTTAACTTTACCAATGCTTGATTTGTGACCCCAAGATGTGATCTCTCCTGGAGAATGTTCCATGTGCACTTGAGAAGAACGTGTATTCTGTTGTTTTTGAATGGAATGTCCTATAAATATCAATTAAGTCCATCTTGTTTAGTGTATCATTTAAAGCTTGTGTTTCCTTATTTATTTTCAGTTTGGTTGATCTGTCCATTGGTGAAAGTGAGGTTTAAAGTCCCCTACTATGATTGTGTTACTGTTGATTTCCCTTTTTATGGGTGTTAGCATTTGCCTTATGTAGTGAGGTGCTCCTGTACATAAATACATAAATATTTATGTATATATATTTATATACATAAATATTTACAGTTGTTATATCTTCTTGGATCGATCCCTTGATCATTATGTAGTGTCCTTCTTTGTCTCTTGTAATAGTCTTTATTTTAAAATCTATTTTGTCTGATATGAGAATTGCTACTCCAGCTTTCTTTTGATTTCCATTTGCATGGAGTATCTTTTTCAATCCCCTCCCTTTCAGTCTGTATGTTTCCCTAGGTCTAAAGTTAGTCTCTTGTCACCGGTATATATATGGGTCTTGTTTTCGTATTCATTCAGCCAGTTTGTGTTTTTGGTTGGAGCATTTAATCCATTCACATTTAAGGTGATTATTGATATGTATGTTCCTATTAACATTTTCTTAGTTGTTTTGTGTTTGTTTTTGTAAGTCTTTTCCTTCTCTTGTGTTTCCTGCCTAGAGAAGTTCCTTTAGCAATTTTTGTAAAGCTGGTTTGGTGGTGCTGAATTCTCTTAAATTTTGCTTGTCTATTTTCTTCTTCTAGGACGTGAATAACTCAAATGTTTGTGCACTTCATGTTGTCCCAGAGGTCTCTGAGACTGCCCTCCATTGTTTTCATTTTTTTTTTCTGCTCCACCAGTTATTTTCACCATTCTATCTTCCTGCTCAGTTATCCGTTCTTCTGCCTCAGTTATTCTGCTATTGATTTCTTCTAGAGTAAGTTTAATTTCAGTTATTGTGTTGTTTGTTACTGTTTGCTCTTTAGTTCTTCTAGGTGCTTGTTAAATGTTTCTTGTATTTTCTCCATTTTATTTCTGATATTTTGAATCATCTTTACTGTCATTACTCTGAATTCTTTTTCAGGTAGTTTGCCCATTTCCTCTTCATTTATTTCGTCTTGTGGGTTTTTATCTTGCTCCTTTGCCTGCAAGGTATTTCTCTGTCTTCTCATTTTGTCTAATTTAGAGTATTTGAGGTCTCCTTTCCCTAGTCTGCAAGGTCGTAGTTACTCTTGTTTCTGTTCTCTGCCCCCCGGTTGTGACGTTGGTCCAGTTTGTTGTGTAGGCTTCCTGATGGGAGGGGCTGGTGCCTGCGTTCTGGTGTGTGAAGCTGAGGCTTTTCACTCTGATGAGCAGGGCCGTGTCAGGTGGTGTGTTTTGAGGCGTCTGTGAGCTTAGTATGACTTTAGGTAGTCTGTGTGCTGATGCATGGGTTTGTGGTTCCTGTCTTGTTTGTTTTTTGGTGTGATGTGTCCAGCGCTGGGACCTGCTGACAGTTGGGTGGAGCCAGGTGTTGGATTCAGATACAGGCCTCTGTGAGAACTCTTGGCAATTAATCTTCCCTGGGGCCAGGAATTCTCTTGTGTTCCAGCGTCCTGGACTTGGTGCTCCCACTCCAGAGCCTCAGGCCTCACTTCCCTGAGGAACCAAGAACAGGCAAGTCACTCAACCCAGAAATAAAGGGGATTAAAAAAAAAAAAGAAGAAGAAGAAGAAAGACTATCAAAACACCAGACAAATGATAAAAGTAAAATCAAACAAACAAAAACAGAAACAAGGAGACACACACACACACACACACACACACACACAAGAAACAAAAACAGAACCAAATAAAATAAAACGCAAAAGAACAACCAGACAAACAAAAGAACCCAAGAACGAAATCAAACAATTATAAAGAAAACTGACAAAAACACAAAAGAAAAAACAAAAACAAAGCAGATTGTCAACTGAAGAATGAAGCAAAGAAACAAAACAAACTTACAAAAATGATATAAAAACAGAAAGAAGAAAAAGAGAAAGGGGAAAGAAGTCAGAACAACAGAAAAGCAGCGTAAGAATAGAAATATAAAAAGAAATAGAAAATATATTAAAGGAGGAGATAAGTTCAAGATGTTGGAGTAGAAGGACATGCACTCACTCCCTCTTGCAAGAGCACCAGAATCACAACTAACTGCTGAACAGTCATCTACAGGAAGACACTGGAACTCAACAAAAATGATACCCCACATCCAAAGACAAAGGAGAAGCCATAGTGAGATGGTAGGAGGGGTGCAATCACAGTAAAATCAAATCCCATGACTGCTGGGTTCTGGAGAACACTTATACCACAGAAGTCTACCCACTGGAGTGAAGGTTCTGAGCCACATGTCAGGCTTCCTAACCTGGGGACGCAGCAATGGGAGGAGGAATTCCTAGAGAATCAGACTTTGAAGACTAGCAGGATTTGACTGAAGAACGTCAGCAGGACTGGGGGAAAGAGAGACTCCACTCTTGGAGGGCACACACAAAGTAGTGTGCGCATCGGGACCCAGGGCAAGGAGCAGTGACCCCATAGGAGACTGAACCAGACGCACCTGCTAGTGTTGGAGGGTCTCCTGCAGAGGCAGGGGTGGCTGTGGCTCACCATGAGGGCAAGGACACTGGCAGAAGTTCTGGGAAGTACTCCTTGTGGTGAGCCCTTCCAGAGTCCATCATTAGCCCCACCAAAGAGCCAGGTAGGCTCCAGTGTTGGGTCACCTCAGGCCAACCAACCAACAGAGAGGGAACGCAGCCCCACCCATTAGCAGTCAAGCAGATTAAAGTTTTACTAAGCTCTGCCCACCAGAGGAACACCCAGCTCTACCCACCACCAGTCCCTCCCATCAGGAAACTTGCACAAGCCTCTTAAATAGCCACATCCACCAGAGGGCAGACAGCAGAAGCAAGAAGCCTTACAATCCTGCAGTCTGTGGAACAAAAACCACATTCACAGAAAAATAGACAAGATGAAAAGGCAGAGAGCTATGTACCAGATGAAGGAACAAGATAAATCCCCAGAAAAACAACTAAATGAAGTGGAGCTAGGCAACCTTCCAGAAAAAGAATTCAGAATAATGATAGTGAAGATGATCCAGGACCTCGAAAAAAGAATGGAGGCGACGATCGAGAAGATGCAAGAAATGTTTAACAAAGACCTAGAAGAATTAAGGAACAAACAAACAGAGATGAACAATACAATAACTGAAAAGAAAACTACACTAGAAGGAATCAATAGCAGAAAAATTGAGACAGAAGAATGGAAAAGTGACCTGGAAGACAGAATGATGGAATTCACTGCTATGGAACAGAATGAAGAAAAAAGAATAAAAAGAAATGAAGACAGCCTAAGAGACCTCTGGGACAACATTAAACACAACAACATCTGCATTATAGGGGTCCCAGAAGGAGAAGAGAGAGAGAAAGGACCCAAGAAAATATTTGAAGAGGTTATAGTCGAAAACTTCCCTAACATAGGAAAGGAAATAGCCCCCCAAGTCCAGGAAGTGCAGAGAGTCCCAGGCAGGATAAATGCAAGGAGAAACATGCCGAGACACACAGCAATGAAATTGACAAATGTTAAAGACAAAGAAAAATTATTGAAAGCAGCAAGAGGAAAACGACAAGTAACATACAAGGGAACTCCCATAAGGTTAACAGCTGATTTCTCAGCAGAAACTCCACAAGCCAGAGGGAATGGCATGACATATTTAAAGTGATGAAAGGGAAGAATCTACAACCAAGAGTACTCTACCCAGCAGGGATCTCATTCAGATTCGACAGAGAAATCAAAAGCTTTACAGACAAGTAAAGGCAAAGAGAATTCTGCACCACCAAACCAGCTTTACAACAAATGCTACAGGAACTTCTCTAAGGGGGAAACACAAGAGAAGAAAACTACCAACAAAAACAAACCCAAAACAAATAAGAAAATGGTAACAGTAACATACATATCGATAATTACCTTAAACGTGAATGGATTAAATGCTTCAATCAGAAGATACAGGGTCGCTGATTGGAAACACAAACAAGACCCATAATTATGCTGTCTGCAAGAGACCCACTTCAGACCTAGGGACACATAGAGACTGAAAGTGAGGGGATGGAAAAAGATATTCCATGCAATTGGAAATCAAAAGAAAGCTGGAGTAGCAATACTCATATAAGATAAAATAGACTTTAAAATAAAGAATGTTACAAGAGACAAGGAAGGCTACTACATAATGATCAAGGGATCAATCCAAGAAGAAAATATAACAATTATTAATGTATATGCACCCAACATAGGACCACCTCAATACATAAGGCAACTGTTAACAGGTATAAAAGAGGAAATCAACAGTACAACAATAATAGTGGGGGACTTTTAACACCTCACTTACACCAATGGACAGATCATCCAAACAGAAAATTAATAAAGAAACACAAGCTTTAAATGACACAATAGACCAGATAGATATAATTGATATTTATAGGACATTTCATCCCAAAACAGCAGATTACACTTTCTTCTCACATGCACACAGAACATTCTCCAGGATAGATCACATCTTGGGTCACAAATCAAACCTCAGTAAATTTAAGAAAATTGAAATCATATCAAGCACCTTTTCTGAGCACAGCACTATGAGATTAGAAATGAATTACAGGGAAAAAAACGTAAAAAACACAAACAGATCGAGGCTAAACAATACGGTACTAAATAACCCAGCGATCACTGACGAAATCAAAGAGGAAATCAAATATACTTAGAGACAAATGACAACGAAAGCATGATGATCCCACACCTATGGGATGCAGCAAAAGCAATTCTCAGAGGGAAGTTTATAGCAATACAAGCCTACCTCAAGAAACAAGAAAAATCTCAAATAAATAGTCTAGCTTTACACCTAAAGGAACTATAGAAAGAAGAACATACAAAACCCAAAGTTAGTAGAAGGAAAGAAATCATAAATATCAGAGCAGAAATAAATGAAATAGAAACAAAGAAAACAATAGCAAAGAGCAATAAAACTAAATGCTTCACTGAAAAAATAAACAAAATTGATAAGCCATTAGCCAGACTGATCAAGAAAAAGAGGGAGAGGACTCAAAAAAAAAAATCAATAAATTCAGAAATGAAAAAGGAGAAGTTACAACAGACACTGCAGAAACACAAAGCATCCTAAGAGACTATTAGAAGCAACTCTATGCCAATAAAATCGACAACCTGGAAGAAAGGGACAAATTCTTAGAAAGCTATAACCTTCCAAGACTGAACCAGGAAGATATAGAAAATATGAACAGACCAATCACAAGTAATGAAATTGAAACTGTGGTTAAAAATCTTCCAAAAAACAAAAGTCCAGGACCAGATGGTTTCACAGGCAAATTTTATCAAACATTTAGAGAAGAGCTAACACCTATCCTTCTCAAACTTTTCCAGAATATTGCAGAGGAAGGAACACTCCCAAACTCATTCTGTGAGGCCACGAACACTCTGATAGCAAAATGAGACAATGATAGTACAAAAAATGAAAATTGCAGACCAATATCACTGATGAATATAGATGCAAAATCCTCAACAAAGTACTAGCAAACAGAATCCAACAACACATTAAAAGTATTATACACCATGATCAAGTGGGGTTTATCCCAGGGATGCAAGAATTCTTCAGTATACACAACTTAATGAATGTTATATACCATATTACCAAATTGAATAATAAAAACCATATGATCATCTCAATAGATGCAGAAAAAGCTTTTGACAAAATTTGACACCCAGTTATAAAAACTCTCCAGAAAGTGGGCATAAAGGGAACCTACCTCAACATAATAAAGGCCATATACGACACCTCACAGAAAACATCATTCTCAATGGTGAAAAACTGAAAGCATTTCCTCAAGATCAGGAACAAGACAAGGATGTCCACTCTCACCACTATTATTCAACATAGTTTTGGAAGTCCTAGACATGGCAATCAGAGAAGAAAAATAAATAAATGGAATCCAAATTGGAAAAGAAGAAGTAAAACTGTCACTATTTGCAGATGACATGATACCATACATAGAGAATCCTAAAGATGCCACCAGCAAACTACTAGAGCTAATCAATGAATTTGGTAAAGTTGCAGGCTAAAAAATTAATGCACAGAAATCTCTTGGATTCCTATAAACTAGTAATGAAAAATCTGAAAGAGAAATTAAGGAAACACTCCCATTTACCATTGCAACAAAAAGAATAAAATACCTGGGAATAAACCTACCTAGTGAGACAAAAGACCTGTGGTCAGAAAACGATAAGACACTGATCGAAGAAATTAAGTATGATACCAACAGATGGAGAGATATACCATGTTCTCGGATTGGAAGAATCAATATTGTGAAAATGACTGTGCTACCCAGTGCAGTATACAGATTCAATGCAATCCCTATCAAATTACAAGTGGCATTTTTTACAGAACTATAACAAAAAATGTTAAAATTTGCATGGAGACACAAAAGACCCCGAATAGCCAAAGTAGTCTTGAGGGAAAAAAACGGAGCTGGAGGAAATCTGACTCCCTGACTTCATAGTATACTACAAAGCTACAGTAAGCAGGACAATATGGTACTGGCACAAAAACAGAAATATTGATCAATGGAACAAGATAGAACACCCAGAGATAAACCCATGCACCTATGGTCAACTAATCTATGACAAAGGAGGCAGGGGCATACAATGGAGAAAAGACAGCCCCTTGAGTAAGTGCTGCTGGGAAAACTGGACAGCTACAGGTAAAAGAATGAAATTAAAACACTTCCTAACACCATCCGCAAAAATAATCTTAAAATGGACTAAAGACCTAAATGTAAGGCCAGACACTATAAAACTCTTCAATAAAAACATAGGCAGAACACTTTATGTCATAAATCATAGCAAGATCCTTTTTGACCCACCTCCTAGATTAATGGAAATAAATTCAAAAGTAAACAAATGGGACCTAATGAAACTTAAAAGCTTTTGCGCAGCAAAGGAACCCACAAATAAGACAAAAAGACAACCCTCAGAATGGGAGAAAATGTTTGCAAACGAAGCAACTGACAAAGGATTAATCTCCAAAATATACAAGCAGCTCATGCAGCTCAATATCAAAAAAACAAACAATCCAATCCAAAAATGGGCAGAAGACCTAAATAAACATTTCTCCAAAGAAGACATACAGATGGCCAAGAAGCACATGAAAAGCTGCTCAGCTCGCTAATTATTAGAGAAATGCAAATCAAAACTACGAGGTATCACCTCTCACCAGTTAGAATGGGCATCATTTGAAAATCTAGACACAGCAAATGCTGGAGAGCTTGTGGAGAAAAGGGAACCTTCTTGCACTGTTGGTGGGAATGTAAAGTAATACAGCCACTAAGGAGAAAAGTATGGAGGTTCCTTAAAAAACTAAAAATAGAATTACCATATGACCCAGCTATCCCACTACTGGGCATATACCGAGAGAAAACATAATTCAAAAAACCACATGCAGTCCAATGTTTACTACAGCACTATTTACAATTGCCAGGTCATTGACGCAATCTAAATGCCCATCAATAGACTAATGGATAAAGAAGGTGTGGTACATATATACAATGGATTATTACTCAGCCATAAAAAGGAATGAAATTGGGTCATTTGTAGAAGCTTGGATGGATCTAGAGCCTGTCATACAGAGTGAAGTAAGTCAGAAAGAGAAAAACAAATATCGTACATTAACGCATATATGTGGAATGTAGAAAAATGGTATAGATGAACTGGTTTTCAGGGCAGAAATAGAGACACAGATGTAGAGAACAAACGTATGGACACCAAGGGGGGAAAGTGGTGGACATGGTGGTGGTGTGATAAATTGGGAGGTTGGGATTGACATATATACTCTAATACGTATAAAATGGATAACTAATAAGAACCTGCTGTATAAAATAATGAATAAAAGAAAATTAAAAAAAAAAGAAAATATATTAAAGAAAAAGGAAAGACAGACAAAATCCCAGAGAAATGGTAAAAACAAAATCAAAGAAACAAAAGCAGAAAGACGGAAACACACACACGCAAAAGAAATAACCAAATAAAACAAAAAGCAAGAGAACAACCAGACAAATAGAAGAACTCAAAAATGATATCAGACAATTAGGATCAAAACAAAAACACAAAACCTAAAAACAAAAACAAAGCCAGGTTCCAACTGAAGAATGAAGCAAGGAAACAGAACAAACCGATAAAAATTATTTTTAGAAAGTAATAAAATTAAATAAAAAGGGAAAAAACACAGGACAACAGAAAGCAAAGTAGAAATGGAAATATATATATATATAAAAGTAAAAAAGGAAGAAAAAATAAGGGAAAAGCTCACAACAGAAAAGCAATGTAAAAATGGAAATATATAAGAAAAGATAAGACAATAAAAATTATATTATAAAACATGAAGATCCCAAAAGACTAAATAAAAAAAAATACTAAAACAACAGCAAGCAAACAAAAAGAAAGAAAAATATAAAAAGCTAGACCCAACAACAGAATGAATCAAAACTTAATAGTAATAGCTATGTTTCCCTGGGGTCTCAGCTGTAAGTGTTCTTGCACATGCTGTGAGCCACAGCTCATTTCTGCTTCCCTAAGAGGCTCTCCTCTGCCTCCTGGCTGGTCTCTGGACCTGCTATGGTACCTGTGGGGTACCTGTGATCTGGCCCAATTCCTGCATGTACTTGCCTACAAAATCCACAGCTTCCAAAGCTAGCCCATTTTCATTTGTGGGAACACTCATTGTCTATTCAGATATGCATAGATGCAGGGTCTACCTAGCTGATCACAGGGATTTAATCTGCACCTTGTACAGCTGATGGCAAGATTTTCAATCTTCTTCCTTAGTCGCCCCATCCCGGGGGTTCAACTTTGATTTTATCCTCACCTCTGCATGTGGTCCACCCACAGGAGTCTGGTCCTGAGGCCGCCTTGGAGCTCTTGGGTCTGCCCCAGCGAGGCCAGGATGCAGAGGTGCTATGACTGCTTGGATTGTGGGAACCCTGGTGGCACCAAATGTGCAGGGAAGCTGGCGGCCATTGGTGCAAGAGATATGGCTCTAGTGAGGGCCTTCTCTGGCACCTGGTGTAAGGCTCATGAAGGCCAGCTCTGGCTGGGCTTTTTCTGCTGCCTGGCATCAGGCGTGTGAGGGCCAGCCCAGAGAGGGCTTTTTTTATTGCTCCACAGCCAGTGCATGAGAGCCAGCCCCGAGAGGCTTCTTTTATCGTCCACTGGCAGGCGCCGGCATGTGGGGAGAAAAAGGCTACAATAGTGGCTCCTCCCCCTGCGTGTGACTCAGCAGTAGTGCCTTGCTAACGTGGCAGTCCAGTCTTCCTCTGTAGGCATTCCCTGCTGCACATTTCCTCCCTCCCGTCCCTCAGTCTGTCTCCCCACAGCCAACAGCAGTTCTCGCTCCGGGCCTGTTCTCCAGTCCCTACGCTCCAGCTCACAGCCCCCTTTCACATGTGTGAACACACGTCCCCGTCGGGGGCACATAGGACCGTGGTACAGACCATCTGTGTATTTCTCACTCTGTCCCATCTGCCACAGATCAGCCGCTACACCCTCCTCCGACAGACTCAAATGCTTCCCTTCTGTATCAATCGATTTCCCCTTTGGAGAGGGGGTTTCCCTGAATTTGGGAATCTCTCCTCTGCTTCAGCTCCCCTGCCCCAGGGTGCAGGTCCAGTCCTACTTCCTCTCCTCCCCCTTCTCCCTTCTTTTTTTCATCCTACCCAGTTATGCAGGGATCTTTATAGTCCTTTCCGGTGTCCCAGGTCTTCTGCTAGTGTTCAGCCGGTGTTCTGTGAGAATTGTTGCATCTATAGAGGTATTCCTGATGCACCCATGGAGAGAGATGAACTCCACAGCCTCCTACTCCTCTGCCATCTTAATTCCCTCCTGCTTTAATATTTTTGATGAATACTTATTAAGCCTTTTTATAACTGTCAGGCAATGGTAACTGTGCTCATGGGGATTTCAAGCTATTGGAAATAGTCTTTTAGCTCTGCTTAAAGAAAGCTTCTTGTGTATTATGCCCTGACTTATTGATGATTTCAAATCTGTATGAGAGATAATAACAGCTGCTATTTGTTGAACACTGTTTTAAACACTTTGCAAGATGAAAGAATTAATTTACTTAATTTTCACAATGACTTTATGAGGTAGATACAACTGTTTTCATTTTATATTTGAGGAAACAGAGGCACAGGAAGCTTGTGCAGGGTCAAATGGCTAGTAAATGAGTGAGTAGAACTTTGGCCCTAAGTAGAGCTGCAGAACTCATATTCTCAGTCAGTAAAGGGGGACTGGATACTTAGGGCATGATTTTGATTTATGATTAGCTACTGGTAGAAGTATTAATATTAATTGAAAAATATAGGTTATCTTAATATTTATAATATTCTTCCCCAGAATATACTGGGAATGGTTATATTAATATCCAAGAGCTTATAAAGGAGATTTTATAATTTTAGAAGACACATAGCTATGATTCATGGTCAAGGACAGTAAGGTGAATCTAGCTTCAGAAACATTAGTGATGTTGCCAAAGAAATGATAATGATGCAAGCTGAAAGGAGGGAGGCACTTGGAAAAAAATGTAACAGAGGTCTAAAGAGATTAGATTTTAAAAGACTTATTAGGAAGACTTATAATAATGAATGGAAAATTTTAGTTAAGGAAAGGGAAAAAGCATAAATTATATGCAGTTACAATGCTTGAAGGGAATAATGATCTAAGAGGATATGAAGTTACTAGGTGAAGACTTTGCCATGCTAAATGAGTTTGCGTCTCTAGGTCCACACAAATTATAATTCAAGAAATTGAAATAATTGGCAGACTTACTGGAATATTTGCTAATATATCGAGTAGGATATTGTGCTAAGTATTTCAATTTATTTCATTCAATTTTCATGACTACTTTTTGAGGATATGTGTTATTAATATTGCCATTTACAGATAGTGAAGCTTGAGAAGTTAAATATCTGGTCTCAGTTGAGACATCTATAAGTGACAGAACCACAATTCAAACACACATAAATTCCAACCTCAAGCCCATGCTCTTGGCCCTACGTTGCCTCTAAAACACGAGTCCCAATGTCTAAAATTAAAGAAAAACGGTAATGGGTTTCAGAGCTTGAATTCAATACCCAACAAAATTCTAAACCCTTGTTAATCAATCGCTTATTAAGACGTTAGGAAATAGTCACTAAGAATAAATTCAAATGCTTTAAAATGGATTGGTAAGCTGGTACAATAGATAAGGAGGATGCTACAGATATACTCTTTATGGAGTTTAGAAAGTCATTTGATGTCATTTATTGAAAAAGAGTGCTGAAGGAAAATGTGATTAAACTGTATCTGAAGTAAATTGATTAGTAGATTGGTAGGAATTGAAGCAAAGTGGGCAGTAATGGGTCTGGGATGAGAGCAATAGTGAAAAATCACAGATCAATTTCTGCGCCTCTGCTAGTCAACATTGTTACTTATTTTCAAGTCAGATATATCTGTAAGGATATTATCAGCAAGGTTTTCTTATTTATGTGTGTCAAACACTGGGGGAAGCTAGTTAATCCCTACGTTTACTTCACATAGTTAGTATTCTAAAGGGACAGTGAGTTGACCTAAAACGAAGAGATTTGAAAGGAAAGAATATAAAATCCAAATTTAGGTTTAAAAAGGTAACTACTTAAATATCAGAGAAGGGATATCAGACTTATCAAGAGTTGATATGTAAATAACATACCTAGAATCATTATTGATTCCAAGCACAATACAGATTAATACTGTGATTTGTCTCCCAAAAGTGAGTGATTTATCGCTTTACCCAAAATGTGTTGTTTGAAAAAAAGGAGTTAATATTTCTGATGTACTCTGTACTTATTAAAAACTACCCAGGATCCCCAGGATCCTGTGATTGTCCTCGACTTCACATTTGTGAGGATCATAAATATCTGCAGTCTAGTCTGGAAATCAGGTGCTGCAAAACTGTTTTAAAAATTGGGAGTAGTTTGCCTGAAGAAGCAAATAAAACGTGATATCTACCTTTTAAGTATTTGAAGGGTTACCAGGGAGAAAGGAGATAGTTTGTTTTATTATAATTTCCTGCACAATTCCAGAATTCAAAATACCATGGAGTGAAAGTGATAAGAGTGCTGGACTGTATCCCAGTTTCAGGAAGACAACATTAACAAGAATGGAATCTTTACTTCCTGTAGTGGTGAGCTTTCCACCGCTTGAAATGTTTGTGTGAGAACCTGACTTTGTACACATCAGCCCGTGTAGCTCTGATCATGCAGCTGAATCTTTCTGAGCTTCAGTGAGAATGATGATGGTACCTTCCTCATGAAGTACTTGTGAGGATTAAAGGAGATACTGTGTGCTAAGGTCTTAATGCAATCCCTGACATAAAGTGCTAAAAAATGATAGTTATTTTTATTACTGGATGACCAGTTTCCAAAGAGAGTAGACATTTTTATTATATAGAAATGGAACTAGGCAACTAGATAAGTTGCCTTCCAAATGTTATAATCTACAGTTCCATGACTTAAACATTGTGAGGCCATTACACTTCTGTAATTTTCATAAGTACACTTATATCATGATTATTAATGCTTTGAGGCAAACATCTTAATCTTTCTGGTCCACACATAAACCCATAGTGCACAAATATACATGTAAAAGTCAACGTGTGGGTAGTAACCTATATAGTTAACATTTACATATAGTTCCCATGTAACTATATATCCCTCAATTTTTACATTGGCACTTTAATTAAACATGATATGTATGAGTGCTTCTATGATCATTCCAACCCAAATTTCTAAATATCTAAATATTATTGGTGTCTGAGGTTGTCACTTTTCCGGAAACTAATGCATAAAATACATAAAAATGCATATAGATATAAAATGATTTATACAATTGGTGAAACATATTAAATTCCTTATATTATAGAATCATTAGCATACATTAGGGCATGTAAATGAGTTTAATTGGATTACAAAGCATTTAAATGCAGTAGCTCTCAGTTTTCTCTGTCAAAGGCTTGAAAGGGAAGAGGTAGTAACTTCTAATAATTGGAACTATCTTTTATTCTGAAATGCCCTCAGACACAAGTACACACACTCACATCCTCTAAACCTACTGCCAAACCCTTCCCAGTTTTTGTGAGTGGTAGCTCTCAACAGAGAACAAAACAAATACTCTGTATAATTGAAAACTTAAGTGTAAATTAATGTCAGAATCATATTCACATATTCACCTCAGAGTAAATTGACGTGAAGGAATGTCTAAATAACAACATCAGATAAAATAGGGTAGAAGTAAGTAAGCTTAAGGAATTTATTTGAAGTATAGATTTATGATGCATTTGAATTAAGAAAATGTTTTAACAATAGCAATCTTTATTGCATGTTTACTGTGTACCAGATATTCTGCTAATGTTATATATCATTCTATATACTATGTATAATTTAAGGCTCACAATAATCTTATGATTCCCACTTCATGTATGAGAAACTGAGACTCAGAGAAGTTAAGTAACTCACCTAAAATAATACAGCTGGTAAGTGAAGGGTGTTGTCTAAAATCTTGACTCAACACCCATACACTTAATGTCTACCTACCACCATTTACTAAGAGCCACAAAGAGCTTGACATCAACAAGGAAAATAATCCTCACTATAAAGTGGCTCTCTCTTATAAATATCAATAAGATAAAGGTGATTTGTTGCTAATGTGGTACAATGAGACAAGAGATGTTTGGTCATTCTTCATGACAAGTTTAGTTTGTTTCCTTTTTTCTTATTGGAGAGTGATCTAACCTTTAATATAAACTATCCTTGGGTAATTCACTAAAGCCCACCTATCAGAGTGGTGTTTCATTAGCTTTTGGTATTTTTGTGATTATTCCCAATTTTAGCAGCTTTAGGTCTGTGCATAAGTTTGGTCTTTTAAAAAGAGAGGCATGTATCTGTAGAATGAATGGGTGAACTCAGAACCATGAAGTGAGAGATTACTTATATCTCAGTTTTCAGTTTGTTGTATTGTTGTTAACTAAGGTATAAAATGGTTTTCACTGAATAAAAGCTATTAATATTTAACACATTGCTCCTCCATTTAACAATCTCTACAATAATGTGAAAAGAGTAAAAATAATACTTTGTATTTATGTAGCACACGTCTCCATGGAGCCCAGAGAATTTGGTTGACAGGGTCTAAAAATGGCTTTGTCAGGGAGAACAAAAAACTATTATCATAATTATTTTGCAGGTATTAAAGCTAACACTGAGTCCATATGTAGCTACTAATGTGAACGTTATGCAGTCAAATGATATATATGGCTTTCTCCAGCCATCTTCATGATGAATAACGACCATACTAAAGAATCATACACAGGATTCATGTTTTATTTTTTGCTTACGGAGACAAACTGAATGAGAGAACAATATATTGAGGATTCAATATTATACTCAATATTATTGGAGTGTTGTGGTAATACTTTGTATTATTTCACTTTGCCTTGGCCATATTGGAATATTATACAGATATACTTTCTTCTTTAAAATAACTCTGTTGCCAAAAGTCATGTGCAGAAAGAATTGTAATTCACGTATGTTTCTAAGGCAATAAAACAAAGTATTTAATGAAATGTTATAATTTTTTTGGTTTAAAAAAGTTTTTTGTAATGGGAAAAAGCAAGCACTGTAATGTGAGTGTGTTGTGAATTGAGATTTTTTAAAATGCCTGGCTGCTTTACTTAAAGTAGGAAGCATTGATCTGAGCAGTGGGGAAATGGTGATCCTAGAACTGTAAATTTCTTCTACGTTCTCTATAAATCAGGCATTCTAGATAATGGGTTAAGCCTGTGTGTGTGTGTGTGTGTGTGTGTGTGTGTGCGCGTGCACAAGTGTGTGTGCATAGTTTGTGTTAAATACATTGGAGAGAGAATAGCCCCAGATTTTGTCAGTGGTTCTGAAACCTTAGCACGTACCAGAATCATCCTGAGGACTTTTCAGAAATACAGATTGCTGGGCCATGTCCCTAGCCTTTCTGATACAGTAGATCTGGAGTGGGGCCTAAAAATGTGTATTTCCATAAGTTCTTAGGTGATGCTAAATAATGCTTGTCTATGAACCATAGTTTTAGAATTAGTGATACAGGAAATTGGGCTTCTGCTTTTACCCTTCATGGAGAAAGAAATAATTATGAGCAGGTAGAAATTACATGCCAACCTAGCTTGTTTTGGAAGATACAAGTGTGAGATAGATACTGAGAACAAGATGGGAACTAAGATGTCTCTGTTCAAACAGAAAATTGAAAATTCTGCTAAGAATTCATACTAATTCTAAAAGTCATTTGCAGCTTATGCTCTCTGTCTGCAGTCCATTTCAATATTTATTCAATAAGTATATAGTGATCACTTATTATTGAACATGGACTTGCATGCAACAGAGAAAAATAAAGGATTCCTGCCTCTCTCGAGCTGAATTTTCACTCGATGTTACTTTGCTTTAATGTATTTACTATGTCTTTATTTTTACTGCAGATTTTTTTGGGACCCTGTATCTAATTTCACATATATTCTTCTCTCCTTCTTGTAATCTTAGCATGCCATGGGAAGGTATTAATGTTTTCCCATTTGTGTTGCTTCTGTATCAGAGTCTGAAGAGGGTGACAGAGGTGGTTCTGACTACTGATAGAACTAAGGCCGGGACACTGATACTTATAGGTCCTTGGACTGGAAGCCATTTCTTTTTTTTTTTTTTTTTTTTTTGCGGTACGCGGGCCTCTCACTGTTGTGGCCTCTCCCGTTGCGGAGCACAGGCTCCGGACGCGCAGGCTCAGCGACCATGGCTCACGGGCCCGGCTGCTCTGCGGCATGTGGGATCCTCCCAGACCGGGGCACGAACCCGTGTCCCCTGCATCAGCAGGCGGACTCTCAACCACTGCGCCACCAGGGAATTCCTCTTCATACTTTTTGAACCATGATTTTCTACGATCAGTTTATAGAAATTTAAATAGAGATATGCATATTAATTATACATTTATTTTGATCATAGTATTGGCTTAAATATCAAAATATTGGATATGTAGTTTAAATATGTCAGAACAGAATTAGTTATATAAATAATGGTATATTCCTAAAATCTCACACCATTTAATCCTAAAATCTCACACCATTTAATCATTTAAATTATAATTTTTAGATATTTAATAATATAAGTAAATATTTTGGATACAAGCTTAAAAACAAAATTTAAAACGTTTTTTCAGTTTCCTAATAGGCATAGGAAAATGATTGGAAGGAAATATATCACATATTAACAGTGGATCTTTCTTAATTATAAATTATTTCTCTTTGTACTGTATTTTATCAATATAAATTGTGTGTGAAAGAGTATGTTGTTTTTATTATATGACGGGTGTGTGTGTGTGTGTGTGTGTGTGTGTGCGTGCACGTGTGCACACAGATACATGCATGGGAAATACAATCCTGTGGAATTATCTTCTTAGGCACCATAGGTGGATGCTCCAGGATTTGGAAGTCCGTAAGTACACCTGACAGTCATGGTTTGCCTTTGTATTACTATGTAACCATAATCCTGCCATTTTCCTGCATGGTCATATATATAATTGCCAGGATTCCTAGATAGGTCATAACTTGTTCTTTAAGTGTCAGTGTTTTCCTTTGTCCGATGAAAAGAAAAGAGAGAATAAATGGGTGGAATCTATGTGTCCTGGGAGTCCTATAAATTCTGAAAAATTTCACTGTTTTTCCTCATAAGCACAGCATCTGTCTGTCTCTATTAAGCATTTCTTACAAAGATACTTATGGGAAAATATATCTAAGAAAAATATTTCTAAGAGTATGCTACCCACAGTCATATCCCTTACTGAATATAATACAAATAGAAACCACTGTTAAGATATTTGCCTCGTGGCTGGGAACTGTCTAAATGTTAATCCTTGCCAATATCTTTTGTGGTAGGTACTTTTAGTTTTTCCAGTGTACAGATGGAATCCTGAGGCCTGCGGCTGGTCAATAATTTGCCCCAGGTCATGCAGCTAGGAAAAGGAAAGGCCAAGATTCAAATCCAGCCAGTGTGGTTCCAGAGTCTGCAATGTTTCTTAGTATCATGACAAAAGATCTTCCTTTCATAGTTTTATTCTATCCACTTTAAACTTCTGACAGTGTTGAAAGAAAAGACCTTCAACTCATGATTGTGGTTTTAGAGTGAAAACGTTCTTTTCACTCCTGTCAGAAGTTTGGTGCCTGACTGTAAATTCAGTGGGATCCTTAAATTGTCAAGATACTGCTACTCATCATCACGATGCCTGTAAGGACTTAGTGCTCGAGGGAACTGCCATTCTGGTTTTAAACAGCTGTCACAGAAGCTAGATTTCCAGCTGCTCCATTCATTATTAGTTCTTTTAAGATATCAGGGGAGTTTTACTTTTAAAAGTGGCCCTGTCGTTTTTAGTAATTAAAGAAAAACAGGATACATGACATCTGAAAATGTATCACTGGCACTGAACTCAGTTTCCTTTGGATGACCAATAAGTTAGTAGACGTTTTCCAAGGCATATTAACACTGCAGCATAATTTATGCTTATGGGAGTACACCTTTCATAGGTTTCTTAAAAATACTTTTCTTCCATTATAAGGTAGCACATAGCAATTAATGAAGTTTAAATGCTTCAAAATATAGGCTAATTTACTTATTTTTTTTCCTACATAGTTTCAACCATAGGGCATATAGCCTAGAATAAAACCCATTAGTATAATAGTGTAACTTGAACTAAGTTAAAATCCTCTTGTGGTAGTCTGTGTTTTCCAGTTTTTCTTAAGACGCAGGATTTGTGACTATAGCAATAATAATGATTATTTGAAAATCCTTAGGGCTCACCATGTAAGCGTCATCTGAAAAAATCTAGAAGCAATGCTTAATTAATTTAAGATCCATACTTCTTTGTTCCTTTTGGTCTATATACTTTGTTCACCTTCTCTGAAGAAAGAACACAGTTTGATTTCATGGTACCTAGTAAAAGTTCTGTGCAATGAGAATTCCACCACTTTAAAAACTGATTTCCAAATGTGCACACGTATATGTGTGTGTGTGTTTGTGTGTGTATTTTCTGTGTGCTTGAATATTTGGAGTAATATTTCTTATTCAGGGAATATTTGGGATGATTTCACAATTGAAGGGAATAACAGTTTGGGGAGATATTCCAATGCTCAATGTGAGTTGAAGTGAGAAACTCCCCTATTCCCCAGCATTCAGTGTTGATTAATTATTATGCTGTGGAGTTTTAAAAATAATGATAATAGTGGTATTGGTGGTGGTACTAGACAGCTAGCTTTTTGTCTAAAACACAGACTTTATCACCTTTAGAAAAAGAGTGCTTTCCTAAGAATGATGCCTTTCTTGAGAACGCATATTTGGAGATTCCCCATTTTATATATACACATACCTACACACACTACACACACATACATAAACAAATTAAAAAAAAGAGAAATTCCTGTTTCAAAATTGACTTTGTCTATGAGGTTTTCATTACCTTCTTCAGGCAGAATTAATAACATTTCACTTGTTTCTCACAATGGTGAATTCTGCTGCTGTAGCATTTTTCACATTGTATTAAAATGCAGCTCTGTGCATCTGTTTCCCACACTAGAATATGGAATACTTGAAGGCAGCAGCCCACTCTTATTTATCTCTATCCCATGTGCTTAGCATAGTGACTGACGCATCTGTTGGGTTCATAATAACCTGTTGTTAATTATGATTTTGGAAATACAAAAGTAGGGCTGGTTTCTTGGGCTGTCAACCATGAAAGCTTGTTTCTCAATAGTTTCTATAGAAATTTCAGAGACTTTCAAGAAGGGCTTTCTAGGCAGGAGCCTGAGCAAAGGGAGGCTCAGTTTTTACAGAATGTAAAACAATGGGGAGGGATATTAGAAACAGAGCCCATTAGGGTTCCCCACACAATCCTGGTGTCTTGCTCTGTGGGCTGGCATGGTTCCCTCTGATTTGGTCCAAACCTCAGGGCACTGATGAGCCTCTGTGGACCGGGCTGTCCCGTGAGTCTCCCCACAATAGCTCTAATCGAGTTACACTTTTAGGTCTTGTATTAACTATCACTACAAAACACATTCTGTAAAAACTGTTACCACACATTTCATGTTTAGGGAATGGTATGGCAGTAGGGGTCGAGGGTTAGGGGTTGACAGATAGTGACGTGCTTTTAGGTCTTTGTGGAAACATCTCTGGTCAGGAGGAATGGATGGATAGGATTCTACTGGAGGTTATTGGAGGTAGAGAGACTCCAGATGCTGAAGCTGCTGAAAATCAACATGATGTATCTTTGTTTTGTAATCAGGAAGGGAAATTAAAAATAATAATTGGGCTTCCCTGGTGGCGCAGTGGTTGAGAGTCCGCCTGCCGATGCAGGGGATGCGGGTTCGTGCCCCGGTCCGGGAAGATCCCACATGCCGCGGAGCGGCTGGGCCCGTGAGCCATGGCCGCTGAGCCTGTGCATCCGGAGCCTGTGTTCCGCAACAGGAGAGGCCACGATGGTGAGAGGCCCGCGTACCGCAAATAAATAAATAAATAAATAAAACAAGAATCGATTTAATTCTTTGACTCTAAGCTTAGAGACCAAGCTATCGCTTAGATACAAGGGAATATTAAGGAGTTACGATAGAACAATGTGTGAAGAGCTGAAAAATGCAAATTATCCTGTTTTATAAGAGCTATAAAAAATGGAAGCTTTTTTGTTTGTTTCCTTGTGTACTGAAAAGGTGTTTTGTTACACCCTGAAGGGCTAGTCGAACTGTAACTTGAAAATAATAAGATTTTAAATGACTTAAAAAATGAAGATCATTGCTTTTGAAACCTGACTTCCTGAAAACTATTAAATATATATATATACATGTAGTATATATATATATATACACATATAAAACAGTTAATGTAAGACCTAAATTTTACTGAATGCTTAATACATGCCAGGTACAGATATTAAGATATTTACATGTATTATCTCATTTAACACTATGAAGTAGCTACTCTTATCCCAGTTTTATACGTTAAAAAAATAGTGCTTTGCTTTAAAAGGATTTGCCCCAAATAACATACCTGAGGAAATAGTGGAGCCAAACTTTAATCCCATGATATCTGACTTCAGACACTTTGTCTCTGGCTTCACAGGAATATCCATAGGAGGACAGATACCCTGTTCCTGTGTTTAAAACACATCACATTGTGGTGTTTGCAGAGTTCTCTTTACTGAAGAAGACTTAGGTTGGCCCCAGGTAACCTCTGGCTCACTAAGGATTATCACGTATGCTACATTAGAAAACAGGGCTCCCGTAAACCTTGACGCTATTGTGATCGTTCATCACTTCTCACCTGAAACTGTATCAATGGGCTTCTGAGTTCCCTTGATTCCATCTTATTCACTTATAGCCAAAGTGAGTTTTCTAAAGTGAAAATTTAATTATTTCCTGCTTAAATCATTCAGTGGCTCCCCACTTTTTCCAAACATTTTGAACTTTTTACTGTGGCTTTTAAACTTCTTTCTGGACTCTACTTACCACTCTTGTCTCTTTTCTTTGCACTCTCACTTCATGGCTAGCCACTGCAGCTCCACATTTTTTCCTACTGGGTCTTGGCACCTCCTGCCTCCACTAACTAGAATACTTTCCTCCCTGCCTCCCACACCAAGCTGCTCACACTTCTAGGCACATTCTGAGGACAGTTGCCCCTAAAGTCCCAAATTTGGGTTAAATATTTCTGCTGGATATTCAAGCAACATTCTCTACCTCGTTTTCACAAAACATGCTGTGTGATTACTTATTTTTACCTTCCACTTGACTATAAGCTCACTGCTGGGAGAGAAGATGTGATTATTTTCTTCATCCTTGGATCCCCAATACTTAGTGCATAGTAGGAGTTCAGATTTTTTGTTGTGTATATGAATGAAGGCAGATACCATTTAAAATACTAATTGGTAACACATAAAGTACAATTTTAAGTGTTCAAAACTATAACTTCATTTAACCCACACAAAACTCCCGTGAGGTAGATACTATTGTTTTGCCCCCATGAAATGAGATACTTGCTACGCAGGGAGTTTAAGTAAATAGCCAAAGGTTGCACAGCTAATAAGCATCAATACCAGTATTTGAACCCAGACTGTCAGGCTTCAGAGTATGGACTTGCCACTATTGCTACACTGCCTCTCTGAAGAATTAAGGTCAATGGATTAGTATTTCTAGGTGACAGTTGATACCTGAGGGCTTTCATAAGAAGGAAAACATGAAAACTGTTCATTGGTCCCATCTCTGCCACTAACAATTATGTTATTCTTATGATCTCACTTATGCCATAGTTTATCTGCAAAATTAGAAAACTGTGGATTGAATGATCCCAAAGGTCTTTGTTCTCTAAATAACAGTGATTTGAACCAATCACTTATTTGTGCTACTCTGAGGAAGATAAAGTATTGAAAATAAATTACCAAAGGACTGTGAGCTAAAATAGATATTCTAGGTCCCATCTATAGACCCCTTGTCCCCCTTATCTCCACTGTTTGGGAGATTTATAATCTCATCCTATTACTCTCTGATCAAGGAACTGGACTTGAATAGGGCTGTTAGGTGGATAGACTAAATAACTATCTTAAAACCTCCTAAGAAGTGGATTTCCACTGATACAGTTAATTTGGCATATGACTGCGGATAATAATAATTTAAATGAGAAATGTAAGTAATTGCCTACTCCACTGGCTAGCACACAGTAGGCATTCAGTAAATATTCTCTGTGGATTTTATTTTTCCTGTGATTTCACTCTTATGGATTTTACTTTTCCTGTGAATTTTCAGTTATATCAACTTTTTCTTGTCTCTAGCAATATTCATCAAAAAAGGAGAACTAATAAGCATTCTAACTAATTTGGTACATGTTCCTATTATATAATCACCATGGTATCCAGGCTGTCAATTGAGAGCAAACAATTTATAGGGAGAAAAACTTATGCATTGCTCTCTTACTTAAGGTGTGTTATTGTGGAAGCACTGCCTTCCGTCTTTCATCAGTAGATACTATTTTCTCATGAGTTCCATTGGAACATAAGTGTTGGGGGGTCTACTTTGAGAGAATCAGCAAGTTTATTAAATGTTAGACAACCTCATCTTTCACTTTTAAAGAGTATGGATATATGGCTACATCTAAAGATTGAATATTAAATGATGTCAAGGCATAAAAAATGTTAATATATTCATGTCATGTTTCTTTTTGTAATTTCGTTTTAATGACCAGTGCCCTAGTGGTTAAACACTGAAATTAGGTTCTTGCTATGACATGAAAGATGAGTGAAATTCAAATGTGTTTTTTAAAATATAAATCCATTTTCACTTATAAAGAGTATTGTGTTTAATTGAATGTAGAACATCTCACTTATTGCAAATAAATGAACAGCTCTAGTGATGCAAATGTAAAAACTACCATAGTATTGCATATCATTATCTAAATTATGTCCATCTAATGATCAAGATTCAATAATGACACCCAAAAAATACACCCACAGCAGTTAGTTATCCACCCACAGTGTGAAATTCTGAACAGGTTATGTGTGTGTGGTATTTTAGTCCTCCTCCCAGCATGTTTCAAAGCAGCTTTTATTGTGAGAATTTTGAAAGCCACAGGAAAGCATGTTTTATGTGTTTTCTTCAATTTTGTAAAGGCTGTGGGTCTATGGTAACTCATTATGTGAATCCACTAGGAAATTTGATGTACATTTATTTATTTTTGGCTGTGTTGGTTCCCCGTTGCTGCACGCGGGCTTTCTGTAGTTGTGGCGAGCCGGGGCTACTCTTCAATGCGGTGTGCGGGCTTCTCATTGCGGTGGCTCCTCTTGTTGCGGAGCACGGGTTCTAGGTGGGTGGGCTTCAGTAGTTGTGCCACGCAGGCTTAGTAGTTGTGGCTCACGGGCTGTAGAGCACAGGCTCAGTAGTTGTGGCGCACGGGCTTAGTAGCTCCGTGGCCTGTGGGATCTTCTCAGACCAGGACTCGAACCCATGTCCCCTGCATTGGCAGGCGGATTCTTAACCACTGCACCACCAGAGAAGTCTGCAAAGTAGACAAGGAAATAAAATACTAACACATCTCACTTGAAACTAAATTTTAGGTCTTAAGAATAGAATACTATGTTTGTCAATATTCCTGGTAAACATAGGCCAGTCATATCTATGTGCTTGAAACTTGGCACCTCTGGGTTCCAGGAAATACTCCATGGTATGTATACCCGTTAGGTTTGGGTTTGACTGCATTTAACGAGAAAGATAGTGTTGTGTTAGTTTCAGGTGTTTAAAAAAAAAGAAAGACAAAATACGGTAAAGGGTTATTTCTCTCTTACATAAAAGGAGTTCATAGGTAGGCTGTCTAGGGCTCCTGTGGCAATTACACAGTGTTATCATGGCTTCTGTTTTCTGCTTTGCCATTCTCAGCTTGGTGTTTCCAAATTTAAGGATGGATATGACTATTAGAGGTCCAGCTATTGTATCAACATTCAAAGTGTGCTAGCCCCTCCTGTTTTAAGGAGAATTTCCCATGAGCACATACGTACTTCTGGTTATATGTCATTCGCCAGACTTAGTTACATGACCATACCCAAATGTGCAGGTATGGTTGGCGACAGAGTAGCAAAAAAACAGAGAGGTTGCAAACAGCAGCTCCCAATCAAAGAAGCATATTTGCATGCATTTAATAGGGGAAGGGGACTGCTGATCTCATGCATAAGGAGAGTGTACCCTATGAGCAGTAGCATGTTTGAGTTGGGAAGGACAGCAAGTAGAGTTAAAGGTGGAAGGAAAACTTACTGGAAAAAAAAGAGAAAAACTGTAGCAAATTTGTTTAATTATTCTTTCAACTGCATGTGAAAAATTTTATAAATGATACTTTAAATGTGTATGAAAATGGACTTTTGGTAGCTGAATACATAGGTGTGATTTCATGATGAAGGTGTGAATGGGGATTAGTTTTAGTTGTCCTCAGTGTATAGATAACAGTTGAAGTTGTGTATGGATTAGCAATCCCAAAAAGAAACGAAGGCTGTGAACTAATGTTTGTATATAAAGGGTTAGAATCAAAGTGATGAGCTAAAGATGTAGTGATCAATGCTGGTCAGAGATGCAGCAGAAAGGTTAAGTAAAGTAGAAACTGGAGTGTTAGGAAACCAGGAGATAATATGTCATCTTATCCTAACTGAATTGGAATGCTGGTAGTTTAAATAAGGCTCGTTCCAGCGAGTAAAGCAATGCAAAGGAGGTGGAACCAATAAGTATACATGACTCTCTAGGAAGTCTCACGCCAAGTGAAGGAGATGAGACAGTAATTAGGCCTGTTAAAGATTAGTGTATACTTGTGCTGTCCAATACAGGAGACACTAGCTACATGTGGCTACTGAGCACTTGCAATGTGGGGAGTTTGAGTTGATATGGGCTATGAGTAAAATATACACTGGATTTCAGAGAGTTGGTATGAAAAAAATGCAAAAAATCTCATTGAAATTTTTATACTGATTACATTTTGAAAGTATAACTTTGATATGGGGTCAGATGAAATATATATTGTTAATATTATTTTCACCTATATATTTTTCCATTTTTAGTGTAGCTCCTAAAATTTTTTAAATTGCATGTGTAGCTTACATTTGTGGCTCACGTTGTATTCAACAGTCAGTGTTGGTGTGTACTCTGATTCCAATTTGCCACCTCAATTTTTGACAAAAATATATGAGGGAAAATCAGAAGCCATGCTAAAAAGTATAATTTTTTCCCACATTTACTTAGAAGTGTAATTTGTTGTAGTAGAAGGAACATAAGCCTCTGGATCCAGCTCTGCTACTAACTAGCTATATAGCCCCAGGAAAGTTATTTAACTTCTATGAGCCTTGATTTCCTCATCCATAAAATGAGAATCATAATACTTACCACACAGGGTAATTGTGAGGATAAAATGTGCATATAAACGTCTTTGCAGAGTCCATGCCACATAATTGGCACTTAATAAATGTTAGTTACCTTTTCTCCTTTCTGTGTGACCTATAACTCTGGGTAAAAGGCATAGAATTGATCTGATATACTGTAAGCCTCAAAATCAGAGGAATATGGGGATAAGAATAACAACAAAGGTTACTGATCCTCTGAAAAAGAAAACCAAAATCTTCCAAAATTGAAAATAACCAACAATTAACCTTAGCCTTTTTGGAAGGAGAAAGCAATAAAATTTCTTCAAATATAGAAGTACACACATATATATGTATTTATATGTATATGTGTACAAATGCATGTATACGTGGGTGTGTGCAAGTGTTTGTGTTTTTCTCAGTGGGCCATGTGAAACAGTGTATATGTAATTGTTTTATAAACTAGAATGCAGTACATCTATTCAAATCTGAACAGTGGAATGATGATCACTGTTCTCTAAAATTACATCTACTATAAAGTGATAAATGGAGGAAGAAAATTTGTATTGTAATGGGGGTAAAAGATGAAAAAGAAAGACAGAGAGGGTAGAAAGAATTTGCTGTAAGTCAAAATAGGAAATATACATCTAGCTAGCATACACTGTCCACAGTTTTCTTTCTCAGCCTTGACATGCCTCTGTGGAATGGTCCAAAATAACTCCCTCCACAGTGCTCAAGGACACAGTAGTGAATAAGTGTAACAAAAACCCTGCTTCAAGGAGCTTGCATTTTGAGGGAGACAATAAGAAAATAAATAAGTAAAAACAAATGTTATTAGTTATTAGTTGAAAGTCAAAAAACACCCAGAGAAGGTTAGAAAGTATTGGTGGAGGAAGGTTGCAGTATTAGATAAGGTAAAAAAGCAAGGCTTACTGAAAAGGTGACATTAAGTATAGATGAAAAAGAAGTAAGTGAGCAAGTCATAGGGATTTCTGGAGGAAGCATTTCAGATAACAGCATGAGTAAGGATCGTGATTTGGGAACTTTGGAATAGTGTGGAGGCCAGTGTGACTGGAGCCCAGTGAGGGGACTAGTAGGAAGGCATGAGGTCAACAAGTATAAGGTGGGTGGGGAGATCATTGAGGACTTGAAATAACCTGACTTGACTTGACATGACTAGAAGTGTCTCAACTTGGATTGATTGACATGTCTTGACTTGACTTGACCTGACCTAGCTTGTCTTGAACTTACTTGATTTAATTTTCTATAGAAGGTCATTTAAAGGTTCGGCTTTTACTCTGAGTGAGATGGGGATTTTAGGGTTTTGAACAGAAGTGTAATATGATCTTAACTTCTGTTAAATAATCACTCTGGCTGCCTTTTGAGAGGAAGATATAAAAGGCTGGGAGTGGTATGTTAGCAGTAGAAGTGGTAAGAAGTTCTGGATATATTTTAAAAGTAGAGCAAAAGGGATCCACTAATGGATCAGATATGTGACGTAACAAAAGGAGACACTTCAAGATTTTGATCTGAGCAACTTGAAATATAAAGTTGCCATTTACTGAAGTGGGAAAGGCTGTGGGATAATAGATTAGGAGAGAGGAGTGAAAATGATGGGTGAGAGAGGATGGGCTCTACTGGTCAAGTGGAATGATTGGTCTTAGCTAGGATACCTGTTGCCCATAGTAATATATTTTATTTGATATAGAGTCACAGATGTAACTGAATGGATAAATATTTTGTGGAGCCTTTTGGAAATTGTTTTTTGGTTACTTCTCTTTTCCCAGCAAAATAGGAAACAAGATCATCAGCTTTATTTACTAATGACACTCTTCCTGTCTGTCCTCTGCTTCACCAACTCTTTCTTTAATCCTTACCCATAATTAATTACTTTCTTTCTTTAATCCTTACCCATAATTAATTACTTACCCTTATTAGACTCAAAGTATGATCCCAAAATAAAATGATTCAGATTTTCCTGAAATATTTATTAAAATGCAGATACCTAGGTTCCACTCAAGGCCTAATAAAATATCCCTGGGAAGTGGAGCCAGGAATTTGAATTTTTAGTAAGGTCTCCTGGTGCTTGTGATGCACAGTAATTTTGAACACTACCCTTTCCCTCTCTTGGTTGCTTCAATAATAAATGCCTTATCCTCTTTCATCCCCCTGTGAATTGCTCTATCTTTAGAAGAATGCTTTCATCTGTATTTGGTAGAGAATTTTGCACACATTGAATATATTTGAATATCTAACACTGGTGAAGATATTTTTCTAACTATAGTCTTTCCAGATCACATTCAGGGACTGAAGAAAAATTGTTCCCACATGTTATGAACACAAGTATACCTAAGGGATTTTTTCCAGATTCTAGATAAGCATCATAAACAATGAAGTACCTGATAAACTTCATGTTACAATTAAATCATGTCATCAGCAGGTTATATACTGTCTCTGGTGAAACTAGTTTAGAACACTGAAGTTCTCTAATAAAAAAGGCTATGTCTCATGCTACTTCATATGCTGAATCCTTAACAAATGTTTAATAGCAGGAAAGTGAATTAAATAACTCTACATATTTTAATTTAGAACAAACTGTAAGTACAATACATATATTTTAAAGCATAACCATAGCGAATTTAAAGAGACTGCAGCCAAAAGAAAAGAAGGAAGGAAGAAAGGAAGGAAGGGAGGGAGGAAGGAAGAAAGGGAGGAGAGAAGGGAGAAAGGACTCTAAACCAGTTCCTTTTTCCAACACGGATCTTAAAAGGTTTGTCTACTTATACTGCCTTTTATTATTTTTCTATCCTATATGGTATAATCTTTGAATAATCAGAGTTTATATCACACATATTGAGATTTTTAGGTCAAAGAAAAAATCTATTAGAATTAAATCAAGCAGGATAGGGCATAGAAAAATATCTACAAAATGGAGGCGGTTATCACAAGAAAATTGTATATATACATTTATATATAAGTTTTATATATATTTGAGGTCCTGACCTTAAATTAATTTGAATGAAAGAATGCAGAGCAAGGAACAAGGAGGACAGGTCAAAATGAAGTAATTTTAACTGAGGATTTGTTTTTCCTTGTCATCACTGACATATTCACATATTTTATTTTTTAATCAGGGTAAAAAAAAAGAAGTGCTCAACTTTGTATTAATGCTGAAATTATTAATATTCTGGGAAATTTTTCTAGATAATTGCAGCAACTTTTATTCTTACAGTGTTGTTACTACTATTTTCTGATATTAAAGTTCCCCTTATTTTTTTAGGAAATGTTGCATTAGGTACCATTTGTTTATTTATTTATCTTTATTTCCATTTCTTTAGGAGGTGGGTCAAGAAGGATCTTGCTGTGATTTATGTCATAGCATGTTCTGCCTATGTTTTCCTCTAAGAGTTTTATAGTGTCTGGCCTTACATTTAGGTCTTTAATCCATTTTGAGTTTATTTTTGTGTATGGTGTTAGGGAGTGTTCTAATTTCATTCTTTTACATGTAGCTGTCCAGTTTTCCCAGCGCCACTTATTGAAGAGGCTGTCCTTTCTCCATTGTATATTCTTGCCTCCTTTATCAAAGATAAGGTGACCATATGTACATGGGTTTATCTCTGGGCTTTCTATTCCTGTTCCATTGATCTATCTTTCTGTTTTTGTGCCAGTACCATACTGTCTTGATTACTATAACTTTGTAGTATAGTCTGAAGTCAGGAAGCCTGATTCCTCCAGCTCCGTTTTTCTTTCTTAAGATTGCTCTAGCTATTTGGGGTCTTTTGTGTTTCCATACAAATTGTGAAATTTTTTGTTCTAGTTCTGTGAAAAATGCCATTGGTAGTTTGATAGGGATTGCACTGAATCTGTAGATTGCTTTGGGTAGTATAGTCATTTTCACAATGTTGATTCTTCCTATCCAAGAACATGGTATATCTCTCCATCTGTTGGTATCATCTTTAATTTCTCTCATCAGTGTCTTATAGTTTTCTGCATACAGGTCTTTGGTCTCCTTAGGCAGAACACTCAATGACATAAATCATAGCAAGATCCTTTTTGACCCACCTCCTAGACAAATGGAAATAAAAACAAAAATAAACAGATGGGACCTAATGAAACTTCAAAGCTTTTACACAGGAAAGGAAACCACAAACAAGACGAAAAGACAACCCTTAGAATGGGAGAAAATATTTGCAAATGAAGCAACTGACAAAGGATTAATCTCCAAAATATACAAGCAGCTCATGCAGCTCAATATCAAAAAAAACAAACAACCCAATCCAAAAATGGGCAGAAGACCAAAAAAAAAATGGGCAGAAGACCGAAAGAGACATTTCTCCAGAGAAGATATACAGATTGCCAACAAACACATGAAAGGATGCTCAACATCTCTAGTCATTAGAGTAATGCAAATCAAAATTACAATGAGCTATCACCTCACACCGGTCAGAATGGCCATCATCAAAAAATCTACAAACAATAAATGTGGAGAGGCTGTGGAGAAAAGGGAACCCTCTTGCACTGTTGGTGGGAATATAAATTGATACAGCCACTATGGAGAACAGTATGGAGGTTCCTTATAAAACTAAAAATAGAACTACCATATGACCCAGCAATCCCACTACTGGGCATATACCCTGAGAAAACCATAATTCAAAAAGAGTCACATACCACAATGTTCATTGCAGCTCTATTTACAGTAGCCAGGACATGGAAGCAACCTAAGTGTCCATCCACAGATGAATGGATAAAGAAGATGTGGCACATATATACAATGGAATATAACTCAGCCATAAAAAGAAACTAAATTGACTTATTTGCAGTTAGGTGGATGGGCCTAGAGACTGTCATACAGAGCGAAGTAAGTCAGAAAGAGTAAAACAAATACTGTATGCTAACACATATATATGGAATCTAAAAGAAAAAAAAATGGTTCTGAAGAAACTAAGGGCAGGACAGGAATAAAGATGCAGACATAGAGAATGGACTTGAGGACATGGGGAGGGGGAAGTGTAAGCTGGGATAAAGTGAGAGTGGTATGGACATATATACACTACCAAATGTAAAATAGATAGCTAGTGGGAAACTTTCGCATAGCACAGAGAGATCAGCTCAGTGCTTTGTGTCCACCTAGAGGGGTGGGATAAGGGAGGGTGGGAGGGAGGGAGATGCAAGAGGGAGGAGATATAGGGTTATATGTATATGTATAGCAGATTCACTTTTGTTATACAGCAGCAACTAACACAACATTGTTAAGCAATTTACTCCAATAAAGATGTTAAAAAAAGAAAAATGATTACTTTATAACTTAACCTCTAAGAATAGTGCTACATAAACTTAGTAAATGCCCAACAGAAATGGAGTCAGGTAGAAAAATTCAAATGGTTCTTATTTACTTAGTAATTTATTTAAATCATGTTCTCCTTTGTATTATGATTTCTAAAATATGTTTTAAAATTACTTTAAGCAATTAGTGGTTTAGTGTTCAGCTGTCTCAATAGGTATGTTTCTGCTCTTTTATTTGTTTGTGTACAAGAGCAGCTTTCTGCCAGTTGAAGTGGGGTTTGAAATTACAGCACCAGCAGGCAATTTCTTGGACAAATTACTGTTTGGACCACTAATGTGGAGGAAGGGAAGAATGTTTATTGCACCACTGAACTGGCTGATGCTTCTATAGCCAAGATTGTGCCAGAGGCCACTGTGCTGGGAAACAGTCCAAGAGAAGCTATACACCTTCTGTTTTGAGTGACTTGTCTCTATCCTGAGAACACATGTTGGTGTTCAGAAAGAAAGAGCTGAGTCTATTTTGTAAGAGCAGTGGGAAAATTTAGCTACATGGGTTGACAAGTTCAACATTTCTATGACAATGTATATATGAAATATAACATTTGGTCGATTTCTTCTTAAAATTATTTCAGTATCAATTTGTAATGCTCCACATTATTTTTCCATACATAAATATAGTAATACACTTTTATTTCACATGCCATCCTGAAGTGGATCAGTTTTCTTTTTTTTTTTTTTTTTTTTTTTTTTGTGGTACGCGGGCCTCTCACTGTTGTGGCCTCTCCCGTTGCGGAGCACAGGCTCCAGACGCGCAGGCTCAATGGCCATGGCTCACGGGCCCAGCCGCTCCGCGGCATGTGGGATCTTCCCGGACCGGGGCACGAACCTGCGCCCCCTGCATTGGCAGGCGGACTCTCAACCACTGCCACCAGGGAAGCCCTGGATCAGTTTTCTTTTAAAAATGTGACCTTTAACCAGTTTCCCACCCCAATGGCCCACAGACGGCATGCATAATTTTAAAATAAACTGTTTAGCCATATCTTTCTGTAGAAAAATGAGATCATACTCAGCAATTTCTATGAGGGATGAAGAAGGAAAGATGGAACCAGTATTATAGCTATATTTGTTTTCATGTTTTAGAGTAAGGTATTGTCGAATCCTCAATCTAAGATGGGGATATTCAAAAATCGTTTCAAGAAAATAAAGTATTTATCCAGATATTGAATATACCAATGGTTTAATGCTTTAAGAGAATCCCAACAGGAGACTTTGGCCTTCAAACTCTTTTAATGTTGTTTTCCACTCCAAGTCATTTTCTTTTAACCAAATAGCTGTGTCTAGTTAAAAATGTCCAAAACTTATCTTAAACCCTCATTCAGAGCTCCTGATCCCCAGGGTTAATATCATATGCTTGTTATTTGTTTTGCTGTTAATGAATGTAAAGAAATCCAATTGCATGTACTTTTTCCTTAAATGAAGTGACTATAGATGAAACCGCTTTCCCACAGATGATGCATGTAGGGATGGAGGAAAACTGGAATTGCCTAAATAGTAATTTCTCCATAGCCTGACACAATTTACATTTCCAGGGACAGCTTCTGGTGAAGGCTATCACCAAACCCAGATCCCAGTTCTTTACTTAGACTCCTCAGTATCACTAACTTTGGAAATAACTTCTAGGTCCAGTTAGTAATTAAGGACTTCAGTTATTCTGTAGAATGGATCTTAAAACTGTCCATCTGGGCCCACAAGTTATAACTATGATTTTATACTGCTGTTTGAGGACAGTGTCTCATAAAACATTTGTTCAAACTTGTCTTGAGTAAAACACCCTATGGTACCACACTCCTCACTAACTTGTCAGTAACTTTCCATTTTGTTCTAAGGCAAATTGTAAGTTCCTTAACATTTCCACTGATTAATGAAAGTTCTTATCCTGGCAGCTTCAAAATTCAATTATAAAGCAATAAACTTAAACTCTCTCTTCATAAATCAAAAGTGTTCAGGGCTTCCCTGGTGGCGCAGTGGTTGAGAGTACGCCTGCTGACGCAGGGGACACGGGTTCCTGCCCCGGTCCGGGAAGATCCCACATGCTGCGGAGCGGCTGGGCCCGTGAGCCATGGCCGCTGAGCCTGTGCGTCCGGAGCCTGTGCTCCACAACGGGAGAGGCCACAACAGTCAGAGGCCTGCGTACCGCAAAAAAAAAAAAAAAAAAAAAAAGTGTTCAAAGACTTACATGTAGATTCAATTCTTGTAATATCTTTGGGTACTTTATAACATCTCAAGGAAGGTGTGCAAATTAAGTGCTTTGACTGTCTCTAAAGTGTCATGGTTCACTGTTTACATTCACAATTAATTTTGAAAGTTTCTAATGGAGCCCACTACACAAGATTTATGTGAAAAAGGAAAATATAATGCTGTATCATGACGTGGTAAAGTTCAACAGAGTCAAATTCAGGTTGACATATTTAAGGTCAAGTGCCCGTCTATGCACATATTACAGAGAGAAATTTTAAAGTAAAAATATAGGTCTGTGGTTTCATATCAAATGAAAGAAGCAACATGATATTATAGGAAGATTTAGTTCAATTTCTAAAGTCTTTAATATGCCTTGCCAAAGGGATATTAGATTCCTTTGAAAATAATTACCTTATTTTAGGGTGAAAACAAAGATATAGGAAATGGTTAAAAATCAAAATGAGATGATAAAGTTACATGGTCAAGTTAGTTCTGAGATCAATATAGTAGTTCATATCAAAGAGATGAGTATGAATAAAAGTTGTGGAGGAACAAGATATGATTGTATTAATATGCTTCCATTGGACTCGTCATTAGTCAAATTCCACTTCAGGTGTTAACAGCCATTATTTTTTGCCCCATTTTAAAGAGAATGCTGTTAGAAAACTGGACAGAATGCAAAGAAGAATGTGTTCTTTATGTCTTCATTTAGACAAATAAAAGATGTTGAAGTGACTGAGCTCATACTCTGAAAACTCTACACATATTATTTACTGTAGATACTTAAATACAATTAGTTTGAAAAACTTTCTACATGCTAACATGTCTCCAAATTCTTCCTTTCTGTGAGAACGGACAGCTCTAACCAATGAGTCAAGAAAATGATAATGAAGGATATTGTAGTCTCTCTCATTTAGTACTCCATGTCTTCATTTCTTCTATTGACATTCCTTCATCTCTGTTTTCCCTCAGTGATCTGCATCATCTACTCCATAGTGATGGGGGAGGCATTTTTAAATACTCTTTAGAGTTAAGGATCACTTCCTGATTGGAGCCTGATCATGTAGTGGACTTCTCCATTACCTAGACACATGGGCACCTTGACCTTTCTTGGGAGACATCATCAAACATTCTCTGGCCACTTGGCTCAGATGTACAGAAGGAGTGTGACTATTTAATGAATTTCTCCTCAATGTCAGGTGGGCTGTAGGATTTGGACATTGTGTAAGGGCTCATATTGGCTCTCTTTGGAGTTTTCTCTTACTATGAGTTAGCCATAGGGCTTGAGAATCTGAGGAGGGAATCAGTACTGATGCTTTCCCATGACATCTTCCTAGTTTTACACTCAGCACTCAGCAGCAGTATCTGGATAGTGTAAATCTTGGGAATTTTTTTAGCCTTAGAAAATCAGAAAGGAAGAGCTGGAATCAGATTAAATCATGGAAGTTTTCAGCTATATACACCTTCACTGACCAGGCTTTAGTACATTAGAATGAAGTATAAAGAGTCCAGTGCTATTTATTGCTGGAGGTTTTTCAGGAATAACAGATGAACTATATTTTCTAGCAGTTTCAGTTCAGCAGATTTCAATCTTCCCTCTCCCCTTACCAAAATGCCTGAGGAATAAGCCTATAACATAAGTAATAGTGTTCATAAACTCCGTGATTATCAATATGAAACTGACACTCTCTCCTACCCTTTCCAGCTCCCAGTTTGTGTATGATTTGGTGATTTGGATGTTTAAAGTCTTGAGTAATTTAAAATAAAATGCCACAGGTTAACAGCTATACCCTCTAGAAGACTACACACACACACACACACACACACACACACACATACACATATGTATACCAAATGAAACAATTAGTGCTTTAGAAATATACCTGCCTGTCAATTACTGTTAAAGATCCTATTAGGCTCTATAATTTTATCACGGTTTACCTTGGGTGGAAACTGATGATGACAATAGAGAGCATGAATGGAGATTCTTTGCCTCCCCCAGCCTCCTAATCTACCAGGAAGGGCAGTATTCATGCCTAGTTTGGTTGGTTATATATATAACATATACACAAATATATATAAACCACATGTTTCAGAGATAGTATAGGTGAAAGGCAAGAAAGCTGACCTTAATATCATTCCTGATTATATTAGTCTGTAAACAGCATAAGATCTTGTTTCTGGGCTACCAATTCATGATGTGACATATTAGCCACTAACTACTACTAACTACTATTAGTGGTAGTTACTTGGATTAACTATTTTTAGGAAGGTTAAGTGATATTGGAAATATTGACAGAGTTCAACTGTAGATTCTCACTCATCTAAATTATTTGATCACAAAATCAACAAATGAATTCAAACAAACCACCTTTAAATTACTCTGAGCATCATTGCTAATTTGAGATTTAAGAGATATATTCTTATTTCCCAAAACTCACCATTATAAGTAGGTTTTATAGGTATATGTTTTGTAATGAGCTTAGAATTAATGAACACACTTTGGCTCAGATGATTATTTTCTATAAATCCTCTAGTGAACTAAATCATAAATAAGTGAGATCACCGTTTTAATGTTATGTTTATTACCAAAAGTACTAAAGTGTTTAAAAATAACATTTAATATTATCAAATGTATGTTTTCTAGAGGAAAGGTATTTAAAGAAAATTATATAAAATACTTGATATTTAGGACTAGCTGCAGAATTTGAAGTATTAAAACAACAGTTAAGGAGATAAATATAAATGGCTATCATGACTTTAGGGCTTTTTCAGACTTCACTAAGTTTGGGGTTTAATGAACTCTGAAGAAATAATACAAATATGTTTCTGTAAGTTCATTAATGTTCAAATACTGTTACTCATGTGTAATTAAAATGATGTTAGTTAATGACTAATAGTAAATTGTCTATCAAAATCTTTATCAAATATGGACTATAACAAACGTAAATCTATTTTGCCAGGGAAATGATGTTGGGATATTCTAATGTAGTGTGAGCATGTTTTTATCATATGTTCATGCTGCTTCCCTAGTCAATCACTACTACTCTGAAAGAATCTCTAACCCTCTAATCCATTCCTCTGCTAACGACCAGAGTTCTCTTTTCAAAACCCCTATCTGATTGTCTTGGTTCTTGGTTTACTAATCTGTAATGGTTTCCCAGTGCTTACAAGATAAATCCTACATTCTTTAGTATCTCTTATAAAAAGCTCACCTGAGAAGCAGTGTTTAGTGAAGTTTATTGAAGGCATGTGTTATTTATTAACTTTTAATGTACTTGAAACTCTGCCCTTGGCTCCAGTCAGATCCCTCAGAGGCTACTTGAGCCTACCACTTCTTCCTTCCTGGCATCTCTAGGGGATTTCACTATAAAGTTAAGCCCTCAGCTTGTGTAGAAGGGAATAATGGGAAGAGATCGATAAAACTTCCTGTGTTAACTGCAAAATGCTGCTGAAGATATTCTCTGTATTACTCAATTTCTCTTATATAAAATGTAATGTGCAAATTGTCCTTTTTATTTAATGCAAAAGATACTCTGCTGTACATAAGAAAATGATATTCTAAGAAAATGAACTTCCTCCAATTTTTTTACCTGTTTATTTTTGTGTCTGGCTTTAGAAAGGTTAAAATTAAGCTCAGTCACAGCAAACATGCTGGTTCTTAAGATTACCATATTTTACTGTCCTTGCTATCTTGGTATCCCACCCTCCTTTTCACCAGCCTATTTTAACCTAGTTAAATAGTCAACCATCTTTGATTGATTGTAAGCTATTTCAGATCCTTTCAAGAAAGGGATAGTTTGGGCAATCAGTATGTCGCTTTACATGGTTTATGGGCTCTTCAAAATCTGTTCCCATCTTATCTTCCCAGGGTTGTCTTCTGACATGGGCAACTCAGAACAACTCAAAGTTTTTGTCATGCTCCGTGGGATCCCCTCCTCTCCATCTCCAGTTGCAACATCCTCTTTTTCCTAAAGGCCATTCCTTCCCATTCCCATTTCTCTGCCTGGGAAATTGCTACTCACTCTTAAAGACCCAGATCAAATCTTACACGAAGTGTCCTACCATCATCAGAAAGAATGCATCCTCCCTGGCAGGAACCGATCATATTTTGGGCATATAACTATTATAAAACCCAACACATTGCCTTATAATAACTTGTCTCTGTTGTTGTTGTTATTGTTGTTTTAATTAGGATGTTAGTTCCATGAGGTTAGAGCCTGTATTAGTTTGTCAGAGCTGCCATAGCAAAGTGCCACAGACAGGATGGCTTATACAACAGAAATTTATTTTCTTATAATTCTGGAGGTTAGAAGTCTGAGATCAAGGTGTCAGCAGTATTGGTTTCTTCTGAGGCCTCTCTTCTTGGCTTGTAGATAGCTGTCTTCTCCCTGTATCTTCACGTGGTCTCCCTCTGTATGTGTCTGTATCCAAATTTCCTCTTTTTATAATAACCCTAGTTATATTGAATTAGGGCTCACCCTTAACAACTCATTTTAACTTAATAACCTCTTTAAAATTTTTTTATCCAAATACAGTCACATTCTGAGGTAGTGGGGGTTAGGACTTCAACATATGAATTTGGGGAGAACACAATTTAGCCCATACAGATGATGTTTTAATTTATCTATTTAGCTCAAACTCTTAACTATGCTCCTGAAATAAAATAGAAACAATAAATATTTGTTAATGAGTGTTATATTAAGGAAAATATTTACTATATGGTATTTTAAAATATTTTTTCAATAACTTATAAAAACACTAGCATGTCTTTTATATAATACAAAACAGCCAGAACATACTGTTTTTCACCAACCTTTTCCTTGTAGAGCTTAGTTTTTCAGTTAGGAACTTTCATAGCAATTTTGTTATGCTGCCACCAAGTGACACTGAAGTGAAACTGTCCCCACATGTTCTGCAGAGTTTAAGCTTTTGCCTAGATTGAGGATGTGAATCTCTCTTAAAAATTTTCCAAAACTCATAGTTTTGGCATTTTTACATTAAAAAAAAATCAATTGCCCTTAGTAAAATAAAAATTTAATCAATGATTGAGGAAACGTTGACGGACAATTATATAGAGCAAATATTTTAAAGATAAGATAGTATTCATAGTTCTCTGATAAAAGGCTCACATGCTAGATATCAAAAACAAACTATAACTTATGCTCAGTTTCTTTAATTTTGACCACAAGCCTGTGTTGAGTCCATTCAGGGAGATATGCCCTTGTTTGTATAGATTTTATTTCTTAATCAGTTGACAGAGAGAAAAAATGATATTGGCAGCTTTTCTAATAGTGAGAAATGGTTGACTTTTCCCCTTAAATTTGAAACTGGAATGTAGTGGGAATTTCAGTTGTTATCAATTTGAAAAATCACATTTTTCACATTTTAACATTTCTAAATTTGGGATGCATCTTTCAGTTGATGGAAAATTTGCAAACACCATTGGCCAGGTGGTGGTTGTGATGTACGTGCCATTGCCAGCATGTGCAAACTTGACTGTTACTCCTGTTAGCATGACTGCATGACTTTATTCTCTTGAGGTTTCAATCAATGAACTCTTTAAGGACTATTTCAGGCGGAGATATAGGTTCTGATATTGTAGTCTGAAAACTTTCCTTAAACCTTCTGATTAGATCAAAGAGCTACCAGCACCAAAATTACAGAATGGGTAGCAGTGGCTTGGAAGAAAATCAAAGAGACAAGGATAGAGCACTCTTTTTAGAAATGCACTTATGGCACAAAGGACAAAAGTTGATGGGTAACATGGATCCCAACAACTCTGAATTAAAATGTGATCAGGAAAGCTGGACTCTGAACATGAAGATTTTTAGGAATAGTTTACTTTCTCTTGTTTATATATTCTTATTTTCACAAGAGTGGCATATGATAAATCTATATCAAAATAAGTCTAAAATAATGCTTTAGATAAATATAGAATTAAAATTCAAGGTAATAAGAAATAATTTGTCATAGTTTAGCTGGCAGTGTGTTTTCTTCTTGATCACATTTAAAATTATATTTCTAATAATTGATGGCATATTAGTATCAGTGAAATGTGGTATTGAGTGCATACCAAGTACCAAGTACTGTTCTAGGCATTGGAAATACAAGAGTGAAGAAAGGAATATATAGTCCTGCCCTCATAAAGTTTGCCTGGCCTCACTAGTCATAGTACTGTTCTACCTCTCCTAGACCAGAGGGAAATGAAGTGGTGATATTAGCTGAATTTGTCAAGACAGACATATTAAATAATTTTGGTAAAAATAGGACATTCATTAATCATTTTCCATTGGCTTTACCTTGCCTGAAGGAGTTTTTAAAGAGATAATTGAAAAGTGACTATATATTTAGCAAATAAAACACACTATGAATATTGTAGATAATTATAATAAGAAAATATCAAAGTTGTATTATTTATTATTTTTTCCTTTGGATTTATTGCACATGACAGCACTGATTATTTTAGCTTTAAATAACTCCTTGTCTTGATTTCATAGTTAAGTACAGTAATGTATTCTGCAATCTTCATCTTTTCCTTCCATGTCTGAACTCTATTATTAAAATATACAACACCTCTTTTGGCATCAGTACGTAAGAAATTAGCTCTCAGGTTTCTAACTAATAGATTTCAAATTAAGCTTGTTATTTACCTTTTTTTTCTGTTTTTTTAAAGGTTGAAATTTTAAAATTTTCTGAGAAAGTTATAAATGCTGTTAGATTTTTGGTAAATAAAACTCCATCAAAAAAGATATTCTGATTCTCCAGAGAAGTTTATTAATTTTACCCACTAAAAAAAAAAATCTTGCATAATCTGAATTTTTGAGTATATTGAAATATAAAGCAACTAAATTATATGATAAATTGACCAAATATGGTATTATCTTACTATGTTCAAAGAGAATAACAGACTCCTCAACAAAGTATCCAAGACTATCTACTAAGTGACCTCACCATACATTTTCTTTATCATTTTCTGTGAGTAGAACTCTTTAAAGGCAGTGGTCTTTGTATACAAAGCATCCAGTGTAGTGCCTAGAGCATAAAACACCTTTGAACAAATGCTTATTCAGTCACCAAGAGGCCTTAGAGGACTCATGGTTACATGAGTACAAGGCTTTGGCGCCAGACTACACCGATTTGAATATTGGCTCTGTCACTTGAACAATGACCTTGACCAAGTTACTTAACCTTCTAAACCACAGATTCTTAATCAGCCAAATGGGAATGAATCATTGTACCTATCTCATAACGTTGTTACTGAAGATTAACTAGATAGTACCTGGTTTTTCTTACATTTAGCTGCAAAGCCTAACCCACAAATGCTGGATGAATGTTATCTACTATTGTTGTTATAGTTATCATTATTCTTATTACTTGAGAAACTATTATATAGAAGGTAATTATAGGAATCTATGCAACAACTTTGGCATTCTTATTGAATGGAAACTATATGTCAAGCTTTGTTCAAGATGCTGGAGTTTATGTTCCAGTAAGAAGTTATACAATGAAGAAGCAAACAATAAATGGGATATTTTCATATACTTATAAGTACTACAAAGAAAATAAAATGGAGTAATATGACAGAGTACACCTAAGTGATTGAGAGGGTAGAGTTTTTTGTAACATACTAGATGGCATACTTAGCAAAGACCTCTTGAGAAAGTGACATGCAACTACGACTTAACTGGCAAAAAGAGATCAGGCTTGCAAAGATTTCAGGGAAGAGGATTTCAGTAGAGGCAACAGGAAGAGCAAATTATCTGATACAGGAACAAACATAGCCTGTTCAGGACCAGAAGGAAAGCCACTGAAACACTAAAGAAGTAGGAGAGCTATAAGGTAAGATCAAAGAGGAGAGTAGGTGCCCACCTACAGAAAGCACTGTAGGCCATAGTAGGGAATTTAATATTTATCCAGAGTATAGTGGGAAGCATTTTAAGCAGCACACTAATTTGGAGGTAATGACATGCCAAACACAGCAGTGGCAGAAGAAACAAAACTAAGAAATGGGCAACTTAATATTGTTGAGATGGCAATACTCCCCAAATTGATTTTCAGATTCAATGCAAATTTCAAAATTCCAGTTTCCTTTTTTGCAGAAATATACAAGGTGATCTAAAATCATACAGAAAGGCAAGGGATCCAGAAGAGACAAAACAACCTTGAAAAGAATGAACTTAGAGGACTCATGTTTCTCAGTGTCAAAACCTACTACAAAGCTACAGAAATCAAAACGGGTTGTAGTAGCAAAACAATACACATATAGATCAATGCAATGTAACAGAGAGTCAAGAAATAAACACTTACATTTATGGTCAATTAATTTTTGATGTAAGTGGTAAAACAATTCAAAGGAGAAAGAACAGTCTTATCAACAAGTGTTTCTTGGGTAATTGAGTATCCACATGCAAAAGAATGAAGTTGAACCTCTACCTCACACACTATGTTCAAAAATATAATTAAAATGGAACATAGACTAAAATATAAGAGCTAAAACTATAAATTCTTAGAAAAATCATAGTAAATCTTTATGAGTTTGGATTTGGTGGTAGCTTCTTAGGCATGGCAGCAAAAGCACAAGTGCCAGAAGATAACATAGGTAAATAGACTTCATCAAACTTTTTAAAACTTTGTTTTAAAGGACACCATCAAGAAAGTGAAACAACACCCACAGAGAATGGATGAAAATATTTGCGATAATGTATCTGATAAGGAATTTGTGTCCAGAATATATAAAGAGCTCTTAGAATTCAACAATAAAAAGACAAACTAAAAATTGGATTCAAATAGACATTTCTCCAAAAACAACATATAAATAGGCAATAAGCATGTCAAAAGCTCAACGCCATTAGTAATTCAAGAAATGCAAATCAAAACCACAATGTGGTACCACTTCATATGAATTTTAAAGAAGGAATATAACAAGTGTTGGTGAAGATGTGAAGAAATTGGAACTCTGATACATTGATAATGGGATTGTAAAATAGCAGAACTATTTTGGAAAACAATTTGTCATTTTCTCAATATGTTAAACATGGAATTACTATATGATCCAGTGATTCTGCTCCTAGGTATACGTGAACAAGAATTGAAATTATGTCCGCACAGAAACTACTATGAATATTTACAGCAGCATTATTCATAATAGCTAAAAGGTGGAAACAACCTAAATGTACATCAGTGGAGGAATGGCTAAACAAATTGTGGTCTATACATATAATGGAATATTACTCATCTTTAAAGTGGAATGAAGTGCTAATATAGGTTACAACATAGATGAACTTGAAAATATTATGCTAAGTGGAAAAAAAAAACCCGACAAAAGCCCACATATTGTATGATTGCATTTATACAAAATGTCGAGAATAGGAAAATCCATCAAAACAGAGAGTAGACTAGTATTTGCCAGGTGCTAGGGAAAGGGAAGCATGGGGAGTGACTGCTAATGGGAACAGGTTTCTTTCTGGGGTGATGGAAATGTTTTGAAAAATGAATCATGGTGATGGTTGCACAACTGTGTGAATAACTAAAAGCCACTGACTTGATTTAACAGTGTTAATGTTATGGTGTGTGTACTATATCTCAATAGAGATATTATTTTTTTTAATAAAAAGGATTAGAAAAGAAAAGGAAAAGAAAGAAATTTTCCAGATTTCTAAGGATTTGGTAGTTATTCATGAGAATTTAATGGTTGTTTAAGTGTAAGAGTTTAAAGTGTATTTTATTAATCTCTGTACCTTCATTATCTAGAACTCTGTTTTGCACAAAATATTTGTCATTAAATATTTGAGGAATTAATACATAAATACAGCAGTTTTTAAAATGAGGAGTACATTTAACTAAGTAGATAATGATATCATTAAGCCTGAAAAAATAAGGGAAATAAAGTTTGGGGTGAACATGGAGGAATGTTACATTTTTGGTACCAGTGGGCATATAGGTGGATGCCTCCCATAAGCATTGGAAAAAATCCCAATTTGTAGCAAAAAAGAGAAAACATGACTCAATAATTACAGATTCACCTTTATAATCTGGCCATTAAGAAACAGATAAAAATCTTTTTAAAATGAAAAAATATATATGTCCACAATTGCATTAACCATACCAAGATAGTAAAAATGATTGAAGTTTTGGTTTAAAAGGGAGGCGGTGAGTTTAGCTTTCGATATGTTACTTTTGAGGTTTTCATGTGGTACGAGAATATGAGTTCCATGAACACAGGAGCAATGTGTGTCTTGCTTAACCAATAATGGCAATAATATCATCCTTAAAAGCCAATAAAATTTTTGTGAAAGTAACAAAACCATTTCCAAGTATGCAGTAATTAGTTAATATATGATTTTAAAGCTGTAGAGTTGAGTGAGGACTGGAGGCATACATTTTGTAATATTATCCTAAATGTTATAATCAAAACTCTCGAGAGAGGATCGATCACTTAGGAAAAAAATAGGCGGAGTTGGAATTCTCAATATTGTAGCAATGGTTAAATAAAGAGAAGCTATAACCCAAACTGGGTTTTCAAAATTATTTTCTATTAAGTTTTTTTTCTCAACTCTAAGACAGTAATTACTTCGTGCAAGGGTGGAAATAGAGTGAACTAAAGACTTGGAAAAAGGTTTTCCTTTTTCCAAGTCTTTAGTTGAAAACCTTTCCAACCTCAAAGGTTGCTAGAAAATACACTGCGGAAATAGAAACTATACATTGTGCTCAGTGTGCTATGGAATAATTAAATCAACTCCCAAGTGAGATTATCTTGAAAACTGAATGGTTTTCCTGTCCTGGTCCAGTGGTGCCTGAGCTCAAGAAATTCATCTATATTCTTATCCTCCTTTTACCACTAAATATAATGTGTTTGTCTAATAAAAGCAGGTGATCTAGTGCGGAGATAACTGTTATTTCTTATATCACTGGTCATCAACAGTAGTCCATTAGAGAGGATTATATGAGTGTCTGATCTGTTACTTAATTGATTTCTCTATCTCAGTAACATGAGGTACCTATTAAATCCCATGACCTTGTCCCAAAGGTGTTAGCAAATATTAAGCACCCATTTCACTGAGACATGATTTCCAGTATAGCAAATTTCACACTTCTATAAGCTATCAGAAGTGTTAACAATTGCTGCTCTCTCATGTAATTTGTAGCGGTGATGTTATTTCACGTTTAGTAGTTATGAGGGTGAGGTGGTACTTAATGAGAAACATATACTATATATAGGCAGAGCCATACCTGGGCATAGAGAGGAGGTCCTCAAATGCTGTGGTGCCTACTCAAATGGATGTGGAGGTGGATGTGCAGCTCTCAGCTCTGCAGAGGAGCAGAAGGCTGTATAAGCACGTGGGCTTGGACAGCTTAGAAACAGTATAGTAGGATATGAAAGTGACACATGTGTCGTGTCTGGCCAGAGGTCTGTAAATTTGATTCCAGTTTCAGTTGGTTCCAAAAGCCATGGCTTTGCTGTTTGGTAAAGAGCCCTGTGCCAGAGAGAGATGTCCGAGTCTGCACCTTATATGGTATCGGAACTGCACCAAATTAACAATAACAACAAACAAAAAGCCTATCTGATCTTTCAAAATAATTTGCTATTTTTGGTGCCTGGCTAAATAAAAAGGCATCATCCTTTCCTCTGTGAGTCACAGCTGTTGTGTAGCCATCACTACAAAGTAGGTAAAATTACTGTCATTGTCTGTTTACCTTTTCTATCTTTGGACATTCTCCTCTCAGGATCTCAATTTCCTTAACTTTCCTAAGATCTCCAGGACATCTGAATTATGTCCCTGATCCCAACATTAAACCTTATCAGTATGTAACAGCTGGTAAAATGATAATTTCTTTTATTATAAAATTCTAATTCTAGAACTATATCCTAGGAAAATGGAAAGGTTTGTACAGAAATCCATATGTAAAAGGATTATTATGTAGAAAAAAATAAATGGCCTTAAAATGAAATGTATTTATTCAACCAAATCCAGGCTGTGTTAAATATAGTGGAATAGTATGTTTTTTTAAAAAGTGATTTTCCAGATTAATAGTCCTAGAATTTGCTCTATTCCTTCACTCTCCATTCTTGGAAACAGTACGAAGCTGTTGGAAAGGGATCTCAGTGAATATTAACATATTAAGGAATGAAGAAGTCCTGTAGAAGAAAACTGACATCTATTAACATACAGCAGCATTACCGTTCTAAACCAGAACTTCCCAATAAAATGCTTAAGAATTACATGGGGATTTCGTTAAAAGTATAGATTCTGATTCAGTGTGTATGTCTGGGATAGAATCTGAAATTCTATATTGGTAATAAACTCCCAGGTGAGGCTGATGCAGCTGCTTCAAGGACCATGCTTTGAGGAGCACAGGTGTTAAGAACACATACAGGAAAACGTTGCACCCTTCCTTGCTGCCAGCCAGGTCGGAGGAGTTGCCAGTTTCAAGGACACCATTATCAGTCTCTCCCTGGTAATCTCAAGATAGGAATCTGTAACACGCAGGGCTGGTTTGGTTTAAAGGTTTGGTCGGTGAAGCTGATGGAGTGGGTAGAGACAGTTGGGACAGCGATCGTTGGACTGGCATGCATCATAGCTGAACAGCTCTAAGTCCTAGTGACAGAGTATATAACCCAAAGGCTTTTTGCAGCCCTGATAAAAGGCTCAGCATAGTTCTATTCCAGCCTTGAAAATGAAGGAAGTATTCAGTTAAAGAAAATGGCAGTGGTTGTGTGGTCTAGAGTACAAGTTCTATGCTATGGACTTAATAGCGTTGATTTTTTTTCCTATATTCCTTCCTTCCCTTTTTCCTTCTTGGAATGGCAGGAGTTGTGCTTGGTAAAGAGAGCAAGAGCCTTGGGGTCTGATGTACCTGAGTTAAACCACTGGCTGTGCTGTTTAACAGCTGAATGAACTCGGGCCCTTTATCAAGACACTCTGAACCTCAATCTCCTCTTCTGTTAAATGGAGATACTATCCACTTCATAATGGTTGGTTGTGAGAATTAAATGAGATAATAAATATACAATTCCTAGCACATATTAAATACTTTATGTGTACTGGTTCCATTTGCACTTCCGTTTAATGTGCTAATACCAGCTACATCTGAAAAAAACCTCAAAACACTTCCTCTTCCCCGGGCTTCTTCTGGAGTCTTGATTAAATACATGCCATTTCCTCCTGGAAGCCTTTCCTTACTCCTCATACCAGTTAAGTTAGTTGTTGCCACCATTGCTTCAATAAGATCACCCCTGCAACTTTTGCTTAATTGACTGTCTTCCCCACTAGATCCCCTTAGGTCCGAAGACTCTGACTGTCCTAGTCATTTTTGAATTTCTACTGCCTGATCTATAGAAGATGCTCAGTAAATATTTTTGACTGGTTAAATAAATACATTAACTATTTTAATTTAGCCCCATTCTGTGGCTCTTGATACATCTTCTTTGGTTATCAAACCCAAGTTGAGAAGTTTAAAGAACCCACTCAAAAGATAACCTCTCTTTGGGAGAGAGTAGTTCTCAGAGTATTAGCAATCATTATTCTTGATGTTATTTCTGCCCTTAATTGTAAAAGAAAAGCCTACAGAAACCAGCTTGTGAGTGCACTGCTCTTTGCAGTCGGTGAAATGTAGTGCTATCCACATTAAGCTATGGACTCAAGGTTTTAGGGCTCTACTTGTCTGAAGATAAGAAAAAGGGAAGGTGCTGCATTTGATAGAAAACACTTCCTCCTGTAGCCCTAGGGAGCATTGTTAGGAACTTGTTGCCTAAAGCAATACACTGGCAGATTCTGACAAGGTGTTTGAACACTGTTTTAAATCAGAGATAAGTATCAGACTGTGAACTGAGTAGCTGTTTCTCAGGCATATCGGAGTCTGATAAAAAGTCTTAAGAAATTGGGGATGTGTATAATAATAGCAGACATGCACAATCAGTATGAGCACTCTCTTGAACAAAAGTCAGAGTTGAAAACTTAAGAGAAAAATATTTTTTAAAATGTCTTTGGTTGCCATTTTAAAAATCAAATGATGTTGTTTTTTATTATAAAAATGAAAGTGCTGCAGTTTTAATAATTGATATTTAAACTGGGCTCCTAATTAGTTTAATGCAGTTTGCATTATTATATTTTCATCTTCTTGGTCTTGACAGATTATTACCAGTCCTATAGATTAGGCATTTTAAAATAGGAGGTCCAGGGCTTCCCTGGTGGCGCAGTGGTTAGGAGTCCGCCTGCCGATGCAGGGGACGCAGGTTCGTGCCCTGGTCCGGGAAGATCCCACATGCCGCGGAGCGGCTGGGCCCGTGAGCCATGGCCGCTGAGCCTGCGCGTCTGGAGCCTGTGCTCCACAATGGCAGAGGCCACAACAGTGAGAGGCCCGTGTACCGCAAAAAAAAAAAAAAAAATAGGAAGTCCAAAGAAAGGGGGCTTTTAAACATATAATAATGTCAATGTGTGCAGTGGAAGATAGAGTTGTTAAAATCAGTGTAAACAAGTGAAAAATACATTTGGAAATAGTTTATTTTTCATGGTGTGAGTTAAAGGATGCAGAAATTTGTTTTTATGCCCTAAGAGTTATATTTCTCTGACTGGTTTACAGAACAATCTTCCTTTGTTATTTTACTACTTCATCTTAAATTTTTGTCACTAAATGGGAATTGTAAATAAAAAATGAATATTATGTTATATGAAGCTAAATTAACTTCATGAAAGTCAAGAAATTTGGAGTTGGGTTTACTCTAGTTCTCTTCGTCTTTTTTGTCATATATAAAGTTAATTTAAATAAATATTTTTGTCATTTAAACTGTTCCAGGTAATTATTTTTAAGTCTAAAATACAACTTAGTAAAATTAGAGAAAAGAGAGTGTACTTCTTATTATTATGTTCATGTTTACTGTACTTTTAATTCAAAAACAGGGGCCATGCTCAGGGGATAAGCACGTATTTTTCTGTATGTAAATCATTTATATGTATGTTGTAGATGATTATTACCTGGGAAAATGCCACAAAATACAATTGAACACTAATTGAAACTCCTGATATTCTTAAGTCAGAACTAAGTTCTTAAACATAACCTATTGAGATGAAACAATGTAAACTATTTTAATAGGAATAATATTTTCATTATAACTTAACTCTCTCATTGCATCAATCACCATTTTTCTGAGAGAGAGAGGGAGGGAGGGAGAGAGAAATATCAAAATATCTCAGGAATTAATTCATAAGTAAGAGGGTGAAAAATTGGGAAAGACCACAGTATGGAGCTATTATTAAAAGTGTGTGATCTAGTGGGGTGTCCAGGGCCATGTCAAACCATTTGGAGTACATATTAGAAACTGCTTGAGGGCAGAGGCTATACCTTACAGTTTTTTTTACAAAGTATGTCCATTTGTAAATGTTCAGTAAGAGTTGCAGGTTGATAGATGAAAGTAAGTTGGGCTGCGAAGGGTCTGTCTACCATAGATGAGGTTGGTGATGACTAACTTGACCTGTCTCAACCTACTGTTTTCCCTACAGTTGACCCTATTATAAGATGTAAAAGCTCAGAGACAAATTATATCAGCACTTTCTACTGCAAGTAACAGAAAAGGCAACTAAAAGTGGTTTAAACGATGAGGATATTTATTTTAATACATAATAATAAGTCCAGAAGTAGGTGGTTCTGTTAAAAACTCAGTTCCTTTACCATTCTGTTTAAGAGCAGAGAAACTTTCCCAAAACCTCCTCACTGACTTCCTTTTATGTCTTATTGGCCATTATTATATCACATGCTCTACCTGAGCCAGTCACTGGTAAAACTAATAATTTGAACACCATGATTGGATTTAGCTAGTTATAATTGGTGCTGAGGCCCATCTTCCGTGAAGGAAGGATAAGGCCCCTCCCAGGAAAGTAAATAAAATCTAGATCCTATTAAGAATAAAGAGGAATGAGTAGAATTGGGTAAAGGCTATTAGGTAGCTAAACAGCAATAACTAAATTATACAAACAAATATTAATAAATAAATCATAGCCGCCTCTTGGTCACTCCGAGGATGCTTTCTGCTTTATTGTTGTTTGAGAAAGTTAAAATTTGAGGATTTATGGTTAAAAAAAAATTACTACAATGTTCAATACATTTGTGTGTATCTCATTGATATTTACACCTCCAAATGATTTTTAAAATCTGTGGATTAGAAGGAGTTTAAAGTTAAACCCTATCCTATTGTATTATTAAATGTCTGAACCCTGAGGGATATATAATCCTACAGATTTCTTGGCCTCAAGGTTCAGAAGCAAAAGCACACATGATTATATTTCAGAGGCTGTATTTCACTAGGATTACAAAAATCAGTGGCATATTTAAGCTTCGTGTTACAGAAAATAGAATATGGTCAGCCATTTGACCACATCTGGGATTCTTTTAAGCATATGCCTCTTATCATGCAGTAATCTATGATTCCCTTTTGTCCTTCCCAGCTTTAAACTCTGAATTTGTAACGTGTAATATACCAAAAAATAAATTTAGAGTCAGAAGTTTGGGATTTAGTCCTGGTTCTATTGCTTAACTAACTGTTAAGCTTCTGTCATTCACTTAAATTTTTGGACTTCTGATTGCCTCAGATTACCTGAAATATCCCTGGTTTTGAAAGAAACTCAAAGTAAAGCCTTTATCTTTATAAGACCATCTTTCTGAATGCCCCAGGTCACTATGCCCAGTGATTTCCTCCTACCTAAGAGACTCTCCTGATGAGTGGGGGGTCCAGGGTTCTCCTCTTTATCTTTTTATCTCTTGCATTGTCTTCTTTTATTCTTCTCTCTGTTTTTTATTTTTTTTTTGCTATGTCTTCACCTAAAAAATGTAGTAAATTTGAAAATTACTATCCAAATCAGCTTCTTGAATATATGCTTCTTCAGCTTCAGTGAAGTAACTCTTTAACTTGCTTTTTCCTTTGTTGAGAAACAAATGACGATATAAAATCAGCATCTTTTCTTCTCCATCTTCAATTAGCTTCTCACTGACCCAAGGATGTCAGTGAGAAGCTAATGCCAAAGCTATCTCAATACATAGGAGTAAGCCATTTGTATTTGTTCTCATCTCGAGGTTATAAATGCAAGCAAGTCCACAGCCCTCTCCAGAGTTGCTGACTCTGGAGTTCAAAAGTTTTGAAGTTTGGACTTCAAAGTTTTATTTTGAAGGTTCTGCCACCAGAGGGAACTGAAGTTGTAAGATTTTACAGTGCCTCACACGCCCTGTATATTCCTGATAAAATACAGCTTACTTAATGAGACTAATGCTATTAAACTTGGAAATTTTCACGCAAAATTTTCTGAGTAATCAATTGTGTTAAAATATATTTAGAACCTTTATTAGTCATTTCATTCTAGAGAAAAGGATCTCTTCAGCGATCCCTTTATTCGCATAGATTCCTAATTTTCCACATTGATAAAACTCATGCGTCAAAAAATTTATAGTAGGAATAATTGGGAGGAATCATGAAAAAATAGAGATCTCACAGGAATGATAAAAATTGTATATATATATAGCACAATCTTCAATTGAAAGTGGGAAACTGATTAATTTTTAAATACTCATTCAAACTTTAGACAGCTTTCTAACTCTATTTCATGTTATAGAGTGAATAAGGTAATGTAGTACATAAAACTTGCCAAGAACACAACTAACTGAAATAATACTGCCACCAATCTACTGAAGATACCTACACTGGAAATAGATATTCTATTCTGAATATCATCAGGTATTCTGATACAGTGTGGCAATAAAAGCAAACTTGCTTTTTCTAAAAGTTCATTGTATCCAGGATACTTTGAAAGACTTCTCCAGAAAAATAGTACACATCGTAATCTGCAGTGATGAATCAGCAATCATTTTTATGCTGTGTCTTTTGGTGTTGCAGACTTTTACCCTCTTTCAAATTTCAGTGTTTCTGATTTTTGTTTTTGTTTTTTAATGTGTGATACCAGCATGAAGCAGAATGCAAGGAACAATGTGAAGACTACTTTTCAGATATCAAGGCAACCTAAAGTTGTATCATTAAAGGCAGTTGTTTTTTATTATATTCCACACCTCTCTTAAGGTATGTCCCAGTGTGGTCGCAGCATCACCTGCAACAACCTCACCTGAGGCTTCTGTTCAATACTCACATTTCCTAGCTTCAACCCTACCTCTTTTGATTCTGCATTATGAACAAGCAGCCCTCGAGTGGTTCTCATGCCCAATAAAGTTTAAGAACCACTATTCTAGAAGATGCACGTAGTCCCTGATAATTTAACTTCTTGAACTGTTATCTATCCCTAATCCCCGGCTATCATCATTTTCATGGTCAGCACACATTGACTTCTTTAGCTTATGCATTTCACTGCCTGCTTTGTCATCTCTGTATGAGTAGTTCCCAAGTATAAATTTCTAGACAGACATGTCGCCTATTTGAAACATCATTTAGAGCATGTTCCCCTGGAAAGTCATTCCACATCCAAACCTTATTCTTATTCTTCATTATGTCTTCTTGAATCACCTTTTAGCACCATTGATTGTGTTAAAGAAAATTGTATTGTTGCATCAGCTTCCCAAGGAGTCTTCCTACTCCCTTCTTACTTCAAACCGTTCTATATGGAGAAATTTCCTAAAACACGTCTCTCATCTGTTTTTTCCCTTTACAACGATTTTCTGATGCTCCTTAGAACGTAGATTACATTGTTTGTCTGTAGGTATCTTTGTAACATCTATAGTCCTCCCAAGAAACAGTTATCAGTCCCATTATCTGGTTTTCAACTTTTTCTCCCAATCAACATACTTCCCTTTTTCCCAGTTTATCTTTGCTTTGCCCTCTCATTGTCCTTTACAAATATTTGATCATATTTCTACAAAGACTAGATCAATTCTGAGTGGTCTCAGGAAGTCTCCTCTAGGTCCTCTCTCCTAGTCATTATTTAAGTGTTCACAGGTGTATATGTATCTTACTAACTGTGCTTTGAAAGCAGAGACTAAGGGTTATTCTGTTGTTGAACATCCTACATGATGTAGACATGTACTAAATCTATAGAAATTACTCAGTATTGGTTGATAATTAAGGCCATGCTAAAAAGAATCATAACTTTCTCCTAAATTCCATTATATTCCAGATTACAGATAGGAATGTACTCATTTAACATCATCATTTTCATTTTGATCCCTGTAGTTTTTATTTGGTAAATGTCTGGCACTCTTTAGTAAATAGTAAATGGCAAATGTCTGGTACTCTTTAGTAAAGTTTAAATCAGTGCCTTCTAAGACTTGCGCATTAAAAACCAGTGCTGGGACTAATTAAATGAAGCCCCAACCATTGTAAATTTTGTGTTATAGTAAATGTCAATTTCATGTATTTCAAACTGAAGAGGTTGAATCAAATGTGGTTTTTGGCTTGAGAGGGCTATTGATTTACTCAGCAAGGAAAGCAGATGCCCTGGTGGAGCACAATAATGTTCTAAAGTAATTCACTTTTGACAGTGGCTTGGTTTGCAGTGACAAACATCAGTACGTAATCCCTCTGGGGGCTCTTCCCAGGTTGCAATGTGTTTCTCTTGCTCAGTAATAGCAATATGGAGTATGACTGTCATTTGGGGCAATGGATAGAAATCAAAAAGGCATAGAGCTTTGGCTCCTTTAAAAAGTGGCTTGGCTGAGTTAGAGAACTAACCCGACCAAAGAGTCCAATCCAAGGGAGACATTCAAAACACAGGATGACTGGTTGTCAATAATATAGAAATAAATGAGAGAGCATCTTTTTAATAAGGAGATAACTCAGGAGAAGCTGAAGAACCAGGCCTTTGAAGGAGGAGGAATAGTAGAAGAGAACATCTTCAAGAGGGGCCAGGATTTTAGAAAGACTTGTTCTCTTAGAGCAAGCAGAGAAGCAACCTGAGGGAGTGTTAAGGAATTCAGTAAGTGATGTTCGAGAGTTTTCCTGGCTGTTCACCAGTAACATGGCTCAGCTCTTCTCCGAGTGCCTCCTTGACTATTTGCTCCTTACAGACTACCTCATTTTCCCCTACTCTGTTTATCTTTTCCTGGGATCATAGTATATTTGGAAAGTAGACTTTTGTTATCCCTATTTTACAGATGAGGAAAAAAAAATCAGAAAAGTCAAATATTTTTCCCAAGGCCGCATAAGTGGTAGGAAGTAGAAGTGAGATTCAAACAAGTTCCAAGACTTTTAAGGCAGTGCTTTTTCCTTCTAAGCCCACAGCCTATAAGCAGGGGTGGTATTCAGCATATTTAACATTAGGTATCACCTTCAAGCCTTGTTTGTTGTTAATCAGATTCATTAACAATATACTAGACTAGATAAACTTAACAATATACAAGGTAAAATATGGTTCGTACTGTAAAAGAAAAACTCCACTAGACCATTTAAAATGTCAGGGAAGACTATTCAAGACTATTGCAATAGGAGAGGGAGAGAGAGAGAGTCAACTCAAGTATGCTGAAACAAAAGGTGGAGGATTTTTAAATACCGAGGGAAACTAATGAAAAAGTAGTGGAGGATGTTGGTCAGTGTGATTAGGCCATCTGTGTTTGCTAATTGTCACTTAATAAAGTTAGACTCCTATTCTCCCATAAAGACTGGGAGATAGGGACAATATCTACTTTTGGGATTATATTTCAAATGGATGACTCCAGGTCCTTGAGAAAGACATTTCTGGGTTGTAGAAGACTTACATGTCGAAGGGGAAGAGAAGGAATTTACAATTGTAAGTTTTCTAAAGTAAATGCTAAAAAAGGGGGGTCAGGGACCTGTAGTGAGGAAGGAACCTGTCTAAAGTTTAATCACAGTAAGAGGAACATTAAGGTCAGTACCCATTGTTAAATATTTTAAGTGCCAGACTGTGAGTTGCTTAAGGGCAGTATTTCTTATATAACTCTTCCTTGTATCTTTATAGCACATAGTTTTCTGTACGCAATTTAGATGTTCAATAAATGAAGAATGAATGCATTACAGTTTCAGCCAAACTGCTAGATATGAACAATAATTGAAAGAAATATTTTTTTCTATGTAGCAAAAGCAATCCTTGTTTATAATTATGTCACTTTGCATTTAGATGCCCTGTGAAGCCATATTTCCTAAACTGTTTTATCGTGGAAAACTATGTGTTTAAATTACTTCCCTGTGCTGGAGGGGATGTTGTTCCATTGTCACATAAGTCTGGAGTTTCACTTTCTTTATTAGTGTTTTTATGTCTTCGAGAAGTCTTAAAATGCTGGGCTATTTTATAGTAAACTTTCTTCTCCACTTTTTCTCATGTAAAAAAACCAGTGACTTGCTATAGTTCTTTCTACTCTTCTAAATAAGACAATTTGGGAAGTGCAGAACTCAATTAAAATTTTGTCCTCTATGAAGAAATTGTGACAGCCTTTATTGAGCACTTTGTATTTTGCTGAGCACTCTGAATTATTACATGTCATCGTTACTAATATTATTAATATTTGCCTTTTTTCCAGTGGGGAAACCAAGGTTTATGGCGCTCAAGTAAATAATGTAGGTTACACAGGTTTAAACAGCAGACATGGGATTCAAACTCTAGTCTATCTTGCAGTCTTAAACTCTTAAGCATTATGCGCTGGTATTCAAAACTATGGTCCCCAGACTAGCAACGTTAGCATCACCTGGGAACCAACCTGTAAGAAAATTCTTGGGCTACATCCTACTGAATCAGAAATTTTGAGGGTGACACCAGTAATCTGTGTTTTAACAAGCCCTCCAGGTAGGGTTGCCAGATAAAATAGAGGACGCACAGTTGAATTTGAATGTCAGATAACCCACACAATTTTTCAGTATAAAAATGTCCCAGCTATTGCATGGGACATCCTTACACTAAAAAAAATTATTGGTTATTTGTCTGAAATTCAAATTGAAATGGGTGTCCTGTATTTCTGTTGGCTAAATTTCATAACCCTACTGCCAAGTGATTCTCATGTGTACTAAGGATGGAAAACCAGTGCACCTCAGGATTATAACTTTTATTGAGGTACCTTTACTCTTAAGTTCAGTGGTTGAACCAGAGAGAACTTTTTAAAAAATAAGTCGTCTTTTACTAACATCACCATTCTCTCAAGAGTAGATAGTGATAAATAGCAGAACACATTTCCTAAGAGGAATGGGTTTCAAAATGCCTACTAGAGCACTTCACAGAAGAGCAGTAATAGCATGTCTGATTGCATAACACCAGAAAAGCAGGAATTTGGGAGCAAGGAGATCAAGTGAGTCATACTATAACAAAAGTTCTGTTTTTCTCACATAAAATGGAAAAAACCCCACCATTTATTATTGCATGCATTATGAAGGGGGAAAAGAAGTGTTGGAAATGACTCTAACAACAAAATGGCCAAGTTTAAGTTGCTAAATGAAAATGCACTTCAACTTCACTCTTTGCTACCACTCAATTTTTAATCATTCTTGACATAGTTGCACAGAACCCTTGAGAGCAAGAGAAACTTTATACATTTATATCTTGCTTATGCTGTGTCTAATCTTTTTAGAAAAAAACAACATAACTCCGGGCTGAGAAAATCATTTCCCGGCATAAAGGGAACCTCGTAGGAAGATAATAAGGCTAGCTCCACAATCTGAATTAGTGATTCGGTAATATTTTTTTTCTAGCTAATTGGTTATATGTCTCTGAAAGAGATATTTTAGGTCTCAAAACTTACTTTTTAGTATACCATCCCAGCCCAATTTAAAAACAAAACAATAAAATAAAGAAAAAAGGCATCCCTATGTATGACTCTATTATCTTGATATGACTTTTTAATTTGTCCTAGGTAATGAGATATTTGTTGAACTGAGTTCAGCCAAAAGCATATTTGCTGAATTGGCTTGCCTGAGCTAAGTATCACAGTAAAAGCTGTTACCTAGTATTTTATCAACCACAGAAACTCCAGAAATAGGGAAAAACGACTTTAATCTAGACACCAGCACGCGGTAGGAATAGAGTTAGGCCAGAATTAGTGCTAGTTAGTATCTTTCTTGCTGTTTGGTAAAGGAAAATCATATAGATGGATATTTTCTGGTATAAATTATTATTTCGTGCAGATTGAAGTGGTGGTTTTCAGAGAAGAGTATGAGGAGGAAGAACAGGAGGAGACTGTGAATTAACTCTTAATTAGCCAGATCGTTTATCGCGACTGCAACCCAGTTATATATTTTATTTAATAGTGTACTGTGGTATTAGATTAACACAGATCTTTACTGAAACTTATAGGAAACCTAAACATTATGAACACAAAGTGTATTTTAATTGAACATTAAAGTTATTTCTCACAAATCATAACCTTAATTTGATATTGTTCTTAGAGGGAATTCAGTGGTTTGCATTGCTTCTGCTTTGAAAACCATATTATCATTAATAAAATCCTAGTCACTGATATTAAATAGATTCAAGTTCAGTGAACTAATTAAGGACTAAAGCAGAAAATCCTTATTGTGGCATTAAATCAATCCATAGTTTCAGTATTCATTATGCTAAGTGCTCTGGTAATTAAAGAGCGCTTAAATGAAACACATGCAGATAAATTAAAAATGAATTTCAAAAGCTGAAGCTTGTAATGGCACCTTAATGGAGATATACAGAAAATGTATTCCATTAAAGGGTGTGCAACTTAGTTACCATATAGTTTAATACAGAACTTACTAGTGCCACCTATTGGTAAAGAGTAGAACTCCAAAAGCTGTTCAAGAAAGGTACTAATCAGAAATTTCAGTAGAAATAATGGGTTTCATAAAGTGGATGCATGACTGTTATTCTTTGGTGTTTAAATTATACTTACGTTTTTAACACATATTTCAAGTGATTTGTAAAATAACTATTAAAATATTTGCTAACTTTAAAACCTAGGAATTATGGTTCATAACTGTTTTTTGCATATGTTGTTTGAAACTACACCACAGTATTATTGTTTAAATTACCATGCAGTAAGCCTAGAAATTTTAAGCTAGTGTGGTTCTCATTAAAGTGTTCTGGAGAAATTAGAAAACAAATTTCAGTGCTGTGAACTCACTCTGAACTAATTAAATCATAATCTTCTGAGGTGTGTGTGTGTGTGTGTGTGTGTGTGTGTGTGTGTAAGGGGGCAGCAATCAGTATTTTTTGGAAGCACATGATTCTAATGTGCATCCAAAGTTGTGAATCACTCTTTGAAACTAACAACTTAATTTAGAAGTATGGTTTCTCATCAATAAAAAGGGGAGGGGCAGTCACATGGCAACCTTTAAAATCTCTTTTGCCTCTATTATTCAGCAGTCTTCACAGCAAAATCATTCACATATAACATCCACATTACTGAATTTTTTTCTTTCTTTATAATCTGTAGCATAGGAAAATAACCACATTTTTTAAAAACAACTTTGTCATAAAAAAAACATTAAATTGTTTTTACAGGGTTATACAAACTAAACTGGCTTCTTGAAACGTTAACTATGACGTTGAAAGGGTGCCATCCAGTGCTTTATAAAGGCAGAAAACAAGGCAGACTGATTCCAGTTATTTACTATGTGTCAGAGGTACCAGATTTACAGCCTCAGAGGCTTAAGTCCATTACCCACTGAATGATTTACTAATGGAGTTCTACGGTGCCTCATTCACCAAATGCTAGACATAAAATGGTGATATAAAACATGTCCCTAGACATGAAAATCTGACAGTCCATGAGGGGAGATGAACTTGACATATATGTAATAGCACAGAATGCTATAAAATTGAGTTTTCAGTGTGTAGCATTGTCAATATGTCCTGTTGGAGTTCAAAGGAGATGGCAATCAGTGGAGGCTAGTTTAATGAAGGAAGGCCTAAGAAGAAAGGTAAAAGTGATTAGCGCAGAGGTGTTATGTGAGACTGATTAGCATTTTAAGGGAGACAGTCCAGAGATAGAATCACAGAGAGTCAGAATTGAGTGTTAGGATCTGTGAAGATGCAGAGGAGGTGATGAAAGATAGAGGAGTCATTAGAAAAGTATTGAGAAAACAAACACCAGGCTAGGGTAGTGTTGTGGAAGCGAACCAAGGAAGAGCAGATTCGAGAAACAGTGGAATGCCAAAGATGTCAAACGTAGCTGAAATACAGGGTAAATGGTATGAAGGATAAAGAGAATGAAAAAATAATAGCCACAGTGTAGAATATTCCAGAATAATATAGAATATGCTAAAGGGGACTATGATGTTATTTATTCTTTTCATAGGAAAAAAACAAGCCTTAGAGATATTGTATGATTCTCCCTAGATCATCCAGCTAATGGCAGAGATCCTGGCTTATGCCACAGACAAGTGTCAAATAAAAATGTGTATGTGTATGTTTCATGTATAATATCTGCAGTCGTTTTTCTCAAAATACTCTGTATGGAATTCTGTGTTATTCATCTTTGTGTCTCTATGGTGCCTAGAAAGGGCATGGGTCATCAATACATAGTGAAATCTTAAATAATTGAGAAAAGTCATAACCATAATTTGTGATTACAGATTGTTTCAGTCTCTGCCAACAGTCCTATTCTCTTGAATGACTTCTCTCAGTTACGAAACTGATCAACTAAACAAAATCTATACATTATAGTCAATATATATAGCACCAAATGCATTTTCATGTATATGTGTTGAGTATTATCAGTTTTGTACTCCACCCCAATTGATTTTCATTTTGAAAAGATAGTAAATCTAAAATACATTTTGCATTTTATTAAATAAATAAAATTAATAAGTTATAAAATTATAATTGTTTAATCATTAAGCACTTACTGTGTGTTAGTGTGTCTGCAAGCATTAGGGTCACAGAGGAGAGGAAACCGAGACTCAAGAACTTTGCCCCTGAGGAATTCTTAGCCCGAAGCAGAGACAGACATTGCAGTCTTCTACCCTCAAATTCTGAGCAGTCTGTATTTCATCAAAATATGAGGAAATAAGCAGCTATATGAGAATCCAATTTTGTTATCCATCCATAATAATTCTTAGTTATTGCTCTTTTATTTTAAAAAAGTTAGTTCCACTAGGAATTGAGCTGCTCCATTAAATGCCTTTCAAATGTGGATTGCTAAGTGATCTTTTCTATCTTGGTAGGGCTTCAGTTAAGCTATTCTGAAAAGGCAGAGGGAACTGCTAACAAAGCCTCACTTTGGTATATTTACCTTCTGCTTTCTTGTATTGTAAATTTATTTCCCAGCTGGGGATTCAGCTTCCAATAAGATGTTATTGAAATTTACTTTTCTTCTCCTCTCTTATCAAGTCCAACATTTCCCTTGATTGTAGGAATGATGTGGGTAGAACATCTTGAAAACAATGTGAAGCGTGTCTAAGTGCTATTTACACAAGGCATTATTTCATGTGTGGTTGACACTCTCTGGGAGCTGACAGAGGAAATAAAGGCCTTCCATTGTCACCATCTAACCTGTGCCTTGTGTCACAGAGCTGAGGCTGAGGCCAGCACAGAGACCCCCAGTGAAATGAACTGGCAGGCTATTTCTTTTCTCTGTTTGTAAAAGTGTTGACAGTGCAAAATGCTTGCCAGAACTAACCTCAGGGTCATGCCATACAGAAATTCAGAGGCCCAAACAGGTGACAAAGACTGAGAAGATACACTGAGATTAAAGAGAAACACAGAGATAATCCCAAAGAAGTTAAAGCATTTCTACCGTACCCCAGTTCTGGGGTTTCAATGTGAAAACTAAAAAATCCCCAAATTCAGTCATTTTGGTGTCATATTACCTGTGATGGTGCGACAGCTGTCAGGAGTAATCTGGCTTTGAGGGCCGACTCACTTTGGAAGATGCCAAGGTTAATATTTCCTTCTGGTGCCCAGAAAGCCACCTATTTATAAAGGACAGCTAAGAAAAACTGTAAAAGTTCTTAATTACATTGCCACACCCTCAGCCTTTTAAAATAAAAGAATATTAAACTGTATTAATACTGTGTATATTTATGATACTGGTCGGTGTGTAAACTCAAGTTTTTACTATTGTTTTGCTTTGTTCTGTTTTCCTGCATGGTATTTCCAGATGTAGTCAATTTTGATTATCTGTACAGATGAAAGTATTGCCTCAACTCAGGTAACTAAAACAGCCTTATAAAGCGGTGGCTTCATAGACGAGCACCATTATAAGGTTTTTCTGGTTACGAGATAGGGCAATGCAGGGCTAGCACACTGGCACTTGCCCCGCTCCCTTCCTAGCATCGTATGTCCAGCTTACTTAGGTTTTGCTGCTGAGTACAAAACCTACAGTTTTTTCTACAGAGCACATCTTTCTACAGTGTACTCTGCACAAAGGTACTGTGGTACACATGAGTGGGCAAGGGGCTGCATCAGAAAAATGCCTTTTCCTAATACACACACGCTGAGATGGCCGGTCTCTGGTTTCCCTGCAGGCCTCCATAGACTGTTAGTAAGCCTGGAGTGTTCAAAGAGTTTCCCCAACGTGGGGTAGTAGAATTTTAAAAGGAGTCCTTGAAGACCATAAAGAAAAGTATTCCAGGATCTTATAGAAGACTTCTCTAAGAATGGAGAGCAATGAGTTAAAAGTTTGAGATGACTTTTTCTTCTCAGTCATCTCAAATTATATCACCTGGGCAGCTGCCTATTTTAGCTACTCAAATCCAACCTCCTCCACTCCCCTTAAGAGGAGAAATTAGCCATGGAGAACAGGGAAATGCTCTTATTTAACTGCTCAGTAATCAGATAATCTTCTCTGGGTAATCAGAAGTTGGTTATAAGGTAATTTGGCAACAAATGACACTATGATGTTTTGGAGAATCAAGGTATCTTTTAGCTCATGATAAATTTAGCTCTCACTGTATCTGATGTCAGTAAGAAGTCACACCTGTAAATATATGAAGACTTTCTGGACAGTCATCAGAAAAGAGAGGGCGGTAGAGGGGAAGGTAAGCAGGGATGGATATGATATTTAACTCATTGTTCTCTTATTCTAGTGGGCATCCTGGCTTCTGAAACAATCTAGAGACCAACAGCATTTATTCATGTCACCCATCCCCCAACTCTATAGACATATCATCTAGTTACTGCATAGATACTTACAGTGAGAGAGAGCATTAGAGATTTTTGTGTTAACAAATAAATTCATTTGAAAATAAATAATAGGGGACTTCCCTGGTGGCTCAGTGGTTAAGAATCCACCTGCCAATGCAGGGGACATGGGTTCGATCCCTGGTCCAGGAAGATCCCACATGCCATGGAGCAACTAAGCCCATGTGCCACAACTGCTGAGCCTGCATGCCACAACTACTGAAGCCCACGCTCCTAGAGTATGTGCTCTGCAACAAGAGAAGCCCCCTCTCTCCGCAACTAGAGAAAGCCCATGCACAGCAACAAGGACCCAATGCAGCCAAAAATAAATAATAATAATAACTATCCTTAACTTTCCAGTTTTTTAACTTTTTATTAGGGTTATTAATAAGTAAAATTGTCAAAAAATATTTGAGGTAGCTTACAGAACAGCACAAAATAGAAAACAAAACCAAATGAGAATGAAATCAATTAAGAAAAAGTAGAAATATAGCTGTTAACATATCCCAGGTCAGCATTTCAGGAAGTTTAGGTGAATTAAATTCTCAGTGTGCAGTTATCTCCATTTTAGTGCCTCCCTTTCCACATTACCTTGTGCCTAGTTATTCATTTCCCAGGCAACAACCCACCATCAGAGCTTCTTTAATTTAAAAAACTCTAATTCAATACTTAACCTGTAGCATGAAATAACATTCAGCATTTAAAAAAAAGCATATGGGACTATAATCTTGTATTCTTATGGGAATATATATAAACTAACACATATGCCTATTTATACAAGCATGTACACATGCTATATAATGTAAAAAAAAGTATTCATAGTATAAATATATAAACATATGGACACACACACAGAAACACTAAAAAATAATAAGAGCACTGAAATGAAATCTTATATACCAAATGTTAACAATGATTTTTTCTAAATCCTAAGTAGAATTTAGGGGAAACTCTATAGTTTAGATTTGAAAAACCAAGATACACAGTTTCAGCTTTGGCCACCCCTGAATCGTTTTGTTTTAAGTAACATCACTTAGATATTTTAATGTAATTTGTTTTGTTGTAATGAAGAATCTTAAATAATGTTAATTTTTTATTCTTTATTTTTTATTATATGAAAGCAAAATATAAGGCATACATTTAAGAACAAGGTGTATTGAATCACAAGTCTTTCTGATTCAGGCTTGGGAAAATTATATATGTAAGTGTATTTAACAAATGGATTTTACTTTAACAGATCTTAGAAAAGAAGTTCTTACCATATTATATACATTTTAAAGACATTTTGCATTCATCACACTTTGTCCTATGTGTGCATTTACTCCCACTATATTTTTTTTAACTTTTTATTTTATATTGGAGTATAGCCAATTAACAATGTTGTGATAGTTTCAGGTGCACAGAAAAAGGACTCAGCCATACATACTTGTATCCATTCTCCCCCAAACTCCCCTCCCATCCAGGCTGCTATATAACACTGAACAGAGTTCCCTGTGCTATACAGTAGGTCCTTGTTGGTTATCCATTTTAAATATAAAATGGTTATCCATTATAAATATATAGTGTGTACATGTTGATCCCAAACTCCCTAACTATCCCTATATTTTAAAGCTGTAGGTGCGACTAAGGAATCCTTTAGAGCTATGGGAAAAGAAAATGAGCATTTCCTTGGAATTTCAGTTCCTAAAAGAGTTCAGATCAGAAAGTCTTGAATAATTAACAGATGATTGTCACTGAGAGAGGCAATCATTACTGGATTCATTTGTTTATAGTATGCAAACTAGATTTCTGAAAGTAACAATTCATAGTAACAATTTCACATACTAACCCAGATTAAAAGGAAAATAAAACTTCATGACTTAACTGTTCCTGTCACAAGTGGTCATCCATATTGCTGAGAGGCATCTGAATTTAATTCTCTGAGTAGTATAAATGGGAGGCATGCATTGTTTTTCTACCATCTATGGATGGAAGTTATCAATTCAAATGATAGTTTCTAATCTGTATGATCCTTTTCAACTTTCTGCTAATGTACATTGTGCTTTCTAGTTAAGAAGTGAGGCAGTTTGATTTAACTCTCACCCCATACTGTCTCTACTGAGGCATTTTAGATATTTTAGCTTTGGACAAATTGGATATTTCTTCCATTAACAGCATGCGGCTAATCCCACTCAACTGAAAAAAATGCCCAGATCCTTTATTTTAGTACAGTGTTTTCGGCAAATCTAATGTAATAACTGCTGATTTAGTTAGAAATATCTAGGTGATAGTATAATTATCTAGAACTATAAACTCTGTAATTGGCTTGAGAGTATGATGGATTCCTAGTTCTGTAAGTGGTCCAGCTGCTTATGTGAAACCACCCCAGGCAGTGACTTCCTGGACTTTAATATCCTTCAATTCCCACATCCGCTTTTGCTTCTATGCCAGAGCCCTGGAGCTGTTGACCTATTATCTTGATGTAATCTGGTACTATTTTAAAAATTTTTCTTAAGCTTGCCTTCTTAGGACAAAGTTTTTGTCTCTGAATCATTGTGTGAAACACCATCACATATTTCCATATTTTTTACATCACTGTTTCAGACTTCTCAAATATAATAGAAGTTAGATATGTGTGTATTATGTTCATATACTCAGTAGTGCTCTCAATGCCTTGCATTTATTGTCACCCATAGATCTCATTAACATGCTGATGACTGCCTCTGGCAGATAACTGCCTAGTTAGTCAATGGAAGTTTTACTGTTCACTTGTGCATTGCTTTGGGATTTTTTTCAACGTTAGAACAATCTCACTCAGGATTCTAATGAGCAAGTAAATAGGCCATGACAAAGGATGCTGAAAGACAGGTTTGGTTTGTTTTCTATTAGTATTCGTGGGATATAGGTATTTATAGGTAAGCATGATAAGGAAAATCTCACAAACATATAGAAAAGTGAAGTTTCAGGAGCATAAAAAGTAGAATAGAAAAATACAAGGAAACTTAAATCAAGAATAATTTGAGAAGTATGGAGGTCTATGGGAATATATTTATAGTTATTAGCATGGCTCAGAAGAATGAGTACTAGGACACTAGCCAGGTAATCTTTGTTCTAGTTCCTGGCTCTTCTGTGAACTGCTGTAGAATGCTGAACGACTCTCAGAACCTCCCCTGCCTTCATTCTCTTCATACAATTAACGGGTGAACTAGATGCTCTCTACTGTCTCTCCAAGCATTGACTCCACTGTCATTATGGAATACTCTGTAGTTTAGCCTTGCTAGATATTAAAACACATGACAATACATTTGTAATTAAAGTAGTATGACACTGGTACAAGTGTAGAATATTAGTGGAAAAGGATAGAGGCCCAAGAAATAGACTTATGGGGATTACATATGTGACTAAGGTGTCATTTTTGTTCATTAAGATAGGCTGGACAGTAAATTGTCTTGGAATAACTGCTTAACCATTTATAGAGACATAAAGCTATATTCTTACCTCACTCTTTTAATTCTAAATGGGCTAAAGTTTTAAATATAAAGAAGAGAGAGAGGAGGGAGAGATAGAGAATAGTGACAAGAAAACTTTTAAAAAACATTTGCAGTAAGATGACCTTTGTACATATCTCAACAAATTCAGAGCCTATAAAGGAGAACATGGGTACAACTTAAACATACAAATTAAGTACTTCTATAGAGTTGATAATGCCATAAACTAATCAAAGGACAAACAATAAACTAGTGAAGCTATTTGCAAAAGCATATGATAGAGAATTAATTTCTTTTATACAGTTATCACAAATCAATTAGCAAAAGATGTACAATCCAAGAGACAAATGGTCAAAGGACATTAACAGATAGTTCTCAGAAAGAGCAAAATAGAAATGAACATTTGACGAGTTGCTCAGTCTTATTCACATAGAATAGCATCAAGATTCCACTTTCATCTATAAGATTGGCAAAAATTGAAATATTTAATAGGACCCCATGGTGGAGAAAAAAGATATTCTCATATATTGTTGATGGCAGTCTTTTTTTTTTTTGAAGGCCAATTTAGCAATAACTATCAAAATCTTAAATGCAAATACTTTCAGTTCTAGTATTCCATTTCACGGTATGTATTCTATAGTCAATTTGACAGACTATATGTGTACATAATTCTACTTGTGTTACTAAATTTATATTTTTATTAACCTTTTAAACTAATAGGATAAATTGTGAATGCAACATAAGAATTTTTTATTTTATGTCATTTTATTCTTCTATCATAAATGACATGTTTACCAAGATTGGGTAAATGTTAACAGTTTCAAATAGTTTTAAAATTTCACAGTAAATGACAGTGTCCTCAAGTACCTTTTTAAAGAGGTTATTGAAAGAGTGATGGTAAGGCTAAAATATACTTAAGAAAAACTCAAGTTCATCTTCTGTACTAAATTGAAAACAGTAGTTGAAAAACTATAGTGGTATATATGATCTTTTAGAAAACAATACAAGCTCATATAACAAAAATGACAGGCTCTAGAGTTTCTGAAAATGGTATGCTTCACTTAACGGTACCAACACCCTAAAGGATTCTTCTGTATAATATAAAATGAGATTGATATCCTATATTCTTTCATGCAGAACTCAGTGCTTTTTATTTTATGAATTTCTTCACACACAAAGTGCTTTTAGATATCTTGTTTTTTTTTAACAGTGGCATGAAAAACAGTATCATTTACACAAACCCTGAGCTATTCAGAAAGTAGAGTACCTATTAATATACTTTGTCAACTCTGTTGTAAAAACAGCCACAGTACTTGTAACTATAGTTTTGGTTGTTGCTTAATGATTGAAAACCTTCTTATTTATAGGCTTCTTAAAGAAAAGTAAAAGTTTATCTCCCAACTGCAACTAGTCAAATGATATGTTTTTATAATGAGATTTTTTTTAAATAGAGAAAAACATTTTCTAGGTTCACAAAGCCTTCATGGTCAGAAAAAAGATCAAATAGACAGGCTTGTTGTTTGCTTTTTTCTTCTGTTTCTTACACATAAGGAAGACTCAGGGCCACAGAGGGTGTGGCATACGTAATACAGTTTGAGCACTGTAACAGGCATAGAAGGAAGACTCTATATCTCTCTCAGATTGGTTTTAGGAACCATAAATTTAGGAAATAAGTTATGAAAATTAACCTCATAGCTATTAGTTGATTCTGTTCTGTTACCTAATATGGAATTTATTTCTGTCTTTTTAAGGAGTATTCATTAGTTTTTAAAGTATGCAAATTGAGGAAATGACAAAAAATTTCAAAGATACTGTATTAAGTTATGGACCTCAAAATCATAGGTAAAAATAATATGAGGGTGAAATCTTTCAAAACCAGAAACAATTGGACAGAAACCATATAACATCCCCTCCAAAAAGGTACAGAACTAGGTAAATGAAAATTCATTCAGGTTTAAAGTTGCTTTTAAAGCATGCTAGCAATTTAAACCCAGTTTCTTTGAAGAGTATTTATTTTACAGGCTAGCTCCTGAGTTAATTCTCCATGATTTCACTAACTCACAGCCCACTTTTCTTAAATTTGGCTCTTCATACTTGGCTTTTTTTTTTTTTCTTTTGCGGTACGCGGGCCTCTCACTGTTGTGGCCTCTCCCGTTGCGGAGCACAGGCTCCGGACGCGCAGGCTCAGAGGCCATGGCTCACGGGCCCAGCCGCTCCGCGGCGTGTGGGATCTTCCCGGACCAGGGCACGAACCCGTGTCCCCTGCATCGGCAGGCGGACTCTCAACCACTGCGCCACCAGGGAAGCCCCACACACTTGGCATTTTTTATCAGCATACCTACACTCTTCCATCTCATGTGCTTCCAGCATACCATAGTTTTGAAAGAATACATGAGACAGCTAGTTCAGAGTAGGTGTTAAAATTTTAACCATAAGCAACCTACACTTTAAAAAGATCTTTTAAGAACCAGAGTACCCTGAAAGTAAAATGGGCTTATTGCTTTTCATGTTAATGCATACCTTTGTTTTTAATATGTGTGTATATCTCTGTGTGTCTGTGAGTTGATCTTGTGTGGGACTTCTAAGAACACTCTAATAATTTTTTATTTTTGCATTTAAAAAAAATAAAAATCAAAGTGTAGATTTTTATTAGAGTTTTGCTTCCAGGGAACATGATGTAGAATGGAAAACAGTTCTGAAGATCTAGTTCTGGATGTAAAATATTCTTCTCAATCTTAAAAGAAACATTCTTCTGAAATGAATGTTCTCAAAAAATGGAAATAATTAGAACTTAATATCAGCTGCAGTACTATATCCATTTCATTACTAAAGTAAAGCAAAAGCAGGCATACTAACTGCAGAAAGAGGACAATTCAACAAAACTGGGACCATGACTAATGTATGGAGAATAAAATAAAGACTATTGGTGTAGATTAGACTAAATTATTTTTATTCTCACAATATCCATGTACCACAAAAGTGTGCTTAGATATAACTAAAAGTTTTTTCCACAGGTAAAGCATATTAGTAGTAGAAACCCTAAAGTAGTATTTCAATTTATATTAGTTAAAAATGATTACAGTAATTATTCTAGGAATTGAAAGGGAGACAACATTTAATATTCTCACTAATTTGTTAAATAGAGAAAGGTATGATCAGAGAGAAGAATGTGCCTGTCACCTTAGTTCATCAAAACAATCTCTAAGAGGAATTATCAATGAAATTACAAATTTCTTAAAGATAATAATGATCAGGATAATGTTTAACATGACTGTGAAAAGCAAGTAATTTCAAACTAGAAAATAGTGATGACTCCTGATTCTGCTTGGTGGTTTACTTTGTTGTGTTCTGTTTTGCTTTTGAAGAGCAATGTTCTTTAATGGTATTAGAATAATAAATTCCCTATCCTGTTCATTTCATCCTTGCACTCACATAACACTGAATTTGTGGTTGTAATGAGAGGACAAGCAACTAAGTCATCAATGACAGAACATGATTCCTCAATAATAAAAACAATCTAAAACAATTTCAGATTATGAAAATTGATATTGACTTGGTTCTTTATAATTTTTCCAAAATCAAAGATATAATTGTATACCATGAAGCCTATTAGGCAGCCTACATAGTTTACTTTTTGAAATGAGGCATAAAAAAGTAGCAAATGGGGTAAGATACACAAAGCTGTTATCTTCCCATTAGATGAGAGCTGTGAGTACATACATGAGAAGAAATATAGAGAATTCAGTGAGAGTTCTGAAGATAGCAGATGTGAATAAAGATAGGAAAAGGAGACCTGTGAGGAAAAAGTTAAAGAAAATGCAATTGTAGAAGAGAAAGCATAGGGACAATTAAATAATGCCCTTCAAGTATATCGGAGGCTATTCAATGGAGCTGCTGACCAGCTATTCCTAATCTTCCTTGAAATCGTAAGTTGGAAGCGGTCAAAATTGTAATTTAACACATTTAGATCAAGGAAGAGTTGAGGACAACAGAGGAGGAACAGAGGGCTGATCCCAAAGAATATGCCAAGTTCTATAGAACCGAGTGGTACATGCTTACTTTAATTTTTTGCTCATAAATGTAAGATCACCTGTTTAAACAAGTTATTTTTTCATTCATCACTTATTCTTTTCCTTTTAAAACTATTAAAAATAAGTAAAATGAAAACTTACAAGATGATTATAAACATTCTATTTTAAAGACAACTTCAAAGTGAGAGGCAATAAAAGGCATAGTGATTAACAACATGGGCTATGGAATCAGACATTCCTAGATGTGAATCCCAGCTTTACCACTTTCTACCTGAGTGACCTTGGATCTAATTCCTCTAATCTTTAGTTTATGGGTATATGCAAGACAGGATTATTGCAACATAGTGGTCATTGTGAGGATAAATGAGATAATGTATGTGTATTGCCAGAAATGTGGACATGTAGAAAACAATAATTGTAGTAGTGAATAGTAGGAGAACTATTATACAGTATGATAGTAAAAGCGGATCATTCTACTTTATTGTCTCATGTCTTGGCAACATAAGAAAAATGGGCCTATAAACAATAGAAACCATTAAACTATGGCAGGGACATTTTAGAGTAAAATTTATGCATGGTAGTCATTTTGTCCAGTACTTTGTCAAACTTTATATTCATTTACCCCCTAAATATCTTTGAATGTTTAAAATAAATGGCATGAAATGATTCAAAATGTATTTAGTACTTAAAGTATACATGTGATGTGATGTGCCAGGAAGAGGTGGCATAAAGCCTCTGGACACTAGAGAGCAGGTCCCATAGGAAAGGCCAGCATCAGGACAGCAGTGGACTGAAATGCAAGCAAGCAAACCAAGATCAAGAGGACAAGAATAAGAGAAGGTCATACAGCTCATGCAAATCAGGAGGACTTGAAAGAGTAGAGCAAGAGTAGTGCCAAAGAATCAGGCAAACAGTCCATGACCAAAAGACCCTAAGGAAGGGCCAAGACAAACCACTGAAACAGAGGCACGTGGAGCAAATCCTGGAACACAAGAGATGCATTGGCCCAGTCTAAGCTGCTTCATTCTGCTCTCATTCTGGTGGCAGCAGGGCTTATGTGACCCAAGTTTAGAGATCTGCCATTGATTAATTTAAAGCCTGTTGACTCGGGGGGAGTATGGGAGGGGCAGACAGTTCTCTGGCAAAAAGACCCTCTTGACATAAAGTAATAATGACTTTCTCAGCCGTTTGGGATCAGTTGCTTGTGGTTTTGATACATGAGATATTGATGTGGTACTTTTAATTTATTATTAATACCTTATTTTAATTTGTGGCTTGTAAATGTTGCCTTTGCAGTGACCACTTAAATCATGAAACTGATCTTTATAAATAATTTACTATAGAAATAATAAGTGATTTCTAGAGGGGATTGTGTACGGAGCTTTGGTAATCAACCTGACACAGGCAGCTTCTTTATCTGTCAGTCTGCTAAATTATATGTGTCATTTAATTATTATGAAGATATTAATGTGACTAGACTTGCTTTTTCTGACAGTTAGAGAAAAACATTTGATGTAGTTTTCTGTATTTACGATGCAATTCATACTTTAAAGCAACTGTGCATTGCATCTTTGCCATTGATATTGTAGCCCAAAGGGGACATTTATGTCAAAGATACTCTTCTGAATAAATCAAATTAGTGGTGATCTGCATTGTGACATATATGAAGATGAGGCATTTTATTCAAATTTGTTTATAAGTTCAGCAATTATTTTTAGAGTCCCACTCTCAAATTATCATACCCATGAAATTAAGACCATACAAATTCCTAGATCTCTGTAATTTGCACTGTGTATGTTTCTGTATTGTAAGTGTACACCATATTTTGTTTCACCTAAATATTTATTTATTTTTTATTTTTTGTGTAAGTATAGTTCATTTACATTGTTAATTTCTGCTGTACAGACACCTAAATATTTAGATAAATTTGTTATTTGAAAATGTTATAGAATTTTAGTTCTCAAAGAGTGGTGCTTAAACTAGCAGTGTTATCGTTGCCTAAGAACTTGTTAGGAATACAAAATTTAGGTTCCATCACAGACCTACAGAATCAGAAACTTGTAGGATGGGTCCCAGCTATCTGTGTATTAACAAGAGCTCCAAGTGATTCTGATGCACACTAAAGTTTGAGAACCACTGGTCAGTGGGTCAATTAGTGGCTTCATTTATGGGACTTTGGTGATTAATTAATTAATTTGGTTAATATAAGTTAATATAATAAACATGGCTTGGTAGCTACTATGAGGGATACACAATGGATTAGTCATAATATTCTCCTTCCAGAAGTATACAGTCTGAGAGACTAACTCATAGATGAAGAATTAAATAATATTACAGGAGTCTAACATATGCCATAGTGCAGTGTAGGATGAATTACCAAATTAGAAAGATGGTATAATGTTGTCATTACATTGTAGTGGTTGAGTTAGACTAAAGAGTCAGACTTCCTACATTCAAATCCCAGCTGTGTCACTAATTGGTACCTACCTTAGAGGATTATTGTGAGGCTAGAGGAGTTAGAATAGTGCCTGACATGATGAAGTCTTTGTAAGTGTTAGCTATTACTATTTTAGTATCGTGAACAGAAAGTTCCATGAGAATTCAAAGAAGCACTTTTTTAGCGGAAGGAATTGGGGTGACTTACAGAAAAGAGATAATTTTATCTGGGCCTTGAAGTATGAGCTCATGTTGATCGGAGAGTTGCAAAGGGGAGGGATCCTGGTGGCAAATGAGAACAAATGAGTAATCTTTATTTCTAATACAAACGATTATACAGGGTTGATATCTCCAACTGTTCTATTTCAATTCACTGGTAAACCATTCTTTTACTTGGTTGATTTACAAGGTGTCCATGGTCCTCATCCTTTCATCCTTTCAACATCTGTTTATCAGGTATCAATTATGTGCCTGCTACTGAGAAGCTGCATATACAGTAATGAACAAAATGGACAGAGTACCAACTACAAGTGTTTTAGGAACTAGAGCAATGATTCAGAATATATTTCAAATAAAATTTCCTGAACCATAGAAATTATGGGAAAAGTCAGATCAACAACTGCAGGCAGGCATATTTAAGAATTCAGTTATCTCTCTCTGCAACTGGAGCTCAGAATCTGATACTTGGTCAATTATATTAAGCTCTGATTCATATGAATCAAGATGACAACAGAAATTTACAATTGTAGAAATAACTTTCAAGTTATACTTTTCCTCTATGCTTATTATTTTAAGCTCTGGCAAAGTAACTGGTATGAGAAAGGGTCCCAGTTTTTTTCTGGATCAGCATTAATGCCAATCTAAAAATGATTTTTTTTTTTTTTTCCCGTACGCGGGCCACTCACTGTTGTGGCCTCTCCCGTTGCGGAGCACAGGGTCTGGACGCGCAGGCTCAGCGGCCATGGCTCACGGGCCCAGCTGCTCGGCGGCATGTGGGATCTTCCCGGACCGGGGCACGAACCAGTGTCCCCTGTATCGGCAGGCAGACTCTGAACCACTGCGCCACCAGGAAAGCCCTAAAAATGATTTTAACTCAGATTTTTCCTCTTCTGTGCTGACCCCTTGGAGGTTAGGGGGAAGATAGTGAATCGAAATGGTATACTCGTTTTCACTGTTAATCACTCTATTCTATTCTTCTCTTATTTTCTTGAGAGTATATATGGGCTTTTATAGATAGCTCAGGGGAGACAGAAGAGTAAGACATACTCCTTGACTTTGAAGATATGTGAGATATCATGCCAGAAACAGGCAATAAAGATATTCTTGAAGAAAACTGTGGATAAGCCACATAAACTATAAATGACTTTTCTGCTTTCTACTTTTCCTGTGTTTAATACTAATCTAGGAATCAAGTTCTATGTTTGGCTCAAAAAAAATCATAGTCATATACTCCCTGGAATGCCTTGCCTCAGACCTGGAACAACGCTCACAAGAAGTAGAAATAGCTCATCCTAGTTTTTCTTAAGCCACATGAACTGATAAACAGCATTTACTGCCAAGACTTTTAAAGAGAGCCCTGTTTTCTGGTGTGACGTGGACAAAGAAGGAGACAATGGCACCCATCTGTTGTCCCTCCTCCTCTTACAATTGTCAGTCTGAGTTAAGGTCCTATGAAGATCTGGGATTCTTTCCTTCTGCTCAGATCTAGAATGATATGAAGGAGGTAGGGATGAATCTTCTCAGACCTTGATTGTGGCCACTAATGGGTCCCCGACTAACTTTTGTCCTTAAAGAAGCTAAGAAGTGAAATCAATTCACAGGGCATTACCTGTAAAAACACAACTACAAATAATCATAGCAATGTGGCTTGTGATTCTGTGCTAGACTTCTCTTGCTGCATTTAATCCATTTCATTGTTGGAAGTAGGTGCTTGCATCATGTTGGCCAGTCTCACAGGGGCAGGGAAACATTTATTATTAGCTCTGTCTCTCTTGACATGGCACATAAAATGTTCTTTTGCATATTAACAGTTATTGATGAATGCAAGGTAAATTGTTCTTAAAATGGTACTTATGGTAGATAAACATACTTGACACTAATTCTCTTTTCCTTATTTTTTCTAAGATAAGATGATCCCAGCAGTATACTTTTTAATATTTCTACAAAGAGGTCACAACTGGTACAGATTTACCTTGGCCACATTAAGCACAGATTCTTGTTCACTTCAGTGGTGCCGATGCCCTTACATATGATATAGTTGTATCACAGGCAGTGAAGCATTTTGTGACAGGGCCCAGAATATTAGAATAGGAAAGATGGTAGGAAGATTAAGGGGAGAGAAGTCAAGAAGAAATTATCTAGCCTACAGGGTTTTGAGTTTAAAAAAAAAAAATGCTAATAATTTGGATTTGATTTTTTTTTTTTTTCTATCAGAGATAAAAAGAGATCCAAATCTTTTTTCTAATTTACTTGTGATCTGGAAGCTAGTAGTTAAGAGCTGTAGGTCAGATGTAGTATACAATTAAATTATATGTTAATTCTCACCAAAAATAAAAACAGATATATACATCAAAGAAAGAAGTTACATCATACTGTATTTATATTTTCATCACTGGAGTAAAAATATTATGTGCTGAAGAAAGGGCTAAAGAATAAAGCAAATAAAGAGTATATAATAACAACAATTTGAATATTGCTAACTACATAGTAAATTGCTTGCCTAGGTTTGCTTCATGTGTGATGTAATTTATTGCCATCGAGTGCTTGGCAGAAAAAATTAAGAGTTTGAATTTTATTGCACCATTAAGTGTCGCTGCCATGAAATATATTGAGAATAGGACAACACCATACATGGTGAAAGGAAATCACATTACGGGAGGTGTATTATCCCGCCTCCTCAAATGAGTCATGCAAAACTGATGACTTTGCATGCATTCGTTTTATGTTTATGACCTATTCAGATTTTTCGAGGTTTTGTTCATAACATCTTAGTGATAATAGACAGCAATTTACAGTTGCATGAAAGAACACTCATACTATTTATTTATTTTCCGGTACGCGGGCCTCTCACTGTCGTGGCCTCTCCCGTTGCGGAGCACAGGCTCCGGACGCGCAGGCCCAGCGGCCATGGCTCACGGAACCAGCCGCTCCGCGGCATGTGGGATCTTCCCAGACTGGGGCACGAACCCGTGTCCCCTGCATTGGCAGGCGGGCTCTCAACCACTGCGCCACCAGGGAAGCCCCATACTATTTATTGCTAACTTTTTTGGTAGCAGCCAGCTTACATCTGAACCCTGAAATTGGATACTTAACCTACTGATTATATATTGACCGCTTAAGTGCAAAAATTAATGTTTTCAAAATGTTTACTTTCTTCAGTAGAATTTAATTTCGTCAAGCTATTTCAGAGACTGAAAAACATTCCTAATACTGTTTGAGACTTAAAAACAAAATCAACATTATGAAAGAATTAACTGTCACTTACAAATTAAATATTTACTAATAGTTTGATTTATTTGTAATGAGATTCCAAAGCAGGGTTATCATGCATAACATGGATATTTTATTCAAGCAATTTTAAAAAAGTATATGCTACTGTATCTGTTTTAAAACTAAAATGGAATTTCTCTATAATACTATTAGCTGGGAGTGTTTTTGGGATAAAGGAAATTCTGTCTATGGCGTCATCCACTGATCCTTGATCACTGAAATATCAGTAGAAAGGAAAGAAGGGAGGGAGGGAAGGAGGGAGGAAGGAAGGAAGGAAGGTAGAAACGAAGGAAGGAAGGTAGAAACGAAGGAAGGAAGGAAGGTAGAAACGAAGGAAGGAAGGAACGCAGAGGGAGCAAAGGAGGGAGGGAAGGAGGGAAAGGGAAAGGATCTAAAGCCAGTGATCAAAATGGCTCAACCTATTTCCTTTCGATGTTTATTTTTTCTGATAGAGGTAATTTGGCATTTATTTACTGAAAATAAATTGAAATTCTATTTTGTTATATTACAAAAAGTGCTGTTCTTCATTGAGGCAATCTGCCATTGATTTTCTAACTATGTTTTCTACATATGCAATTCAGTATTTGAGAATTAAAATAATATTTGCCTTACAAAGAATTGACATATCTACTAATAGCTAATGCAAGTTCATTTTCATTCCAAAGCTTTAGATCTCTTGGTAGTTTTCATGATGAATCATTTTTCATACTATTTGTTATGGGTTTTATAATTTTCAAAATACAATACAAATCAAATACAATATATAACTGTTACATCATTTACATGTGATGGGGGTTGGAGTGCCTAAACATTCCCTTTCAGTGCTGCGATAGCCCAGGTCCCTATCTACCATTCTGTAATGGAGAGATTGATGATGTTATAATTTGAGACTGTGGCTATCATGATGGTATAATCATCACAGAATCTGTCTCTTCTTCTGACTCAATAAACCCTGCCTGTTGACAGAAATAGACTCTTTCACTCGAGAGTTAATGTAAATTTTAGACGTTAAATTCATAATCTTAGTTCACATGAATTTCTGCTTCTCTTAATTTTTCTTTTGATTGATAAACATCATTTCAGGGGCCTAATGCCTGAACACAGAACAAGCTATGAATCAGAATAACAGCTCTGCTAGAATAAAAGTGGTTATGGAAATCTCACCCCTCAGGTGACATTCTATACTAAGAGTAGCCAAGTGCCTCAAATTCTGTTGGGATATAATTATCTCATAATAACTATTCTCCCAGCAGCACTGCATCACAATCAGGCCATAAAATGTGTTTTTGTGTCTCAGGAAAGAAGATAGAGTAAGCAATTTGGAATATTACAGAACAGGCTCAGTTGAGCAGTTTAATTTGCATGGATTATACTCACGCTCTAAATGTCCGATTGACCAATGAGAGTTAAGGGTTGCCTTAGTCCAGAGAGTGTTATAATTTTTTATGCACACATTTCCATAAATTGAGATTAAAAAGTTGCTCAGAATATAATTTAAAAGCAAAAGAACTATTAAAACACTAACTGCTGTTAATAATATATTTTTACACCTTTCAAGATGTTTTATTCTACTATATTTAGCATATATGTAACAGATATTTTGACAGCAAAGATATGCAAAATAAATCAGACTAGAACAACCCTATAATTATATCAGTGTATATGTTTTAAAGGATTGTATTATTAAAAAACTGTGTGTAGTAACTTTATTATGCTATTTCTAATATGCAAGCAAACTTTATACAAGAGTCAGATGGACTTGAGTTAAATCAAGTACATTCTATAATTTCCACAGCTATTTTAGAATCCAGCAAAGTTCCAAACGTAATTTTAGTTTGGGTAGAAAACATTTGTTGAGTTCTTGTATTGCATTGAGTCCTGGGGATGTAAAGATGAATAAGACTTTGTTTATTCCCTTAAGGAGCTTACAGTGCAGTGTCAGATATTGGTATTGTATTATTATGCATCGAAAGAGACAGATACATGCACAGGGGATAGAAAAGCCCAGAGGAGGAGCTCATAGCCTAGTGTGGGAGTTGAGGGTTAATTTATTGAGGGAAATTGATACTTAAAGCTCAGATTTAAAGGATGGACAAGAGTTGTCCAAAAATGAAGAAGATTATTCAAAAAAGCAAATGGAGAGTTGGACAAAAGTGAAAGAAGATATGTGATTTTTAAATGTTAGGTCTATTAAGGTATAAGTTACAATAAAGTCCATTCCTTTTCGATGTTCAATTCTATGAATGATAGTTATGTAACTATCATGACAATTAAAACCTAGAACATTTGTTACCTCATAAATTTCCCTTTTGCCCCTTTATAGTCAATCCCTTACCCCTGCCTCGGTCCCTAGTGACCACTGATCTGTTTCTATCCCTATAATTTTGCCTTTTCTAGAATACCATATAAATGAGTATATAGCCTTTTGGACCTGTCTTCTTTCACTCAGCGTAACACATTTGAGAATCATCCATGTTGTCGCATGTATCTGTAGTTCATTCCTTTTTATTGATGCATAGTACTCCATGGCATGGATTTACTCTGCGTGTTGATTCATTCCCTAGTTAATAGCCATTTTGGTTGTTTCCAGTTTTGGGAGATTATGGATAAAACAGCTATACATATTTATGTACAGGTTTTTGTGTGGATATATGTTGTTTTCATTTCTCTGGAAATCATTTCTCTTAGTTAAATATCTAGGAGTGGGATTGGTAGGTCATATGTGGAATATTTTGAGGCAGCTGGCAGAAGTGTGAAACAGCATGAGCTACTCACAATTTGCCATTACTGTAGTGAGGTGAGAGAGAGGAAGAAACAGAAAGAGTGGGCAAAGACCAGATTGATTGGTACTTTTTATTTCATGCTGAGAAACTCAGATTGTGTTCGCAAAGCAGATGGGGAGGTTTTAAGCAGTGACGTTGTATGCTCATATTTCCATTTCGTCTGAGGTATCAGGGCAAAGCTTAAACTGGTTGAAGGAGGCACCGGGGTGGAGATGAGGCCGAACATTTTAAGATTCTGTTATTAGTCCATGATCCTACAGTAGTACTGATTCCTGGCAGAGCATACCCAAGACTTTCAGTATTACAATCCCAGGGTACTGTGCACGTGAAAAAACATGTTTACTGATAACACTTTCTAAAGAATTAAATATCCCACTCCCTAGGATCATGGTCTGGGCTAAGTAGATTTCACTGGGAAGAAAAACGTCACCGTGCAGAGGTAAGCAGGTGCTTTCTTAAGACTGTCAAGCACTGTTACTAGGGACCAACAACTTGTTTAATTCTCCTACCTCTATGAGGTAGATGCCATTTTCATCTGCATTTGCTATAATGGAAAGAGCAGAGGTTTTGAAATCAGTAAACTGTGCATATCAGAGCTACCACTTATTACTATGATAATCATATTACTGTGAAAATCTATGATAAATTTTGGACTCAAATTCCTTATCTGTAAACTTTAGATCATAGTGTCTACCTCATAGGAATATTAGGAGGATTGAATGAAACAGCATATAAAATGTCCCTAAAGTATTGCTGGTGGTTACTAAATGTTTCCTCCCTAGAGTTACATGATATATATAATTGTGTGTATAGATATACACAATGAAATGTTAATTGTTAAGTTGGACGTTAAGCTGGAGTAACTAAAAAAATCAAAGAAAAAATCAAGTGTTCAAATAAATTCCAAAGATTGCTCATGAACTTATAACAATACTTTTAAAAAATCCATTTAAAAATGAGAACCAGGATCCATCATTTGTTCTGATGAAAATTAAATGAGAAAAAATACATGAAGCTTATAAAGTACAGACATACATTCTCCCTCTTTCTTTGGTTTTGCTTTCTCATGGAAAGAATTACAGTGAAATATTTTTCATTATAATAAATAATTAGACTGGGATGTTTACTCTGACACAATCCTTAGTAAAGACAAGTTTGGAATATGGGAAGGACTATCATGTATTAGGATGAATAATCTTGTTTTAAGTTTTTCCCAACATCAGAATGGACCATAAAACAGATGTTGAGGGAGACAGTTTTGGGAGAAAATAAAGTGGACCTAGTTATTAGAGTTGTCCAGTGGAAGAGACTGGTTTTCATTATGCAGAATCTTTATGACCAGCTGTCAGGAATGATTTAAAATAAATTATTGCATTGCAAGAAGAGGTTAAACTAGATGTCTTAATAAAATCTTCTATAATATAATTTATCATCCTTGACCTTTCTAAATGTATGACTCAGTGATTCTCTATTTTTACTTCTTCAGAGTTTATAAATACTTTAGCAAAATGTTACTCCATTTGAAAACCATTCTGACCTTTCAAATATATTGTTGCTTTCATATTGTTAAATTCTGGATTTCAAGTAATGTTGACACTTGCTACCAAAATATTTTTTAGATGAGTAAAGAGTTCAATGAATTCAGGCCATTGTGTACCTTGCTGTTCAATATGAGGTTACAAAAGAAGTTTGTCTTTTCCTTTGGATATTAATTTGTTTGGTTTGCATATCTTCAAGTGAACTGTTTTTGAAACAAGACTGCCTGTTTTTTTGCATGTTACACTTGATAGCTTCAATTCATTCACAGTTTCATATTACACTCTCTTGAAAAGTGGGTGGACCACTTTATATTTAATAGTTGTCCTGTTCTCGTCAGTAGAACTTTAGCAGAGATACTGTTTTTAATTTTGAACACTGGGGAAAAAATGTACTTGATATGGGACCAAAAGTGTGCCTTTATTTCTCACATTCTGCCAAATGGAATTTTTCCTTTGAAGTAACTCTATCAATTTGTCCTTTGTATTTCCACTGCTAATAACCCAATCCAGACCTTAGCCATTTATGCCTGGAATCTTACTCTTGTCTTGCCTACTTTGATCCATTCTAAAACTGCTACAGAATTAAGCTTCATAAAATACCTATTTAAAAAACACTGTGCATTAAACTTTCAATGGCTCATCATTACTCCTAGAGAAAAAATCGGAACAAAACCCATATGATTAGGCTTGAATTCAAGCCTTCCACAGTATGATTGTGCTGCCTAAAAAATTTGCTTTTTAGTCCTAAAAATCATGGTTCCTTCCATGCCAGACTCACCCCTAACACCTTACTTGCTTTTCTGTCTCCACAATCCACCTACATAAATATTTTCTGTGCTTCAGAAAGCAGCTCAAATTCCATTCTCTCCACAAAGTCTTCTCTTAGGACACTTAGCACATTGTTCTGATCTCTGGTGGATTTTATTTCCCATGCTATCAGACAGACAACAAGAAGGGTCAGCTTGGAAAGAAACCTAGGGATTGATTGTACCTGTCCCTCTTTTAAAGATGAAAAAACAGAGAGTTTGTGTCTTTGAATCCAACTCAGTACTTTTTCTTCTAATTGCCTTCATTGTTAATTAATCCTGAGTAGATATATTGTCTGCTTTCAGTATAACCTAGTGAATGATGTTTTATCAACCTGATTTATTTTTCCCAATTATCTTTACATTTGAGTTTGACTTAATATTATCAATAATTTTCTAGATTAATTGTTTGTGGTCGTAGATGCCATGTAAGGTGTAGGTATGGAACTCAATGCATAAGTTTCTAAAATAGTTTCTGACCCACCACAGAAGAGTGTTGTAAAATTTGCTGTAAGTTAATCTTAGACATGTCATCAACTTAGTTTTCCCATCCTGGTGTTATCATAGGACTTGGCATAGAGCTGCAGTTTATTACAAGTCTGCCCCTTTAAGCAAGTGCCAGTCTTAGGAAGGGGCAGAGAGACTGCTGTTTATATAACTGCCTCCCTAGGAGTTGAAAATAGGACAGCAAGCCTACACATAGAGTGTTTTTATTTTCCTCTTCTGTCAAAGCATATAAAGGCAGAGATTCCATGAGGAGCAAATGAAAGATGACCTGACATGCATTTCATGGTTCAGGATCCATTTAATCCAGCAAATTAATGACTCAACCTGAGAAGCTTGAGTAACTCAATGACATGGTACTAGGCTTTTCTCTGGGAGGCAATCTGAGGAGCAAACTGTTCAGATGTATATTATTATTTTTTATATTGTGTGTATGTGTGTGCATTCACAGATTAGGAGGCTTCATTTATGAAGACTATATGTTTTAAATAGTATAAACATATGAGTTTCAGTAGAATTGATCTTAATGAGTTGCTGTCTCCCCTCCATTTAGAACAATTATTTAATTTCAAAATAATATGTCATTTTAATGAACTAAGTTAACCTTGAAGGGTTTTTAAATACTTTCCTTCACCACTTGCATGATACTTACTGTTTTCTTTTTTTCTTTTGTTACTAGTTTCCTCATTTCTTGCTAACTCTCACTGTACTGCAATAAGGGGATAGTAAATTTTGAAGATTGTTTATGTAAAGAACTTTGAGAGCCTATGACGAAAGCTGTAGTCTGAGTATCTCTTCATATTTTTTACTTGACCATTATTAACATGACCTTCATCATCAATACATCATCAATGATGATGACCTACATCATCATCATTGGAATCAATTTATCAGTTTCACTCAAGGAATAGTAAAAATGATGTTAAGTCATTTAGTTCCTGCCTCAAGTAGCCCTTGATGTAAAGTGACAACAGTGGCAGCACAAATGTACAGCTGCGCATTATCCACCACAAACCCTTCCGTGTCCCTGGTTTCCTGCTATATGCCTGTTCCATACATGTGCTGTGACTATTAAGTGAAATAACATAGCACAGGGCTTGGCAAATGGCAGGTGCTTCATAAATGTCAGCTCTCCCTAGGCATAGGTGGTGTAACACTTTTTAACAATCCACATTTCTTATAAAGAGTAATACATAGAAATTATTTTCTAATTTAAAAATAATAATTAAATCCACTGTATTCTTTGAGGAGTTATAGAAATTATTCATGATTATATTGTGTGTATGTGTGTGCATTCACAGATTAGGAGGCTTCATTTATGAAGACTATATGTTTTAAATAGTATAAACATATGAGTTTCAGTAGAATTGATCTTAATGAGTTGCTGTCTCCCCTCCATTTAGAACAATTATTTAATTTCAAAATAATATGTCATTTTAATGAACTAAGTTAACCTTGAAGGGTTTTTAAATACTTTCCTTCACCACTTGCATGATACTTACTGTTTTCTTTTTTTCTTTTGTTACTAGTTTCCCCATTTCTTGCTAACTCTCACTGTACTGCAATAAGGGGATAGTAAATTTTGAAGATTGTTTATGTAAAGAACTTTGAGAGCCTATGACGAAAGCTGTAGTCTGAGTATCTCTTCATATTTTTTACTTGACCATTATTAACATGACCTTCATCATCAATACATCATCAATGATGATGACCTACATCATCATCATTGGAATCAATTTATCAGTTTCACTCAAGGAATAGTAAAAATGATGTTAAGTCATTTAGTTCCTGCCTCAAGTAGCCCTTGATGTAAAGTGACAACAGTGGCAGCACAAATGTACAGCTGCGCATTATCCACCACAAACCCTTCCGTGTCCCTGGTTTCCTGCTATATGCCTGTTCCATACATGTGCTGTGACTATTAAGTGAAATAACATAGCACAGGGCTTGGCAAATGGCAGGTGCTTCATAAATGTCAGCTCTCCCTAGGCATAGGTGGTGTAACACTTTTTAACAATCCACATTTCTTATAAAGAGTAATACATAGAAATTATTTTCTAATTTAAAAATAATAATTAAATCCACTGTATTCTTTGAGGAGTTATAGAAATTATTCATGATTAAAAAGCAGCCATTTTATAATTTAGGCACATGCTGTGCCTGTCTGTATTTTTAATTCTTAAACTGATCATTAGAATGAGGGAAGAAAAATCACCTTTCTCCACTTCATTGCCCCCCCCCAAAAAAAATCTTAAAAGCCAACGAAAATTTACAAAATTAATTTTGGTTTCTCAGAATTCATATCTAATGAGGGAAATCATTTTAAGACACTGTTTTTTATTAGAAGTTGATAAGGTAATAGCTAAGAGAACGTTTAGTTAAGATGCTTAAGATCAAAAACTTTCAATGATTTTGTTTTAATTTATAGTGGACCCTTAGCTCCGTAATCTTGCTGAGCTACCAAGTGACTCTACCAAGTCTAAGTTTCTACAGTCTGCAATTTTAAAAAAGTATTGATATGGTATTAAATTAATATTAAATGTTGAAATCAAATCTAATATTTATCTTCATCAGGTCTCTAAATCTAAAACTAGTAATTCCACATGAATCTTCCAGGCTATGTGGAAATACTTTTACCTGCAGATGTGTGTCCTGACCCTCTTCCTCCTGGGTTCCTCACAGCTTTCTCCAGAATTCACCATTCACTGGGGAACTTTCAGCTCCAGGATAACCTCAGGTTCCATGCCTCCGATTACCTTCCACTCAGTCAAAGTTTAGGTCTCTTCAGGTGAGCCTTCTTTCTCAGGTGAATCTTAGAAGAAAAGCAATGTCTGTAATGAAATAATTCACACTATCGTGTGCGTGAATAGCTATTAATTATGTACCATGTCCAGAATTTTTCAGGTATTTTAATGAGAGGATGCTTGTTGACACACACAAATTTCAACCTGGTAAATTTTCAAATAATTTGGCATCATGAAATGACCTCTCTCGGCAGCAATGGTGAAAGTTGTTTCAGGGTCATCTAAACTTGTTTAGGCAGCTCTGAACTTCAGCTATAGGATCAGCTCTCAAGAGGTTCTCTAAAAGTTCTCTTTCATTCTACAGTGGTTACCATGGAAGCAGCATTGAGGATGTTGGGTTTCTGAGTGAGTGTGTGTGTGTGTGTGTGTGTGTGTTAGTAAGGGAGGACTAGAGAGGTTATTGTTTATGTGTCTGGGTCATTAGAAACTTGAATGATGGTAAATGGAGAACTGACTTCTCTGTAACATCAGTTTTGCATGAAATATTGCCATATTGTTTTCTGTCCAGCGATCAGCTTTTCATGTATTACATTCATTGACTAAGCCTGTCTATGAGGTAGTCAACTCACAGTGTGTCAGATGAGCCCAGCTCTGCTGGACTAAGGTAGTGACTTATGAAGGACATACACCCACCACCTCCCTGCTCTCCCTGCCCAGCCCACCACATCACCACCACAATGGGGATGGGATAGAAAGAGATACAAATGTGAGTTCAAAACAGGTGCTGTGAATATGCTGGTTTAGTTTTTGAATTTAATCTCTGGCAAAAGGGACACTGCCATTAGCACTGGGAAGCCAAGGAGAGGAGAATGCAGAAGCAGATAAAGGGAGGCACTTTAGGTTATACAAGCACTATTAATTGCTTCTTTTTAAAAAACTCCTTGTGAGTGTTCTGAAGATAAGATAAGACAAATAGTTCTGTTCAATATTTATGAACCCGAAAATCTCCATCAATCTCATAATTCTTGTATAGGAAAGTGTAAACATTGAAAAATATAAATTTAGGGACCAAATGTTTTTAGTGTTAGAAGCCCTGCAGTTAAAAATTCCAAGATTTCTGGTGTCTGAATAGCCTATGGAGGTGACTATTGAGATTCTCATAAACTGAACACAAGGAAAAATGTAAAATTACCTTGAATTAAGCTTTGCCAATGTGAAGGCACTGAAATGTAAAACATTCTAGAAATGAATGCTAAAGCCTTCAATCTGTGTCTCATTCATTTGTCATTCTTTTTCCCTGAGACGTCTTAAAAGGTAAACACGTCTTTACTTTTTATAACCAAATTTAAAATTTGCACTGAAGAAAGAATACTGACAAAATACAGAATGTGGTTACTCAGCCATAAAAAGGAATGAAATTGGGTCATTTCTAGAGACGTGGATGGACCTAGAGACTGTCATACAGAGTGAAGTAAGTCAGAAAGAGAAAAACAGATATCGTATATTAACGCATATATGTGGAATCTAGAAAAATGGTACAGATGAACCGGTTTGCAAGGCAGAAATAGAGACACAGATGTAGAGAACAAACGTATGGGCACCAAGGGGGGAAAGTGGGGGAGGGGGGCGGCAGGTGATGGTGGTGGTGGGATGAATTGGGAGATTCGAATTGACGTATATACATTAATATGTATAAAATAGATAATAAGAACCTACTGTATTAAAAATAAAATAAAATAAAATTCAAATAAAACCAGTAATTATAAAAGAATAAATAGGAAAAGGTTAAAAAAATTTTGCAGTGAAGAAAGAATAGTGACAAAGTATAGAATGTAATCAATCAAGAGCATAGGGGCCACTTTGTAACAATTCTTGATACTAATTGAAAGTGATTTCATTATCTATTTAAAAAGTCTAAATTCTATGAAGTAAAAAGAAAGCTAAATGCCAAATATAATGTTTTCAGAAGCTAGTGGGATCATTTAAGTGAGCTCTTGGCAGAACCAGTAGCTGCTCCATTAATAATTAGATTGTTTATATTCTTTTTATCACTTGTTTCCTGTAAGAAAAAGCCTACCTTTATTTAGTTTTGTTTGTGGTCTTTTCTTATAAAGTGAAAAATTCTAATTTGTGAGAAAACATTAGCTATCTATGCTTCTTAACTAGAAGCATTGCTTTTGGCAAGCTTAATAATAATAAATATTAAGCACAGTGTATCAGGCACTGTTCTAAGTATTATACAAATATTAACTCATTTAATACATTCATTTGTTATCATAGTATTAGAATTAGAATTTTCAAAATAAATGCTATTGGTGATATTCTTTGTTGCATGTACTAGGTTCCTTTACTTACATTTCTCCATGAACACAGACCTCATCCTCCTTTATCAAGAATATCTAAAAAATAACCTAGAAAGTACTATTAGTTATGTAATTTTACACATTACATGTACTAAATGGAATAGCATAGGTAAAGGCCCTCAAACATTGCATATGCATATGCTTAAAATTTGATATTATGTACTGTCAGTCTCATCAATTTATATTCACTTATACTTTATATAAAGATGCTCTTTAAAACAGTCTTTATAATGGCAAACAGCATGTTCAGTGAACTGGATATTTTGCATCCAAATATTTCACAGGGTAGTATCTGGCAACACAGAGTGATAAAATGTAGATGCTTTTTTCTACTCTTTTACATTTATTATAATTGGGAGGGAGGGAAAACGTGTGGAGCGCTCACCATGTGTAAGATATAATACCAAACATTTTACATGTATCACTTTCATTAATGCTCACAACAATCCTACAGAGAAGTTCTTCTAATTAATCCTATTTTACAGAGAAAGAAACTGAGGTTCAGATTAAATAATCAATGAAGGTTACATAGCTAGAGAGGGGCCGAGTTAGTCTCCAAACTGAAAGCATCAGTCCCTAAAGCCTTCAGAATTATTCTCAACATTATGTGATATATGCAGTCACCAAATGTTTGTTGAATCCCTTCTCTGGCTAGGTGCCATATGTGGTGCTAGGCATAAAGCCACTGGTTAGAGATACTGCCATGGGGTCTTTACAGTGTAATGTGTGAAACATTATAATAAGGTTATGTACAAAGTAACCTGGAATCTCAGAGGAATTACAGAATATCTCTGGTTCAAGGTGTACGTTAAAGCTTAATGATCAACTTCAGAAACTTCTATAGCAGAGAGTCCATCATTCCTCATGCATATTAGTGCAGTGTTCTTTTTGTTACGTTGGTTGCAGATTGCAGTTCTAGTCTCTGACAAAAGTTATGTACCTTTTCAGTGATGAGACCAAACCAAGACAATGTTTTTCAAATCAGAAGCCTAATATTCATTCATGTTGTTCATAGCAAAGCTGTTGAAAATCATAATTATGCTGTGCTTTTCACAGGAGACTATTTATCATAGTAGGAGAGGAAATAAACCACCATAATAATAAATAATAGTAACTACTGTTTATTGACTACTCATCATGTCCCAAGCACTATTCTCCCTACTTTACATCCAAAATTTCATTCACTTCTCAGCACACCCTATGAGATGGGCATTATTATCCCCATTTTAGAAAGGAAATTGAAGCATAGTGAGGGTAATATGCTCAAGGTAGCACAGCTAGTTAAAATGAAGTCTGGTCCAAACAAAGATCCAGATGATCTAAGCACTCTCCTTCCTATTCCAATGATGAAGTCGTTACAGTCTGGAACCACTCTGGCTGGTTTGCATTCCAGCTCTCCTGCTTGTTTGCTTTGAACCATAGACTAGATACTTATCTGTGCCTCAGTTTTCTCATCAATAGAATGAGAATGATGATTATAAGATTTTCTCCATAGGATTGGTCATAGGTTTAAATGTGCAGCAGTTACATGAAAGCTTAGAACAATACCTACGACAGGGCAAATGCTGAAAAATAACACAAGTAGTTATGATTCTCCTTCTCCTTCTTCTTTTTCTTCTTCTCACCCCCTTCTAATTAATTTTTTTAATAATTTTTAAAATTTATTTTATTTTTGGCTGCGTTGGGTCTTTATTGCTGCGTGTGGGCTTTTTCTAGTTGCAGCGAGCGGGGACTACTCTTCGTTGCAGTGCGCCGGCTTCTCATTGCAGTGGCTTCTCTTGCAGGGTACAGGCTCTAGGTGCATGGGCTTCAGTAGTTGTGGCTTGCGTCACCCCCTTCTAGAAGAACAAAAAATGGAAATGAATATGTGATAGGGCCTAAAGCGTAGAATTCATAGTAATTTTTCATTTGTTAAAATCAGCATATTAGCTAAAGCTACTACATTCACTGAGGTTAATAATGTTTTAAGTAAGGCCATTCATCTCATAGATTCCAAATTTTTTTTAAGAGAATATTTGATCTTTTCATTCTTTACCAAGATTCATCTTACTTGAAATCAATGTCATTCTCATTTTACTCCTTTTCTCAGATCTAAAAATCGGTGACCAAAAAAGAGATCAGAGCTCAACATTCAAAGTCAAAAGGGTAAACTTTTTTTTTCCTAATGTGTTTCTTAGTATCAAATTAAAATTTCAATATATTGAAAAGAAAAACTGATGATAATCTAACACAAGCTGGCCTTACATGCTTTTATTTGTTAATTACCAATGATGTTTCTAACAAATTAATAATAGTTAATACACTGTTCTATAAGAATTAAAAATTATTGACTAAATGTAAATATTAGATTATATTCCTGCCATTGTTTATTGGTTGATGAGGAAAAAAATTACGAGGATGCAAAGAAATTAATTGTCTCTTACTACACCATTCTGTTCTAACATTCTTTTTTTTTTAAACATCTTTATTGAGGTATAATTGCTTTACAAAGTTGTGTTAGTTTCTGCTGTATAACAAAGTGAATCAGCTATACGTATACATATATCCCCATATCCCCTCCCTCTCGCGTCTAACATTCTTCACTTGAATACAGCAACAGTCTTACAGGGAGAAAAGAACATGCTTCTAAAGGAGCAGGGGGAAATTTATTAACATATGTACATGTATACAAACATAAATAAGTAAATATTATATACACACAGAGAAAGAGAAACGCAGTTCTTTAAGAGCCTAATGGGAAAAGGTCACGTCCTTGGTTTAGGTGCTATAACAACCAAGTAAAACCATTTAAAATAGTGATGAAACTGTCCATCAAGAGACGTTCAAGTCATGTAATGAAAGGAGAAAGTATCAAACCAGAAACAGAATTATTGTTCTTTCCAAAGAACAATAAAATGGAGTTCAGGTAAGTTAGTGCCATGAAATGTTTTATGAATATCTGCTCAGAGAATGTATTTAAAGTGTATTAAATTTCTTTATAAAACATTTATATTGTGCTTTGGGTCTTAAGAGTTAGAACTGCAAGAGTAGCTTTAATTGTACTGTTTTGCATACAAAAATATGATTTCCTTACAAAATTTAGTTTAGATTTCCATGTTTCCTCTCATCATTTTAGTGGACTATATGACCTTATCACCCTTGTTAGTTTTTGTCAGAGCAGAAGAAAATGTTTTTGAGGAAGCTGAATAAACCACAGAGAAATATTACTTTCTATTCTCGGGATAAACTCCAGAAAGGAATGAACATATAGGGAACAGAAACTAGTTCTCCATGAACGTTTTTTTTAATACATCTTTATTGGAGTATAATTGCTTCACATTGCTGTGTTAGTTTCTGTTGTACAACAAAGTGAAACAGCCATATGCGTACAAATATCTTCATATCTCCTCCCTCTTGAACCTCCCTCCCTCCCTCCTTATCCCACCCCTCTAGGTGGTTGCAAAGTACCGAGCTGATCTCCCAGTGCTGTGCTGCTGCTTCTCACTGTTTTACATTTGGTAGTGTATATATATGTCTCTGCTGCTCTCACTTCTCCCCCAGCTTCCCCCTCGCCCCTCAAGTCCACTGGGCAGCAGCAGGTATATGTGGTGTCAGGATAATAGTGTGTGTGTGTAGTAATTGGCTGAGTCATACTGTAAAATGTATACACACACACAATAGAAGTGTATGCATTTTAAACACATTTTTTTATACTTGACGAAAGTATGCTAAGGGACTTCTGGGGTTATATGTTGGAGGTATATAATTGAATCACTTTCTCCCAAACTTTAAAAAATCACCAAAAAAAGTTTTAAAACAACAAAAAGGACACTGTCAGCAATAAAGCAAAGAAAATGGCACAAGCTCAGTTGCAATATTTGAATAGTAGTAGTCAGGGAAGTCAGGGAAGCAGAGGATCCCAAAAATTGCCATGCCAACCCCACTCACCCACCCTATCACCCTCATTCCCCCCATCAAAGCAATGCAGGGGGCGCAATCCTCACAATAGCTTAGCTACTACCACCTCTTCTGTTTGAAAATTTTACTATGAACAAGCATTTTGTTTGTTTCCAAGTGTTCACTACTGTTGGTCCGAACTGAACACACTCCAAAAGAGTATCCATATGACCTTTCACTCAGCTACTTTCCTTTCATTACCTAAGTTGGATAATACCCCCAAGGATTCTCCTATGAACCCAGTCTGAAAAATTGAGCCATTTTAAAAAATTAATTATATTCTTTCAAATGTAAAAAGATATGCACTGTAACTGCAGAAAGTTAGGGAAGAAATAAGACATGAGGAAGATTAGAAAATATAAATTGCCTGTAATTTTTTTTTGTTTTTGGTGAGCATATTGGAGGCTTTATTATAATATATACAATCTATTTGGCAAGATACAAACCTTATGATGATTCAGGGTCCTACCACATTCTTTTACCCCTTTTTTTTATTGGGGTATAGTTGTTTTACAATGTTGTATTAGTTTCTACTGTACAGCGAAGTGGAGTTCCCTGTGCTATACAGCAGGTTCTCATTAGTTATCTGTTTTATACATTTTAGTGTATATATGTTAATCCCAATCTCCCAATTCATCCCCTCTCCCTTTCCCCCCTTGGTGTCCATACGTTTGTCCTCTACACCTGTGTGTCTATTTCTGCCTTGCAAACCGGTTCATCTCTACCGTTTTTCTAGATTCCACAAATAGGCGTTAATATATGATATTTGTTTTTCTCTTTCTGGCTTACTTCACTCTGTATGACAGTCTCTAGGTCCATCCACGTGGGTCATTTGTAGAGAAATTGCCTGTAATCTTACCATCCAGAAAAGTTACTGTTAAAAGCTTGTGTATGTCTTAAAAATATATAGATAGATGGTAGGTAAATGATAGTTATATTATAGATAGATAGGTAGGTAGATAGATAGATAGATAGATATAAAAAGATATTGATAGATATAGTTACCACACCCCATATTTTGCATCCTGCCTTTTTTCCCACTTAACAGTAGATCACAAATAAGTCAATATGTTTTCTTCCACATCATGTACCACAAGTGACTTACCCAGCCTCCCACTATAAGGTATTTGGGTTGTTTTCTGTTTTTTTTCAGTAGCATACATAATGCTGTTGTGAACATCCTTATGGTTACTTGTGGAGTTAATGAGTGGCTTTCCAGCTAAAACAAACTCACTGCATGTGAGCAAAGATGTATTCCACAGTAGAAGTAGTGGAAGATAAATGGTGCTGATTAGAAGTAAACTGTTAAAGAGAGAGTGATTAATCTGTTATATAGAAATAAGAGGGAAAGAGAATATCTAATGCTAACTTTTTCTATGTAATTTATTATACACTATTATACACGGGAAGTGCATCCCAAATCAGACTGTATGAAAGGATAGAAAAAAATGGGATAAGATAGAGCTTGCAGTAGAATGAAATGTGGCTGTATTCCAAGTAGAGTTATGGCATGTGTCATGACATTTTAGCATACTGGGACATTCCCATGCAAAAATACCTACCCCAGTTGATGCTTGACATTCACTAATAGGATGACTATTCTATTTAGTTACTATTCTTGTTAACACTCAGGTGAGCATGTTAAGCTATTATTAGTCACTAAGGTCTTAACGTAAAAACATTTATATAACTCTTTTTATGTGTTTAAAAAAAGTCTATCAATTGAGTTCATCATACGCACCTATCTTCTTTTCATAGATATTTATTTAAAAGGAGAACTGAGACGTTCCATGACAACAGGAAAATTTAACAATTGTATTTAAAAGAAAATGAAATCAAAAATAGAAAGAGCTTCGTAAATTAGAAAATATGAAAACTGGCTAATTGGAATTTATATGTTTCAGGTTTTAATTTCTTTTATTTGTCTTTTGTCTTTTATGTTATCAATTGTGCCCATGAAACTGAAGCAAAAGAAAAAGTATACTGTATGCCTATCAATAAATAAGAAAGTATGGTTCAGTTCAGCAACCCAGCCATCTAGTCTGTTGAGGTACTAGGATAAGCAATGAAAATTCAAAGATGAATCTGACATCGTTCATGAAGTCAAGAAACTGACAGTCTTGTGAAGGAAATAAATTTTAAATAAATAAATTTTACTGTTATAAAAAATAATACTACGTACAGTGTACTTTCTTAGAAATATGTATTACATGGTGTTGTGTTCACAGTAGTATAGAGAAGAGAGTTGTTCATTGTTCAGGAGAGTGTGGGGTCACCAGAGAGCAGAGAACACAGGATATGATAAACCCTGAAGATTGTCTATCCCAGGTGGCTACCTGTTGGACCCTGGGGCAGAGAAAATAACAAGCACAAAGGTGAAGAGGTGTGGGATGTCATGGTGTTTTTAAAGGACCATGAGCATTTTGGTGTTGCTAGATTGTAAAGGAGAGAGTGGAAGGACATAAGTGGCATTCTTATTACCTATATAAAAATAAGTTTATATTTTGATAGTTTCTCATATAATTAAGTTTTTACGAATCCCTTAAATATTTTGCAACAAATATTTGTTTCGGTAATGAATTAAAATTAATTTAAGATGCTGGTTGTAGATTTAAGAGACGTTTTTTGTATGTGTGTACTTTATATTCGTGGCAGCTTAAATATTTTTAAAATTCTTGTTGATTGATGGGTTGGTTTTGTTTGGTTTTATCTTCCCTTGCTTTATGTTAGAACTATGGAAGTCAAAATATATAAATACGGTACAACAGAATGTTCTACAGAATTTTTTTTCAGGAATGAATGCCTAATTGTCAGGAGTCATCTTTGTGTAGCAGGTACTGAAGCCACTGATGGTACCATGTTAAAAACAAATGGCAAGAATTATTTTCTTTGCCATTTTCCATCTCTCTAATGAAGTTATTATAGAACTGACTATTTGTTGGCATACTTGAATACTATAGAGGAGGAAGGATTAAAAGGTAAGGTTGGGGGTGGGGGGGGAGGGATCTGATGAAGCAGGACATTATGGTAAGGAATTTGACTTTGCTCCTAAGTAGCATGGGAAGCCATTGGAGAGTTTGAAATAGAACAGGAAAAAACGTTCTACGTTATGTCTTTAAAAAACAATCTATTCTGTGGGAAAATTTTAAAGAAATGCGGGTTAAAGAAAGGCAGAACTAACAGTTAGTGATCTATAGCCATTGTCTAAGAGAGATGATGGTGAGTGGACGAGTGCAGAATCACTGGAGATGATTAGAAATAGAGATGCTAGATTTGTTGATGATTTTCATCAGTGGAGATGAAGAGAAGAGACCAGTTAAGGACCCATTTTAGGTTTTGAAAAATTGTATGTGCTGTGTACTAAAATGAAAAGATTTAGGACAAAAAGTTTGGGGTAAGGATTATGTGGAGAATCAAGATTTCTGTTTTGGACATGTTTTATTTCAAGTGTCTATTAGAGAGCCACGTGAAGATGTCAAGTAGATGGTTGTATTTGTGAGTCTACAGCTCAGGGGAACGCTCAGAGCTGGAAATACGTGTTGGCAATAATCAGCTTATAAAATGGTACCTAAAGACATGGATCTAGATGAAATCACAAGAGAATATGCAAACAGTATAGATTAAAAAAAAACAACAACGCAGTTACAACAGGAAGGAGGATCAGAGTAATGGGTATCACATGAGCCCTTTTGTAGAAGAAAATGGATGTTATGATTTTTATGGAAAACTGAAGCACAATTAAGTGTCAGCTAAACATAGATGAAAAATTTAAAGTATTCTATTCTTATTATGCAGATAGTACACTAAGGCATCATTTTCCCAAAGTATTTTATAGAATGCTAATATTTTAAAAAATATTTTATGGGCAAATAAATTTGGGGAGCAGTGAGTTAAACAAATCCAGACTTCTCAGAACTTGTAATGTGCAACTATGTGCTGTTAATCTCTTGGGGTTAAATATTTTAGCCAGCATTTCTGAAATTTTATGACTACAGATCCCAGCTTTGTTCACTTCTTTTAGAACCATAATTAGTGGGACATACTTGGAAAATGCAGCTCCAATGAAAGAGTAGATTGAAGGACAATAGAGGCAGATACCTTAACCATAATTAGAGAAACTTTATTGTCTCAGACCTTGAAATTCATCACTTTCATATTTCTAATAGTCACTTAAAATCCTCATAAAGTTTCAAGGTTGGGAAGGGCAAGTGCTGAAGGGCAGGGAACAAATCAAAACTAGCCCCAGGCAAAATGGTGAAGTAAGCAAAGTCTAGTTTTGTCTTTTTACCTTTAGTGTCATCACATTTTCTTTCAACTCCTGACACCTCCCTCAGGTTGTCATCCCTTCTCATCACCCCAGGATGCTTTTCTGAAACCTTCCCCAGAAGTTTAAAAATGGTCAGTTATACCTGCCTCCCTGCAGAAACAAAGAGCCAGTTTCTGCTTAGAATACACCACCTCTGGGAGCACTTTGATTGCATTGTGTTTTAGGCTGCAAGCTCTGTCTAGGACCTTAACAGATATATGGACTTCTGGCATTTTAAGGCCTATAACAAAAAAGTAAGGAGTACTACTTTTGGGCAAAGGGCCCTTGCTAGAAGGCTCTCAAATTATATTTTACTAGTCCCCTTCCGTTTTGCCTATTATCAACACCAATACTGGAAAAAAACATAATTTCTCAGGAAAAATAGAGGTAAATGAAGCTACAGAAGTAACTCTGCCTGTTGGATTGGAAGGAGCTGGGAGTCAGAGGATTGGGTTTTAGTCTTTTCTCTGTTACCAACTTGCTCTTTAATACCTGATGTCACAGTGCCTCAGTATTCTCACTGGTCCAATGGAGATAATACTTTCACAGGACTGTGAAGTTGGTAAAATGAGAGGTAGTGATAGATTTGAAAGTGCTTTGAACAGCTGAAAGGGAACATGATATTCTTTCGGCAACTTTATGTTGCATATAAGGAAATTAAGCGTGGAGTAAAACTTTTCAAAATGGTCCAGTTCATATATGTTCCAAAAATGAATCATAGAAAATTAGAACTGAAAAATATAATAGAGGACACTCATGAATAAAAACTTTTAAGCAGGATTAACTAAAGGTAAAGCCAAGACTGGAACTTAGTTGTCTGAATCTGGACCAGAGAGTTTCCTGCTATGCCAGGACACTACTGGAGTGTACTTAGTAGTACTGACATTGACAGCCACAAACGAGAGAGACTGAAATCGTGGTTGGATCAGGAATATCAACTTCTTGTCTGTCAATGAAGGAACAAGACTCATGATTCTATAGCCTAAGAATTAGTGATATGTTAGTAGATTTGCAGAAAATCCAGAGTGTGGCATGGAAAGCTTGCTGAAAAGTATTTAGACACCATGGAAAAAAAGAAACTTCCACTTTCCTCTTCCATCCTTTCCAGATGCAGGAATGAGTCCAAGATCTTTGTATATCTTGCTTAACTTCCTCTTCTCTCCCCTGGCTGCACTGCCAAGGACATCTGTTTCTGACCTGCCATCTACTTGTCCAAAAACTTTAAAAAAGCTTTCTAGACACTATTACATTTGGAGATTTTGCATCCTAAACCATATTAAAACACACCTACATCCTACATTAAATCACACCTACATCCTACATTAAATATAGTTTTGATGTAAAATAATTTATAAAGGACTTATCTGTATAATTTATTTAAAAGGGGAATGATTTCTTGCATGGTTTCTTAATAAGCTTTGGCTCTTAGGTGATCTCTGGATTTGAATCCCAGGCCGATCGTTTACCAGCTCTGTGACTCAAAACAAGGGGTGCCTCAGATGCCTGAACTGTAAATTGATGATGCTAGTTGGACTACGTTAGAGAATTAGTGTGAACAATAACTGAGCTTATAAAGAGCTTTAAATGTCCTTAAGAGGTTAGGACAATCTTAGTAGAAGGTATCTTAGTAGAAGGTATAGAAATAGTCTTTGCACAATTCTTTCAAGTTTTTTTATGTTTGAAGTTTTTCAAAATAGTTAGAAAACCATCCCTCCCAAAATGTAGCTGCTATCAATATTATTACTGTTGTTGGAATTGGTATGCATATTTGGAAATTCTTGGGAAGTGAAAACATCTAACTTCTACAAAATCTTTCAAATTTAATGAAGTTTATATTTAAATTCAATAGTTTATTAAATAATTCATTTAATTTCATAAATAACTAGTGTTACACTTTCTGGATATTTAAGCATTTATTAATTTGAACTTTTTACTCTCTGTATTTCAGAGACAATAAATCTTGTTTTTCTTACTTCCAATTCTTTAATATTTCCTGGAAAAGTAGGTCCCCGAAAAGCTGGTAGCCTCTGTGCCTGAGGGATGGAATTGTTCTTCATCTATTTTACATCTTATTTTTTAAGCAACAGATATTAAGCAAAGAAAGCAGAGTGTGATTAAACATTTTCACTCTTCTTTCCTATTCCATTGGGGTCAATATCTTAATAAAAAGACAGATACCATGCCAGGTTGCCAAGGTGACAAGCAAATGAGAAGTGCAGTGAGAACAATAATGCCTATTGAAGAGCATGTTGTTTTGTATAGCATCAGGCTTAATGTGTAAATCACTGCAAAAAGTGCAATAGGGAGACCAATGAAAAGGACAAGAGAGGAAACCTATGCAAATGGCAGCACTGGTGTATCATTCAGAGCCCTCGTTCTGAAATTCCAATCCAGACTGCAGAATTAACCTTACATCTGGCTGGTCCAGACAGCCAGATGAGTGCTGAGATATCCTTTTAAAAAGAGAGAAATTTAGTTCAGTTGACTCAGGGAACCTGCATCAATGAGGAGAACTGGACTTGGTATGAGTGTTGATTATGACTTTCCTGAAAATGTGAAGCTCTGTGCTTGGTGGCGATTGAGTGATTAGACATCTTCTTTCTTTTTATGAGAAATTACTTTGACCTACTTTCTTAAGCTTATAGTCTTTACAGTCTCATTTCAATGATTTCTTATTTCAGGCACAGTTAGATCTGACATAATAACAAACTCACTTAACTGGTGAGTCAGTCAAAAATCACTTCTCTGGCAAGTAGCAAAATGAAGTCCAAGGAGGCAGCTGGTCTAGAGGCTCTAGCAGGGAGAGGAAGGAAAGGCTCCATGAAAAACGAGGAAATGAATCTATCACATGAGATGGGGCTTTGGAGTAAGTAAAAAATTTCTGATAGAAACATACCAAACCTGATGGAAATTGAGGAAAACATAAACAAGGATTGGGTTAGAGAAAATATTGCAAATTAAAAAAAGTAGTGACAAGTTTATGGGAAAGTAACTATAAAAACACTTCATTTGGCTTTATACTGAACAACAGTCATAATGATGTGAACATTGATTATTGACTAAAAATGATGATTCCATTATACCAAGAAGATAGGAGAAAGTAGGTGTGTGTGATCGCTAAGCAAATAGGATGAAGTTAAGAAGATAAATTTCCATAAAAGACAGCCACTACATAGTACCTTAAAATAAACAAATAGCAGGATCAGAACTTTGGAAAATATGAGGTAAATGCCATAAGTTAAAAATCATTTTAGATGATTGAAACCTCGGAAGGCAGGTGCCCTTTGATTTCTGTTTTAAGCTATGCACATGTTATTACTTCATTAAATATTTTTAAAAGTAAGGAATATGTGACAATATTATTTTTATAAATTTTTCAATTTCATGTTCTGATCTTTTGCACATTAAAAAAGTTTGGTTACATGTTGATGCTGGTTGAGGAAGTAGATATTAATTTAGTATGCCTTTTCTAGAAAGAACTCTTAAGGGAGAAATGTTCATCACTGTGAATGGCCAGAGCAGTACCCCTGAAGGATTAGAGTGTGACTCTCTCTCTTTTTTTTTTATACAGCAGGTTCTTATTAGTCATCAATTTTATACACATCAGTGTATACATGTCGATCCCAATTGGCCAATTCATCACACCACCACCACCACCACCCTGCGGCTTTCCCCTCTTGATCCATCTGCAAACAGTGACAGTTGTATTTCTTCTTTTCCAATTTGTATTCCTTTTATTTCTTATTCTTCTCTGACTGACGTGCCTAGGACTTCCAAAACTATGTTGAATAATAGTGGTTGGAGTAGACATCCTTGTCTTGTTCCTGATCTTAGAGGAAATGCTTTCAGTTTTTCACCATTGAGAATGATGTTTGCTGTGGGTTTGTTGTATATGGCCTTTTAATGGTTTATCAATTTTATTTACCTTCTCAAAGAACCAGCTTTTAGTTTTATTGATCTTTGCTATTGTTTTCTTTGTATTTCATTTATTTCTGCTCTGATCTTTATGATTTCTTTCCTTCTGCTAACTTTGGGTTTTGTTTTTCTTTCTCTAGTTCCTTTAGCTGTAAGGTTAGATTGTTTATTTGAGATTTTTCTTGTTTCTTGAGGTAGGCTTGTATAGCTATAAACTTCCCTCTTAGAACTTCCTTTGCTGCATTCCATAGGTTTTGGATCATCATGTTTTCATTGTCATTTGTCTCTAGGTATTTTTTGATTTCCTCTTTGATTTCTTCAGTGATCTCTTGATTATTTAGTAACGTATTGTTAAGCCTCTATGTGTTTGTGTTTTTTCCGTGTTTTTCCCCTGTAATTGATTTCCAGTCTCATAGCATTGTGGTCAGAAAGGATGCTTGATATGATTTCAATTTTCTTAAATTTACTGAGGCTTGACTTGTGACCCAAGATGTGATCTATCCTCGATAATGTTCTGTGCACACTTTAGAAGAAACTGTAATCTGCTGGTTTTGGATGGAATGTCCTATAAATATCAATTAAATCTATCTAGTCTATTGTGTCATTTAAAGCTTCTGTTTCCTTATTTATTTTCATTTTGGATGATCTGTCCATTGGTGTAAGTGAGGTGTTAAAGTCCCCCACTATTATTGTGTTACTGTCGATTTCCTCTTTTAGAGCTGTTAGCAGTTGCCTTATGTATTGAGGTGCTCCTATGTTGGGTGCATATATATTTATAATTGTTATACCTTCTTCTTGGATTGATCCCTTGATTGTTATGTAGTATCCTTCCTTGTCTCTTGTAACATTCTTTATTTTAAAGTCTATTTTATCTGATATGAATACTGCAACTCCAGCTTTCCTTTGATTTCCATTTGCATGTAATATCTATTTCCATCCACTCACTTTCAGTCTGTATGTGTCCCTAGGTCTGAAGTGGGTCTCTTGTAGACAGCATATATCTGGGACTTGTTTTTGTATCCATTCAGCAAGCCTGTGTCTTTAGTGCAAGGAAGTAATCCATTTCGTTTAAGGTAATTATCGATATGTAAGTTCCTATGACCATCTTCTTAATTGTTTTGGGTTTGTATTTGTAGGTCCTTGTGTTCTCTTGTGTTTCCCACTTAGAGGAGTTCCTTTAGCATTTGTTGTAGAGATGGTTTGATGGTGCTGAATTCTTAGCCTTTGCTTGTCTGTAAAGCATTTGATTTCCCCATCGAATCTGAATGAGATCCTTGCTGGGTAGAGTAATCTTGGTTGTAGGTTCTTCCCTTTCATCATTTTAAGTATATCATGCTACTCCCTTCTGGCTTGTAGAGTTTCTGATGGGAAATCAGCTGTTAACCTTATGGGAGTTCCCTTGTATGTTATTTGTCGTTTTTCCCTTGCTGCTTTCAATAATTTTTCTTTGTCTTTAAATTTTGCCAATTTGATTACTATGTGTCTCGGCATGTTTCTCCTTGGGTTTATCCTGTATGGGACTCGCTACGCTTCCTGGACTTGGGTAGCTATTTCCTTTCCCATGTTAGGGAAGTTTTTTACTATAATCTCTTGAAATATTTTCTTGGGTCCTTTCTCTCTCTCTTCTCCTTCTGGGACCCCTATAATGTGAATGTTGGTGCATTTCATGTTGTCCCAGAGGTCTCTTAGGGTGTCTTCATTTCTTTTCATTCTTTTTTCTTTATTCTGTTCCTCAGCAGTGAATGCCACCATTCTGTCTTCCAGGTCACTTATCCATTCTTCTGCCTCAGTTATTCTGCTATTGATTCCTTCTAGTGCAATTTTCATTTCAGTTATTGTATTGTTTATCTCTGTTTGTTTGTTCTTTAATTCTTCTAGGTCTTTGTTAAACATTTCTTGCATCTCCTTGATCTTTGCCTCCATTGTTTTTCCGAGGTCCTGGATCATCTTCACTATCATTATTCTGAATTCTTTTTCAGGAAGGTTGCCTATCACCACTTCATTTAGTTGTTTTCTGGGGTTTTATCTTGTTCCTTCATCTGGTACATAGCCCTCTGCCTTTTCATCTTGTCTGTTTTTCTGTGAATATGGTTTTTGTTCCTCAGGCTGCAGGATTGTAGTTCTTCTTGCTTCTGCTGTCTGCCCTCTGGTGGATGAGGCTATCTAAAAGGCTTGTCGTGACTCTCTATTGCTTTTCAACAAAAAGGCAGCAGACCCTCAGGTCTAGCAACCAAACCTGGGAGCAGAAAGGGAAAGGAGAGAGAATAGACTTGTCTCATTGGAGTTTAAGTTGCTAATTGAATCACTTTTGCATTTCCAAAACAGACATAATTACAAATTGTTTTCTTTTAATTCCAAAATACAAATGCATTTATTTCCCTTTTTAACATCACTTTTACCACAAAAGTTTTATTTATATTTCAAAGTTTTGTATGCTTTCCTTCTGCATTCTCTGGCTTTCTGGGAATATTATCTATTACCTTATAACAGGGAACAGTTTTCAGCATGTGAAAAACACAGTTAATTGTCATTAAAAGCTCAGTTGAGAAATGAACATCACAGATGTCAGGGTATGTTCAAGTCTGATTTTCATTTGTAAGAGATGCTTTCATTACCATCACATTAGTCAGTGATATCTGCTTAAATGTGTTGGTAGTTGATTCAGAACCTCTGGCCACATTGTTTTGAATTACTTGTTGACCATATCTTCTCACCTGCCCACTCAGAACAATGTCAGTAATCAGATTCCCAGTTGTTAATTATTCTTTCAAGGAAAGTGGTAATGGAGTCATAAAATAAAAGACAGGATTAAAAGAGGTCATTAAGTCCAATGGCCCTCCAATATTTGACTCTTTTTTACTTATCACCTAAGATATCCTCCTAGATGAACTTTGGGCGTATCTTATTAAAACATGTTATAACATCTTCATTTTTGTTAATAGCATAAATTGATAATTTAATAAGATGCTTTTCATCGATGTCCCATTAAAAGGCTTTTGAGGGCTTCTCTGGTGGCGCAGTGGTTGAGAGTCCACCTGCCGATGCAGGGGACACGGGTTCGTGCCCCGGTCCGGGAAGATCCCACATGCCGTGGAGTGGCTAGGCCCGTGAGCCATGGCTGCTGAGCCTGCACATCCGGAGCCTGTGCTCCGCAACGGGAGAGGCCACAGCAGTGAGAGGCCCGCGTACTGCAAAAAAAAAGGCTTTTGATTCTCTCCATTAATTTTCATAACCTTTACCATGCTGCTGAGCCTGCACATCCGGAGCCTGTGCTCCACAACGGGAGAGGCCACAGCAGTGAGAGGCCCGCGTACTGCAAAAAAAAATAAGGCTTTTGATTCTCTCCATTAATTTTCATAACCTTTACCGTAGCAAACAGTTATCTTAGTGTGCAGTTTAGTTTCATTTTCTTTTCTAAAGTAGTTCTCAGACTGAAGACGTAAGAGAAATATTGTTCCTTTCCACTCCATAATGTCTAAGAAAGATTTCACTTAAACACCCAAACGCTAAATGTCAACTTTATCTTTAAAATGCCTACTTTTTTATTATGAAAGAAAATATTAAATGTATGGGGCACACAAGAATTGGTGCAGAAACCTTCAAGCTAGATTGAATGTAGTGAAGGAATTTAACTGCTGGAGTAGAAGAGAAAATTCTAATTTCAGAAGTAATCAATACAACCTACGTAAATAATTCAGTCTATTCCTATTGGAATTTACTCTTCATCTTTTAAAACACCCAGTGCATACATTAAAATTCAAACCTGTTCTGAAACAGTTGTTATATTTACGCTTGCTTATGAGAATAACTGCTAAATAACAAAACTAGTTCTCACAACTTGGAAAGTAACAAAATTGACATTTCCTGTTAGAGCACTAGGCTTCTCAAAAAAGAGCAAATGAAAAGGTCTGTATATTTTATTTTGGTGGGCCTTTAATTTGATGGAAGCATATTAATAATAATAATAACTTTTTAGTTTTTCTTACAAATCTAAAATGAATTGGTAAAACCAGAATACTCTAGACAGTTGTTGCCCCCCTTTTGATATTCAACATTTTTTTCAGTAGTAAAGAGGTGATAAATGCATTTGATGCCTATCTTGTCAGCAAGAAAAGGATAAATGGCTCACTTGTTGGAGAGGGTGTGGAGAAAAGGGAACCCTCCTGCTCTGTTGGTGGGAATATAAATTGGTATAGCCACTATGGAGAACAACGGGAGGTTCCTTAAAAAACTAAAAATAGAGCTACCATATGATCCTGCAATCCCACTCCTGGGCATATATCTAGAGAAAACCATAATCTGAAATGATACATGCACCCCAAGTTCATTGCAGCACTATTTACAGTAGCCAGGACATAGAAGCAACTTAAATGTCCATTGACAGAGGAATGGATAAAGAAGCTGTGGTAAATATATACAATGGAATGTTACTCAGCCATAAAAAAGAACAAAATAATACCATTTGCAGTAACTTGGATGGATCTAGAGATTGTCATACTGAGTGAAGTAAGTCAGACAGCAAAAGACAAATATCATGTACTGCATATATGTGGACTCTAAAAAACTGGTACAAATGAATTTATTCACAAAACAGAAATAGAGTCACAGGTGTAGAAAACAAACTTATGGTTACCAAGGGGAAAGCAGGGTGGGGGGAGGGATAAATTGGGAGACTGGGATTGACGTATACACACTACCATGTATAAAATACATAGCTAATAAGGACCTACTGTATAGCACAGGGAACTCTTCTCAATACTCTGTAATGGCCTATATGGGAAAAGAATCTAAAACAGAGTAGGAGGGGAAAAAAAAAAAAGAAATGACCTCTTCCAGGATAACTGTGCTAGGAAGAACACTAGTTCCTAAAAATAAATTATTTGTTCACTTGATCAGTTAAAGAGTGAGACTCATTTTTGATGACTGTCAGAGCCCTTTCCCATTTCCTCGCCCAACCCAGTGTACAGAGAAACAGCCGATTTGCAGTACCCTAAGAATGACTCTGCCTGGTGTAATGAAAACGCTAAAGAATGTAGCCATTTTATTTCTGAGAATGATGTGATACACACACACACACACACACACACACACACACACACACACACACACACACACACACGAATCCCCTAATAAATATATCAGTCATACCCAAGGACCACTGCAAAATGAAAATTGAGGGACTCTTGTTCAAAAAGCAGAGAAAATAGTGTTGTTAAACATGCTAAAATGTAATGCTTTTTCGCTTTCTTCCACAGTCCCTCTTTCGACTTGCTGTGGTGTTTTCTAAATTTGCTATTTAATGTTGCTCTAAATTAAAATTTTTAATTATTCACATGAATTTTACCATTCATTTTTACATTGTGCAATACGTTTTAAATGCAAATAAAGAACCATTTAACTTATATTCATAATCACTGAAATTACATAATTCATATCCTGTAGCTTATATGTGCATATGAATTTCATTCTTACAAGAACAGTGGAAAATTAGCTCAGCTGATTGTATATTTCACTCCTTGATACATGCACATTCTACTCAGTCTTTATTTTTGGCTTTTTGATGAATAAGGAAGAATTGAAAGAAAAAAGAACTGTAGGTTGCCCTATCTTTCCCTTTTCTTTTATATCAGCATAAGTGACTGGCTACTAAATGAAAGTAACACAAGTAAGAAAGGCTATATAATATTCCTTGATCCATACTTCTTAGAACACCATTGCCTTCTTTCTGTGTTCAAAGCCCATTCCAGTTCATATGGAAAGCATGACCTATCTGGGCTGTCAACACACTTACTTACTCAGCCATGGACATAACACATTTGCCATATAGTCTCACTTTGAGTCTTGCTGAACTCCCACACACTAAAGGGTCATCAGAATTCTGTGATCGTGGGGCATCAGGAGACTTGTGTGTGAGTGGAGCAGCAAGGAATGGGTGACAGATATGCACATGTAATGGCTCCTACCCCCGTTCCATTGTCCCACCAGATTTCAATTATACAACACAAGTTCAAAGATAAGATTATTAAGAATTTTAAGATGGCCACAGAAGAGCATCAAACTAATGCTGGGGCACTTCACTGTTTGTAGGTGCTTTCCCTCTCTCTCCTAGTGGGGAACATGACATAGGGAAGATACTACCAAAAGATGTTGATAAGGATTTTATACCACATTTTTACAGGTGCTTTAAGTATTTGGCACCTATGCAAGCACAGTAATTCTAAAAATGAAAATGCCCAGTATAGTTTTCAGAAACAAAGTAAACTGAAGGGAGATCAAACACAATTACTCAAAGGCTAAAATTATTCAGTAGTTAAGAGTCAGACTTTGACAAAACCATACTCCTACTCTGTTGATCAAGGCCACTGTTAAGTGTTATTTTTAATTGAAACTACTGCTCTGACTTAGAAAAAAGTAGTATGTGAACCCTAATGTTCACGGGAAAAACCAGTGTCATGTAGAATTTTTAGTATCAAGCCTTAGAGACATCTTGTCTGTGGTCTGTTGCTACCACCCACATTTATACTTATGTTCTACAATATTTTGAGCCTTAATAAAATTGTGAGCCTTAATAACATATGGTACTTAATAAAAGATGGTACTGCGTTAGCATTCACTCTGTCTCATTCTGTTTCAGTACATATTATGAAATTTGGTAACATGTTAAACTATAGACATGAGGCACTAAACATCTGATTTGCTAGATTAAAGATAAGCACACCATTGGTAGCAGGAGAGCAAGAATAACATGGGTTTGTTGCTCTCCTAGAAGAAAAGAAAGGACAGAACATTAAAAAGAAAAAGAAAAAAAAAAGAAAGAAAGGACAGAACATTAAAGCTAAGGAACTATGAATATTGTCTCCATCTCCAACTTTGAAGTCAATAAGATTTGTCAGAGGCACAGAATGATAGGCTTTACTAACATCATAAATGGCACAGGTTTGGGAAGACTCTTAAATACTGTATCCCACACTTACTGGCTGAACAATGTTGGGCAAGTTATTGTCTAAAGGCATGGTTGTTCTAATTATATTGTACATTTTGTCTCACCTTTTTGCTTCTTTGTTTTCTGGCCCATGGCAGAAATATAGTAACCATCACAATGAAATGTTTTGGGACACAGAATACAAATGTGTTCTAGCCATGCTACTTTGGCATATGCCTCTCTGATGAAATTCAGGCTTCTGGCAACACTTGTCCTTGGAGAGTCTTGACACTGATTCAAAGATTGCCTAGATCAGAGCTGGGAGCCTTAGACTAACTGGACCATTTGTACGTGTTGCTTGTTCCTTCACTCACTCAGTCAACTAATGTTTATTCAGCATTGTATTTGTGCAAGGCACAGTGTTATGGGGATTACAAATATTATTCAGATAGGAACCTTCACTTTAAAGAGCATCTAGAGGTAGTGATAAGACATCTGTAGAAATAACTATCTCATAAGGTAGAAAGTGGAAATTACAGCAAAAAAAACCCCAAAAGAAAACATGCAAAGGAGTTTAGAAGGGAAGATGGGGTGCTTTATCTTATGTGCAAATTATATGATTATGTATTGGGAAGGCTAGTTGCAATACAATAAAATTCATGAGACAAATGAAATAGTAATTAAGTTAAAAATAAACACTAAAAAAAATCACAAATTTCTTACATAATAAAGTTAACCAGTTAAAATACAACGGGAAAAGCCAATTCATAATGGCCAGGCAAAAAAATCTACATATTTAGTAATAAATGTAACAAGGAGAATTTGGACATTTTGAGTTAGAAGAAATGGAATTTCAGGTAGTGGAAAAAGTATATGTAAAGGCACAAGAACTGAGAAGCATCATAGAGGAGAAACAGTTTGTCCTTAAGAGCAGCACTTCTGACATTTTAATATGCATGCGATTACCTGTGGATCTTGTTAAAAAGCAGATCCTGATTCACCAGGGCTGGTATGGAGCCTGAGATGCTGTTTTTACAAGCTCATGTAATGTCAATGCTGCCAATTTATTGGGCATACTTTGAATAGCAGAGGTTTAGAGTACATGAAGCAGAACTGGAGAAAAGCTAGGTGGGAAATTTAAGTAGAATGAATGCAGGCTAAGAAATTTGGGTTTTATTATGTAGAATATAAATATTTCTGAAAATGGAAATTATGTTTATCAGTGCTAAACTGTTGTAAAGTTAATAAAGAAGTAGTGTTTAGGATGGATATGTTTTTTCCTGAATTGAATGGTGTTTCTCAAAGAAACACCACCTAACCCAGCCAGAAGCTCCTGGTACATGAGTACCCAGAATAATACCCACTTTTCTTTAGGTTTGGGGTTAAGAGTGGGCTTAGGAGCTTGGCTGTGTTGAACTACTCTCCGGAATCACTTCCTTCTTTCCCTGGCCTCCAGGCCATTACATATTGTCGTTTGGTCATGACTGTTCCCTAGGTTGATTGATGCTATTACTTTTATTCCAGTATTTTCTTCTTTTCTTATTCACTTTGTTATATTTTGAAAAGAAATTCTGAGTTGCAACTTTATTTCTCTATCTTAAGTCAGATCAGGCCTCATCTTTTTATTTCTTTAAAGAAGTTCAACCCATAAAGACAAAATCAAATAAGTTTCCTTTTAACTAGTACAGAGATATGAGAAGTACACTAGAGAGATTTAATGGCAACAATGAAGGTCTGTAATGTAGGACTTTTAGGATCTTATTTTCATAAAGATCCAACCACTACTTTAAAGAAGTGATTAGAATTCTGGCTCATATTTAGAGAGCGAAGCTATGAGTGTAACAGTTGATTATCTCTTGGGAAGAATTCTTAAACACACTGCCCAAAAGACAAGAAGTCCTAGATGAGCTTGAAGTACTGATAACCTGTGTAGGAGTAAAACCATATGCTCACTGCAAAATAACAGGTGTTACAAAAAACAGCTGACCTTTTTCATGCCTTAAGAAAGGCAATTTGTGTTAATAAAGAAATAATGGGACTTCAGGTAATGCCATTCGTAACAAAATTGTAAGCTCTGTGGAATCAGAGCCCTTGTAATATTTGCAAAGATTAAGTGTTTAGCATGTACAGAGTATGTGCTTCTGTGTCTTGAATATGGTAAGCCCTCGGCTGTTTGCTGTCATTATTATTATCATTTTACTGTCCCCTACACAGCACCTAGTCCTTTTCTGAGTACATAGAAACTGCTCAGTAAAATAGTTTTAAATTGAATTGAAATGACTGAACTAGTGATTCTTTTCATACAAAAAAAAATAGCAAAAAAGATGGTAACAACAATGAACATCATACGAAGAAGAAAAACTATTGTATAAAAATAGAACCTGTTGTGGGTACAGGGGATATAAGGGAAATCTCTGTATTTTCTACTCAATTTTGCTGTGAATCTAAAACTTCTCTAAAAATTAAGTCTATAAAAAATAGGATATGCAGCTTATGTTTTTAATCAGAGGACATTTTCTACCATAATTTGTGTGACTTTTTAAATGTGACTAATATATATGCTATGTAATATATATATATATACTAATATGTATAATGATGAAAAATCAAATGAAAGATAAAAATTACTAATTCTAACTGTGTGCATATATGTGTGTGTGTGTGTCTATGTGTTACATTTTCATTTTGTCTTACCACAGTGTTTTCAAATATGTAGTTTTCTTTCTTTTTTTTAATTGGAGTATAATTGCTTTACAATGTTGTGTTAGTTTCAAATATGTAGTTTTAATTTGGAGTTATAATTATTTTTGAAAAAGCAAATGCAGAAATACAATGATACAGTAGAAAAGATTATAGGAAAGAAAGGGTCTTAACTCCCCTTTAATTGAATTACCCCCTGTTTAGTCTATTATTCTATTCAGTTTAGAGAACAAACAGAACAAAAGTACCGTAACTCTGAGAAAGTGAATGTTTACTAATTAAGGACTTTCCATTTTCATCTCTAGTTATCTACAGAGGGCAGCAAAGAGCTTCAATTCAAGGACTAGCATGTGAGATTAGGAGCAGGTTTTACGAGGTGCTTTCTAATTCAGCATCATCAGAAGCACTGTGAAACGTGTCAAAATCAAGATTCAGTTTGCTAAACTTACATGATTGTTTGCCGTACATGGAAGAGAGCAAAGGAACACACGGGTCAGATTCAGCTACCTGACTGCAGTCAAGGAAAGGTAGCAAATTAACACGTTCAGTGTGTCAATCATGTCATTAACACTGCTCCAAAGCTTGATACTAACAATTAAAAAGGTATTTTACTAAAATATTACAAAATAAGTTGTAGTCAGATTCTCACAAGTACAGATTATGGTATTTTTTAAAATTATAAACTTATAACCATTAATGAGTAATGGTTCAAAGTAAATTCTGTAATATTTTAAGGTAAGTTTTGTTTTGAGTGTTTTTCTGTTAATGTATCTACACTTCTAATTTTATACATTTTTATTGATCAATCTTATGACATAATAAAATTCAGAATATATCCAAGATGCCACTAGCCCTCCTGTATCCAGAATAGTACTAATTCATTGTCCCCCATTGTGTTCTGATTCTGAGATACGGTTTACCTTGTGGGAGGTTTATGAAGATATACTCTTGAGGTCAACACTTGTGGAATGGAGTGGAAGGAAGAAAGACTAGGCAGAGGAAAAGGTCAAACTGCAGTACAGGCCCAACCCATAGGTCTAGGCTCTGGACCTAGAATGGTCCTTCAGAGTCCTCCTAAATCAGGCTGAGAGAGTGAGGTCTTTATACTTTCACCTGGGTCAGTTAGTGTATGTGGGCCACTCGCAGGAAAGGGCATGAGCCTGGGCAAAGCAGCAAATCCTTCCTTAAAGGGATATTTGTGTAGGGCATCCCAGTATCTACCACAGTTAGGGATGACCTTTACATTTACTTAGAATGCTTTGTTATCTTTCATTGTATTAACTCATTAATTCATGTTTAAAGGAGGCTATTAGATTAGCAGGTCTGGCTTAGCTCTTTAAGTTCTGGTTCTCAATTGGTAAAACAGGTAATAAATTGGAATACTGAAATGAATACTCCACTCAAGGTTTATATTAAGAAGGAAAAGAACAAACACTGAAAGACAAAAGAGAAAGTGACTATAAAGGAATGCATAATTGTACTTAAAAGAACAGTTTACAATACTTTCAGGCCTTCCTCATTTAGGGAAATCTGTAGGGACCCAGGACTAAAGCAACATGGAAGGAGTCATCAGAGAGATTAACTGAATTGACTTTGGTAATTATAAAATAAATATACTCATTAAAGCTATATGGACAGAGAAACATAAAGAGGAAAATGAAAATTACCCTCAATTTCCCAGCCCAGAGAAAACCCCTAATGGTGTTATAATTTTTCTCCTGATCATTATTTCCTCCAGACAAATATAAAGTTTTGATTCAGATTTTCTTACATATAAAATACATTTTTTTCTACTCCGTTAAAATGTATTGAAATGAAAACATGCATCTACTACAGGTTGCTTCATTTATTTGGCATATGGAGCATATAATTATCACCGTTACAAATAATGATAAGATAAATAGCTAAACCGTGGTTCATGTTTCAAACTATTTTGTTGGGACAAACTACACAAAATGGAATTCTTTGGTCAAAGAAAAATAACATTTTAAAGTACTTGATATATTGCCAAATTGAAGTCCAAAATAGTGTGCATCAGTTTAAACTGCCTACGTCTTTTTCAACAACTTGATAAGGAAGAGAATATTTCACTGTCGTCTAAGGTTTTATTTCTTTGATTAGTAAGGAAAGCGAACATTTTTAGTCGGCTATATGTCTCTTTTCTATGAATTACCTACTTGTTACAGAACCTGTGCTTTTCTTATTGATTTCTAAGTCTTCTTTGTACCTTAAGGATATTTTCCTTTTTTTTTTTTGCTGTTGCAATTATTTTTCCCAGTTTGTCATGTTCCCTTCACTTTTTTTTTTTTTGTGCCTCTCACTGTTGTGGCCTCTCCCGCTGCGGAGCACAGGCTCCGGACGCGCAGGCTCAGCGGCCATGGCTCACAGGCCCAGCCGCTCCACAGCATGTGGGATCTTCCCGGACCGGGGCGCGCACCCGTGTCCCCTGCATCAGCAGGCGGACTCTCAACCGCTGCGCCACCAGGGAAGCCCCTCCCTTCACTTTTGATTGCTTTCTGGCATACACATTTTTTGTGTGTCTGTGATCAAACAGATGCAGTCAATCGTTTTTCTCTGTGATTTCTTTCCTAGCTTTGCTCTTCTAAAGTTCTTTCTCAGAGATCATATATACGTCCACCTCCTTTTATTGTAGTGACTTTTAAAAACTTTTTAATCCATCTATATTTTGTTTTGTTATTTTTTCAGAAACTAAGGATATAAATAGATCTTTTTCAAAGAATTAATTACCCCAAATCACTTACTGGGGAGGCACTCAAACATTTTTTTAATCACAACCCACATTAAAAATTACATTTTACATTACAATCTAGAACACACATGACACACATATGCACTCACACACATACCTATAACAGAAACAAAAGTTTCAAAAGTAATTTTCATCCTTAATATTTGAGATGAATTCTGAGATATCCTATTCTGTCCCATCCCATCCCATCCCATCCCATTCCATCCCATCCCATCCCATTTAATTCCATTCTATTTCAATTTTAAAAAAGCAGACTGTGGTCCACAAAATTGATTTAAAATGTTTATTAGTAGTTTTGAACCACTGTCTGGAAAACATGATTTACTGAATCCTTGCTTTGCAATCTGTGCTTTATTTTATATTGAGTTCTTATATTTTAGTATATGTTAAAGAAGTGTAAACTCTTCTCCATTACTGTTGATTTGTGTATAATATTATCATGTTTTAATGATTTTAGCTTTATAATATACTCTAATGTTTTGTAGGGCACGTTCCTTCCTCTTCACTTTAAATTTTCAGATTTATCTCAACTAGTCTTGCCTATTTTTTCTTCAGATTAACTTAATCACTCTGTCACAAGTTAAAATTTTGGCAGTTGTGCCCTGTGGACTCCTCACACCTCAGTGCTGCTCTTAGAGCGTTAGGCCTCGTCCAGGTGCAGCTTCCTGGGAATCTACAGCCAAGTACAGTTTCTGTTTCTAAACCACCTAGCAACTTTTCAAGACCAAACCTTTGACTCTTTGCAGTAGCATGGGCCCCTAAATCAGTAAGATTGTTGTCGTTATAAAAAGGGAAAAGTTGGAGAAAGAGACATGCACATATAGAAAATGTCATGTGAAGGTTGAAGTTATATTGCTACAACCAAGGAGCTATCAGAGGCCTGAGAGGTCTAGAATAGATCCTTCTCCAATGCCTTCAGAGGGATCATGGCCCTACTAACACCTTGATTTCAGATTTCTGACCTCTAGAGCTGTGAGACAATAAATCTCTGTTGTTCTAAGTGACCCAGTTTGTGGTACTTTGTTATGGTAGCCCTAGCAAACTAATACCCTCTTCATCTGTACCCAATAATTTGACTGATTTTAGTCTTTAAAAACAAACATAAAACCTATGATGGTTTATGCTGGATATTGTGAAGGAGTGCCCCATAAATGAACTTTAGGTAATTGTTTTGTAATTGCAATACAATATAAATGTTAAGCTACTAAGAACACTGGCTAATGGAATGAGTATACTCTATATTATTCTCATTTTAAGTAATACTCATTTTCTTCCATGGAGTTTTATTTTAATTAAGGATCAAATTGTTCAGAACATTCCTACAAACCCCTTATTCCAGTCAATCTGCTGATGGATCTGTATATTCTAAGCAGTGCAATTTTTAAAATCTCGATGGTGTTTTTTTACACTCATGATTATTCTTCTCAGACAAGGATTATTGAATTAAGTGAGCTATGAAATAGTTAGCAGTAATTGTATGCATTTATAACAATGAATATTAAACTCTCCGTTTTATCCAGAAGTTTAGGAAACAGTATAATATAGATAATCCAATATTTGGAGAACTTAATGTTTTACATATTAGAATACATTTAATTGTAATATCTCTAAAATCTACCTTAATCTAGTTTTGATTGTAGAATATGTATTGGGAACTTATAGTGCCTTAAAGTCACCATTGAAAAAGTAATTATTCTTTTTTTTTTTTTTTTTTAGGCTCAGTGGCCATGGCTCACGGGCCTAGCCGCTCCGCGGCATGTGGGATCTTCCCAGACTGGGGCACGAACCCGTATTCTCTGCGTTGGCAGGCGGACTCTCAACCACTGCGCCACCAGGGAAGCCCCAAAAGTAATTATTCTTGAATAATTTTGGAGGTGGGTGGGGTGACCTGTCTACTTAAGCTTTGTAGTTATCTAAATTCTTTGTAAAATATAGTCTTATCTTAGCTGTTACTCCCCAAATTAAGGGAAATTGAATGAATTTCGAGTAAGCACTAATTGAAATGAACATGTTTAATTTAGTGAAAACGGGGACCATTGATGGATATTTATGGAGTGGCTTCTGGGCACTGAAAGTGGGAATTTAAAAATTAAAAAGGAAAAAAAGAGGAATAACCACCCTTCCTGCGAAGTTTTTACTGAATTTAAGAGCTACAGGCCTTCAATATGTTCTGTTGTTAATTTGGCTGTTAGTTTGGGTACGAGTTTTAATCTTCTTTTAAAACTTAACTATAAGTCCAGTAAACTGTATGACTCTTTGATAAACTTTTTGAGTAAAAAAATATGAAGTATCCCCTTTAGGATAGAGACTTCAGCAAGTCATTTAGACACATTTTTTTTTTTTTTTTTTTTTTTTTGGTACGTGGGCCTCTCACTGTTGTGGCCTCTCCCGTTGCAGACCACAGGCTCTGGACGCTCAAGCTCAGCGGCCATGGCTCACGGGCCCAGCCGCCCCGCGGCATGTGGGATCCTCCCAGACTGGGGCACGAACTCGTGTCCCCTGCATAGGCAGGCGGACTCTCAACCACTGCGCCACCAGGGAAGCCCTAGACACATTATTGAAAGCCAACTGGGCCAGCACACGTGCTGAATGTGTGTCAGTGATCAGGACAGAGAGGGTTCCTGCTCTATTAGTGAGACCATGTTGATACAGAAGTTAAGTGCTGCTCAGAAGTCTTCATGTCAGTAAAGCAATTCTTAAAAATCTATGTATTTGAATATTTAGAACTTTAATGTTCTAAAGTATTAATCCTATGGTTAGTAATTTTTGGAGACCAGTTGCCTCTTTACCTGAATACTGAAATAAAGTTTAAAAGAGTCAAAATAAGAACCCTTTATTCGAATTCCCCATATTAAAATGCATTTTCCAAATTTCCCTTTCTCAAGAAATTAATGGGTACCAATCATAATTATGTAAAATTGGTCTAACTGCAAAAAAAAAAAAAAAAAAATTGGTCTCACTTATAGAAAGAACCCTGAGGAATACCAACATTTAAGGAGGGACAAAAAAGCAAAAGAGCTTGGAAAAGGGACCAGAATGGGAGGAGAAAGCTAAAGGAAGATGAAGATCTTGTGATATCGCTGATGCCAAGGGTAGAAAACTTTTCAACAAGAAGGGAGGGAACATTCTGCAATCCCAGTGGAATATTGATTGAGGCAAGGACTCAACAATGGATGCTAACACCACTAGGTGAAAGATTATTTACACATTCCAAAATACTACCCACCTAGTTGCTACTAATTGCAGAGGGGGAAACATATATATATGTTCCCCATATATAGTATCTATAAATAAATAAATAAATATATATATATATATATATATATTTAGAAAGAAAAACCTGGCATATGCCACCATTACCAAATGATCAAACTTAACGTTACTAATAGTGGGGCCCTTTGACATTAGAAACCTCTTTGTGGGATGTAATACGAAGTAATCAGTAACATCTATGAAGAAATCTTCTCCAAAAAAATGTTTAAACTGTATCTCACTAAGCCTATAGCCTAAACCTCCAGGTTATAGCAAACACAGGGGATTTAAGAATAATGTATGAAAATACAGTGACACTATCAGCTAAATCTAGAATGTGACCTACACTCTTCAAAAGGTTAATGTCATCATGGAAAAAAATGGAATGACTCTTCAAGATGTCAAGAGTTAAAAGAACATAACCAAACACAGTGCATGATACCTGTTCTTACAATGAGCAAAACAGCTAAAAGACATTTTAGGGTCAATAAACGGATATGAATATGTACTGGGTGGCAGATTATATTAGCAAATTATTGTCAATTTACTTAGTTGTGATATTGGCTCTTGGTGTTGCAGAAAAATGGCATTATTTTTAGAAGGTGCAAGCTGAAGTATTTGAAGGTGTCTGCATGTCATGATACCCACAGCTTACCTGCACGATTGTTAAGCAAAATATACACCCAGCCCATGCACAGCAAATGGCAAATGGCAAAATGTTAAGGATTGTTGAAGGTGGTGGGCATAATCATTGTACACTTTAAACCTCTCACTGTGTTTTGAAATGTTTCTGAAAAATAGTGTGGTGGGGGGAGGGGGAGTGTCAAGTGCTGCTGAAAGATTCAGCAAGATAAGGATGGATTTAGTAGGAGGGAGGTTTCTTTTGTGAGAGCGGTTTTAGACATTTTACAATGGATTGAGAAGTAAACTAGAAGTGAAAAAAAGCAAATATTAAGTGTAGACAGTACTTGGAAGAAGTTTAACAGTTATGGAGTAGAAAAAAAGAAGTCTGAAAGTTGAGAGAAACAGATTTGAAGGAGAGATTTTGCTGTTTTATTTGTATTTTTTGACTTGGAGTTTGTTTTTGTTGGTGGTTTTATGTTCTTGTTTAGCTTACTCTTGTTTTGTTTTCAGGGAAGAAAGAGGTGACTGTTTCAGAGCTAATAGGGAAGAATCAGTAGAGAGGAAGAGATTGAACAGGACGGAGAAGGACTAGAAGGGGCTGTTTCAGGGGTTTTGGAATTAGATGGATGTGAATAAGGAACAATACAAAAGAAGGCAGAAACTGCTTTTCTCTGAAATTTGTGAAGCCTTAGCTTCAGGGCCCTCAATTGCATCAGCCTTCCCAAGATCCTTCAACTAATTTCTAATTTTCATTCTGTTTTTTTTTTGAAGAGGGCTCCCTAGATTATATAAACTTCAGACCCTACAAAACCTGGACTAACATCAATGAGAAAGTATTCACTAAGAACAAAAAGCTGTAAACCTCTTGTGTACATAAACTAGAGCTTCTCGAACTTCAGGAGGCTTGAGAATCACCAGGATAGTTTGTTAAAACCCAGCCTCCACTATTATACTGTCACTTTACTGATGGAGAAACTAGCACTCAAAAATTACATGACTTGCCTAGCTCACAAGCTGTTGGTGGCCAAGTTGGTACTAGATCTCATATACCATGATTTCAGTGGTCTTTCCTCTGTTACAACACTTAACTCTACTTAGAGTATTATCCTCTGTTATTTGTATTATAAGAAAACTTCTACCTACCTTTATTAGGGCTATGAAAAAATTAGTCTTAATGACTCCTTAGAGTAAAATTCAAATTTTGAGAAATTTAAACTCAACACTCCAACCATATTTTTCTTTACTAAGGATAAGGGTCTTTTTCCCCCACCTTGTTTGTTTCTGTAACAGAAACATTGGCAGAATTTTAGATAACATAGTCCTTATCCTGAATGTATTAGCTTCTGTTGCTGCACAATAAGCTGCCGTAACCATAAAGGCTTAAAAAAACACAAATTTATTATCTCATGGTTTCCATGGGTCAGGAGTCGAGACACTGGTTAGCTGAGTTGTCAGCTCAGGGTCTCACCAGGCTGAAAGCAAGGTGTTGGCTGAGGCTTTGATCTCATCTGAAGCTTGGGATCTTCTTCCAAGTTCACTGATTGTTGATAGAATTTCAGTCCCTGTGGACTGAGAGGCATTTTCAACTGCAAGAGACTCCCTCTTGTTGCCCGGCAAGTGCCCTTCTCTACAATGTGGAGGTGTTCTTTTTCATGGCTAGAAGAGAATCTCTTCAGTTGGCCAAGGCAGAGTCATATAATGTAAATAACATGATTATGGGAGTGACTTTCCCCTTTGTCCAACAATGTAACCTAATCTAGGGAATGACTATCTCACCATATTCATAGTCCTGCCTGTGTTCAAGGCGAGGGGATTATACAGGCATGTACTCCAGGGGTGGGAATGTTGGGGACCAATCTTAGAATTCTGCCTACCCTGCACAACGATATCTAAAAAGTTACATCTAGGCATTTCACACTTGATAAGACTTCAATATTTTCTAATAACCATTTTTCAAAAAAGTCTTTGAGATTCAAGCCAACAAAGATTTTTCTCTAGATGCTTGTTTTAAACAATCAAACAAAAACGTAGGACAAGCAGTCCATTCTTGGTTAAACAATGAGTTTCCTATCTATCTTTGATGTGACTGTAATTGCCTCCTTTGATAATGCTGCTACTCATTTTTAAAGAATCCTTAATAGCTTTCCTTTTGGAGATTATTATCCTTTGAATATGCATATTTCTGTAAATATTCAGCACTGTCTTATAAAAAGGAAACTAGGATCCTGTCTGACAGTTGAGCACACATGAGTTTATAATTTTGTATTGTGTTACATTTTTTTAAAAGCTGTGAATATAGTAATAAAGATTAAAACACTATAGGGAGTATGTGTCTGTGGCAGTTGTAGGTGTTAATTATGTTGTCAGTTAGAAGAGTGAAAATTCAGCCTCCTGAACTTGGGTCTTGGCAGGTTGGCCAAGTATCTGATTTTTTTTTTCCTGTATTGTTATTAAAATGTATTTGTTTGTAGTCCTAAATATTTTTGCCCCTGTAGGTTTTTTTGGATTATTTTGAATATAGGAAAGCAGATAAAATCAGACTCACTCTTTTGTATCCCACAACGGCATGGTTTAGCAGACCCTAGAGGGTTTTTAAAAGCTGAGTAGTGGGAACTGGATGCTTCAAGAGTGTTTAGGGCTTTGATCACAGTGGGTAAGCCTTCAAAAGTCAGAGGATCTCTATTAATACAGGGCACATGAAAAGCTGTGGTTTTGCCTTTGGGCACTTAAAGGTATTAATCTGTTTCAGTACTCACCAGTAAATATGTCCATCAGTTAAGCTTAAGTGAAGTGAGAATTAAAAAAAAAAAAAAAGCTAAAGTAACCATTTACCTAATGCTTTTAAGATCTGTGAGATGTTTAGTGTGTAAGTATTTATTATGACTGACTATGATTAAAAAAAAGACTCCAGGGCTTCCCTGGTGGTGCAGTGGTTAAGAATCCGCCTGCCAATGCAGGGGACACGGGTTCGAGCCCTGGGCCAGGAAGATCCCACATGCTGTGTGCGCCACAACTACTGAGCCTACGCTGTAGAGCCCACGAGCCACAAATGCTGTAGAGCCTGCGAGCCACAACTACTGAGCCCGCATGCCACAACTACTGAAGCCCACGTACCTAGAGCCCATGCTCCGCAGTAAGAGGAGACACCACAATGAGAAGCCCACGCACTGCAACGAAACCCCTGCTCACCGCAACTAGAGAAAGCCCTCGCACAGCAACAAAGACCCAATGTAGCCAAAAATAAATAAATTAATTAATTTAAATAAATAAATAAGACTCTGAGTTCCTAAACCTTCTGATTTTTAGGAACAGAAGAGCTTTTTCATGTGGAAATTTAGTAGTTATTGCCTTCAAAGTAGGGAAATGTAATACCAAACTTTCATAGGTGATCATAGTTTTATTTTGAAAGATTTCAGGCAGAAGCAACATTCCATTTCTTATTCTAAACAGATTATACCAAGTGTTAACATTCAAGGCACCTCAATCTGTATATTGTAGCCAAAATGATCTTTTCAAAAAGTCTATTTGATACTTCTTTACCCATCTGTCCTTCGGGACTTTTTAATGCTTTTTAGAAGGATGGAGATGCAATCTTCAACAAGGCCCACAAAGCCTTGTGACTTGGCCCTACATCTACTGTAGCCTAGGGGTTATCACATGTCATTGTCCTTCTTACTGTGGACTTAAGTAACATTGGCATTGCCTTTCTTCTAGTACCTTGAAAGAGGCATGTACCATGCCACACGACCTTTGCACTTGCTGTTCCACTTGTCTGCAGTATAGTTACACTTCTGTGGCCCTACCCTCCTTTTTCTTAGATCTGGTCTTTGTCATTTCTTGGGGGAAGTGTCCATCTCTGACTGCTCCCTCCCCACCAGTCTAGGTAAATTTCTTTGTTACCTGGGTTTATGGAACCATGGCATTCCATCCTTTCCAAGTCCTTCCCTCAATTTGTAATTATACATTTATCAGTGAGATTGTTTAATTAATATCTGTCATGGTCCCCTGCCCCACTAGTGTAAACTCTAAGAAGTCAGAGACCTTGTCTTATATACTTATCATTTGATCTCCAGGGTCTAGCACAGTGCTAAGTATATAAAACATACTAAATAAATACGTGTTGAATGAATACATGAATGACTGAAAAAATGAATGGTTATGTAAGAATTTATGAATCTGATTATTCATCACCCCAGAACATCGGCCATCTCAATTAAAAGCTACACCTGCAAATAGGCTGCATGTAATCAAAGCATAGAGCAAAGTCAGCAACCACTCTACCCATTAACAGCGAGTCTGTTCCGTGCTTGTTAACCAGCTGGCATCATCACTATTATTTTGATGTGCCTTGTGAAAATTTTAATAAATCCAAAATTACAAAGACAGATGGTGACCTGAACACATTATGGAATGTCAACACAGTTTCCATCCTTTCCATGGGACCAAACATATAAAAAGAGTATAGCCTGAAGGGAATTGCACAAGCCAGAAACAAAATAGATTTGGACTAATAGAATAGTTTTCTTACCAGGAGTTAGCTTTCAGAAGGCATTTAAAGGAATAAAAAAGCAGCAAACCATTCAAACCATTCAGGGCAGGCAGTTAGTATATAAGAAAAAAGGAGAAATGGTGGAAGAAACCAAAAGACAAAAGGTAATATTGGCCAGGAGTGAGTGAAGAGACTAAATATTCAACAAGATTTGAGGTAGCCAGAGAACAGTTTATAGCCTATCTCCAGAGGCCCTTCCTACTTGAACTAATGTTTTTGCCAACTTTAAACGCTTCCATGTATATAATGGCCTGGCATTTAACTCTCTTTCTCTGAAAGCATAAGAAAATGGAATGAAATGCAGCCATTAAAATACGTTTTTTCTTAAACAGTCATGAATGGTGATAGTGTGACTTGGTCTGGCATTTGTTAGTAATTCTAGGAGGTGATATCTTTCCAATTTATTTGTAATTATAATGGCATTAACAGAAAGACATTCTTCATAGACAGTCAAAACAAAATCAAATGTAATCAAATTTATAATAAAGTGACATTTTTCAACAGTCAAGAAAAGAAAGCTTGACATGCAAATGTCATCCAGCAAAGTTGATATTTTAGGTTTTCTTTGCTCTTTTGTCAAATGCTAAAATCAAGCATTTTTTGGATCACTGAGATTCAATGACTATTTCATTGAAGACTTTTAAAATTGCCTTTAGAAAGGTACAAATAGAAATTTTATCTGATTAGGATAAACTGAACTAACTTTAACCAGATAAAAGATATCCAAAGAAGCATTATCTACAACCCCTAACAGTCGTGAATGGACATCTATAAGTATCTTGCTTTCTTAAGTAAGAAAAATAAAAATGAAAGGTTCCAAAAAAGTAATAAACAGAAATTAAGATGAAAAATGGAAAGCATATTTAAAAGTGATTGATAAATTTATTGGCAAAAGATGGCATATAATAATTCTTTTATATTTCTTTCGTTAATTGAGGTTTTCTGTTTCTTAATTATATTCCGTTTTGGTATAGAAAACGCCAGGACTTTCATTTTATTCACTAGATTGCCAGTGAAGGGTAGCCTTGGAAGTAATGAGGCTTTATTCATTAATCTGATGCTTTGCATAAACTCATTTGGATCTATCTCTGCTTTCTCTTCTTCAGCCTGTTCTCCATTGAAATCAAATGCCAATCTGCTCCTATAATTCTTTTGCTTAAAACCCTGCCATTGTGCCTTCGATTGTGTTTAGGACAAGCCCATCTCAGGCCTCACTCTTGGCCCTCACCTCTGCTCACCTCAGTCGCCTCCTACTGTTCCAGGCACACATGCCTTCTCTTGATCACGAGAGCCAGCTTCCTCCCTCTCTCTCAGGGCAGTTTACATATGCCCTGCCTCCAGCTGGATGCATTTTCCCTCTTCTTCATCTAGTTAATTCTCAGGCTTACATCTCATTTCTGAGCTCACAGCAGTTCCTCTGACTATATCCTGCTCACCCTGCTATGTGGTTTCATGATTCCAGGAGGGATTTCTTCAAAGCATTTATCACAATTTTTTAAATTCATTTATAAAACTGTCCCATCATTGTCTGCACCCCACTAGATAAACTGTGTGCTCCATGAAGGCAGGTTCTAGGTCTGATCTTCACCAGTGCATCTTAGAGCCTGGTAAGCACTCAATGAACAGGTGCTAAGTAGATGACTAAATGAAGTTCCTTGAAGGTATGAAACAATAAATGGCTTGTAAAGCTGATTACATTTAGGAGAGCTAAGATTTTTAATCATATCCAAATTATTGAAAGCATTCTTAAATTAAAGAATTTGGGTTGTTGCTATTGCTGGTGATATGAAATGGCACATATGAAGCAGCATTAAATTTTTAAAAAATAACCTTTTGAGTCAAGCATTCTTCAGAAAGCAAAACATTATTAGGTATTCAGAGATAAAAATATGTCCCGTAGAGAAGAAATGCAACCCCCTTGATGTAAGTTGGAAATGAATATATGGACTCTTAATTGATAATATCATAAGAGGGAATTATATACCATGCTTAAATGAGTTATACATGTTATATTTATTGAAATTTCACATTCACATCAAAAAGACAAAGAGTACAACAAAATGTGTTTGTACAGAATAGGCATAGATTGGCAAGTCTAGACTTAGCAAAGTACCTCAAAATCACTGGAATTTTGCATTAAAAAATACATGTATGAGATGTCATGGCGATTCCAATTAAGAAGGATTGGGGGGCTTCCCTGGTGGCGCAGTGGTTGACAGTCCGCCTGCCGATGCAGGGGACACGGGTTCATGCCCCGGTCTGGGAAGATCCCCCATGCCGCGGAGCGGCTGGGCCCGTGAGCCATGGCCACTGAGCCTGCGCGTCCAGAGCCTGTGCTCTGCAACGGGAGAGGCCACAACAGTGAGAGGCCCGCATACCGCAAAAAAAAAAAAAAAGAAGGATTGGGGTGGGGGTGAAGGGCTTGTATGTCTTTATATTCAAGAATTACTCCAAGTTGGAAAAGCATTTCTGCATTGTCATCAATATCCTCATAATAGCTACAATCTATTTCATGTTTATTATGTAGTAAGCATGTACAAGGTAATACACGAATAAATACATTTTATTTAATCCTGGCATCAAGTACATGAATAATTGAAAAAGAAATATGTTTGCCAGCCAATGAGAAACCTTACTAGAAGGACTATGTTTTTATTTTTTAATAGCTCATGTGACACATATAGCTGCGATATTTTACTTAATAGTTAATTTATATTTGATTCCTCATATTATTCCTTAAATTATAATGGAATGAAATGGATTTGAATTTAGGTGGGTTTGTTCAGTGTGAATCAGGACAAAGCTGGGCACAGTATGTTTGGGAAAGGCTGGAATTTTCTAAAACCAGAGTAGAGATATGCTTCTTAGTGTTGTAAGCTGAACCATCCTCTGAGCTAAAATTGTCAGGAAAATGTATCTGGATCAGAGAGTATACCAGTGTAGAAGAATCTAATTTTCATTTAATTCTGTTTTGGAAGAGACCACACAATTAGTAACTACGGATGTCAACTCCAAAATCAGGATTTACTAGCCAACAGTTTATAGTCCAAATTATCAATCACTTATTTGTTGTTCCACCTGTATTCTTATATATAATCATTATACTATTTTACACTGAAGGTATGAATTTACATATGTACATACAGAGCGAGAATATGCATATATACATGCTGTAATATATTTTATTGAAAGAATGTAATTATGCCCATCATAATGACGGCTAACACTTATAGAGTCTTTGCTAAGTGCCACGCACTGGTCTAAGCACTTTATATCTATTTTCTCATTTAATCCTGATAACAATGCTATGAAGCCTTATTACTCTATGATTACCCCCATTTTACCAGTGAAGCAATTAGAGTTGGATAGATGAAGTTGTATACCCAAGGTCACTTATCTAGGAATCAGTGAAGCCAGGACTGGGATCCAGGTCTTACTGAAACCAAAGCCAGTGTTGCTCTTCATCACCAAGGTAAACACCCTTAGCCCCAGGCCAGCTGTTCAAGTTATTTCAGGTCATACCACCACCTCCTTCCCACTGTCTCCCTCTCAGTATTTTACCTCTTACCACTAACTCAAGATACTCCACACACCTGCCGTTCTGTTTCTCAAATACGGTGAGTTTTCCTTTGCTTTTACTGTTCCTTTGCCTGCACTGCTCCATCCCCTGATATTCACTTGGCTTCTTGCTCAGAGCTCACTTCCTCAGGAAGTCCTTCCCTGATAACTGATTTAAATAAATGCTTTCCTGTCCCAACTCTCCTCACCTTCTGTCACATTACCCTATTTTCTTCAGGGTACTCATTGTTTCTTCAGATTATCCTATGTATTTGTTTCTGAGTTTATTGTTTGTCTCTCCTAGTAGAATCTAAGCTGTAGCAGGGAAAGATCCTTATCTTTTTATTCTCTATTGTAAATCACTTTGTGAATGACTAAATGATAGTAGATTTGTCTGGATTTAGACCAAGTATGTGCTAAATGCTAAAGATAAAAAGATGAATAAAATAGGAATTATTATATCAAGAAGTTTATATTATAGCATTTGAAGAAGATTTCTTAAATCTCAAATCATTGTTTTGTCTCAGAGAATAATTTAAGGTTGAAATTGGTACATACCTTAATTCTACACTCGATTTATCTTGCAATCAGAGACAGAGTTGAAAGTTCTCTCTTCAGTATGCTCTAATGTCTCCTCATGCATGTAGAACAGGGATGATTTGGGTGATCAATATGAGGAATGGATTCTGCCTGTAAATCCCAAACCTATCTGCTCTACATAAACATCTGGAGAACTTTATAAACCTAACAGGTTCTGGGATCTCCTAGAGATCCTGATTCAGTAAATCAGGGGTGGGGCCTGGAAACCTGTACATTTTTGAAGCACCTCCCCAGTCCCCCGGGGTCTCTGATAACTCCCCAACCCCCCGCCATGTTTAAGACCCACCAGACAGTGTTGCCTCGCTTAGGGAAAAACTTCTGTGTTTTGTGCTGGCAGTGAATTTTAGGAAAATAGCATATACTTGCATACCTTGAAACTAAAAAGCAAGAGTCCTTTTTTTAAAACCAAACTAAATCTTAAAACTGAAGTTTGTACTTTTAAAAACCATTTATTCAGACACTGATTTATCTTTTCATTTATAAATCCTTCCTACCAAAAAAGCACAAGGTACTTTACAAACATTAACTGCAGGAGAAACATGAATCTTGACAAAAACATTGTCAACTAGATAAAATGTTTTTAGTAAATAGAAAAATATAATTCTGCCTTTCAAATTGAATTTCAAATGATATTTCCTACCTTAGTGACATATGAATGTGTTTGTTCCTTTGTTGGTTATGAGTATTTTATATGAACTTAGATATTCTTGTACCACAGGCAGTTGAGCCCTCTCTTTTCCATATATGTCCTTTCTTCTTTATCTTTAGATGAGAAACCACACATTATTTCCATTATTTAAGTAGAGGGAAGGGAGTTGAAGTTCTGCTTTACCGTATTTCCCCAAGAGATCTTACTTTACCCTTTTTTGATTGTATCCAACTATCCTGAGGTGGCTTTGAATTTCACAGTTCTGCCAGGTTTTTATTCATGTTCTGTCATGATCTCCTGTTTTGGACTTCAGATACCTGAAGTCTTGGTAAAGGATCTAACAAAGAAATTTGTTCCTTTCTGCCTCTAGGGTTCCTTTCACTTCTGAAAGTTTTTCTGTACAAATCCATAGAGAAGCCACACCTAAACCTGAATCTCCATAAGCACCTTATTCTCTTCTTATTTTTGTTTGTATTTTTCTCTCTATCAGATTTACCTACCCTATGTTACATCTCCTGAAGTCCAAGATTCAGTGTAGGCTTCCTTTCAGGATAACGTCAGAAAAGAACGTTATCTAAGGATTTGTGGTTAAAAGTTGTTTAACTTCCTGGGAGTATTTCTTTTGTACACCTGCAGCTACACAATACTTGATATCTAGGACTTAATTTTTATGATAGGAATTCAGGTACTCAGTTTTCCCTCTCTGCTATTAGGGTCTCAGAATATTTAATATGAATTGGATAAAATAAAGCATAGGCATATTCATAATAAAATTTAGCAGAAAATAAATCACTAATGTATTGCAAGTGCCTAATTTAGTTACATACATCTCTATGGTTAAACATGCCACATGTTAGATTGTTTTACATTTGATATAATTAGGAATTAGGTCTTGAGAGGCACATTATTTTAAAATACCACAACAATAAAAAAAAATCAATGAGCTGAAAGGGAACAAGAAAAAAGTTACATGGAATCCCCAAAATGCATAGTATCAAATAATAGTAGTATTTTTTGAATGATCAGTTCCTGAAAATATGTAAGGAAATGTACAGCCATCTTTGCAGCAGAACATTTATAACTTGTAATTCCAGTATGAGAAACAGCACTGAGGAGGCTAACATGTTTTTTCACCTTTAAAAAAAATCTACCTGATCATTTTAAAGGAAAAAAAAAAAAGGCTGTGAATCTAGTTTAGTGAATAAAATTCAGTACATGTAAAACTCATTTTTAATTGGAGCTTTTTCAAGGCCCTTAACTAGTGCACTTATTTTAAAATGCTTTATTAGTCAGCTTTTAAAAGAAGAATCCACCATTTAATACAAAATCTGAACTTTGCCATACAACAATTTAGTCAAGTTTAGTTACTGTTGATTCTGTAATTTTTTTCATACAGAAGACTATATAGTCCCACAAATTTATTTCAAGGTTGGCATCTTGAAATACTTGAATTGATGAAAAAGAATGAAAAGTTGAATTATGTCTTCTTGATATGAAATATTATGTAAACATTCATGGCAGTGATATTATTAAACATTTATTCCATAATCAACAGTCTGTAAGAATATAAAAATGAAGAAAAATACTAGTTTCAGAACATGTTATTTATGTGCTTAAATATGTTGATAAAGTTCTCTTTTATACAGAGACAAATGAGTCACTCAACAAGTATAAATCTCTGCCAAGTATTTCTTAATTTCAGGTTTATTTTAGGGAAAAAAACAATTAGGAAAAAAATTTAAATTATCGCCACCAGAAGAGAATCTGCAATAGATTTGTGGGGGAAAAAGTTGTATTTATTGATGTTATCACCATCTTCATTAAGAAATCTGAAAGATACAAAATGCCAACATTGGAATTATGAGAGATTTTAATTTTATGTTTGTTTTCCTAATCTTAAAGTTTTTAAGCTATCAACTTACTTCTTAAATTAAAAATATAAAATTCATGTATATGTATGGTAACAGAAAAGAAGCCTGTTGGTGATCTGCCCTCCTACCTGCCCCCATCTTAGTCTATTCCTGCTGCCCTTCTTGGTTTATTTCTCTGCACTTCTCCATCTCCCGCTACAGTTGCCTTTTAGACCATCTTTCTTCCACACACGTATCTGACTGGCTAACTCCAGCCCACCCATCACCACCCCACTTAAACCTCACCTCCTGATCTTCTCATATCAGTTAACTAACTAATCCTCCCCAGTAATGTGAACACATGTAGCTAGCTCTCTTACGGCTTAATGATGATAATGAAACAGGAACATTCCCCAAATTTTCTATTAAAGTGTTTCTTAAATTTCAGACATTATAATACCATATTTTCCTTTTGAGGCCATCTTAGATATTAATTATTTTTCTTTAAATAACTGTTTTTTCAAATATCTTGAAAATACTTATTTTTAAAAGAGACATAATATCTCTATTATAAATTGAAATATATATAATTGAAACAAAACAATTTTCTGAACTTCCTGCTAGATACTCCTACCTAAAGCTCTGAGCTTGAGGCCTACTGGGTCTTGGCTGAAAAGGTGCTTGCCAGTGATTGCAAATTAGTACTAAACTGAAACTTTCTCCTTGATGTAATAAAGAGAATTGGAAAGGACTAACTCATTCTATGGTTCATTGTCCTTTAATGCTGCACCTGTGCAGCACCTAACACTGTGACTGCTTCTTCCAGTGAAAGCAGCCCATATTTATATTAATCCCACCCCCATTGCCCATGTACTTTTACATAGAAACATGGAAGGGCGTCACCCAGGAAACATGGCTTATCAGGGTGCTGAGTCAAGTTCTTGGTATCCCCTTTTTCAGTTGATGAGTTCATTAATGACCTGAGCTCCACCAAAGAAGGTGGCTGTGAAGGTTATATATCTAGAGTTACGTGATTAGAGGAGCCATTTAGCCAGGTAAAGAACACTTAGCAGTAACATGTGGTAATCATATTCAGGTATTTGAAAACCTGCCACGTGAAATAACAAGAAGGGCTTATTTGATTGATGATAGAAACCAGAGCTACCGTCAGTGTTGGGAAGATGCCCAGAGGCAAATTATTGTTTAATACATAAATACTTACTAAACCCTAGAGCCGTTTTAAAATACCATTGAAGCACTAATGCCCCAGAAAATAGACAGTGGATGGTGAGGGATGCAAACCTTCCTTCCCCACTATGCCAAACACAGAGGGAGCAAATAATTTTACATATATGAGGGCAATCCCTGAATAGTATATGGGGAATAGTGTATGGCCAGAGATAGCCAGGGCTTTGTAGCCAATTCGGGAGTCTTTGGGTCCCAGTTTGTTGAACAGCATTCTCTTCACTCACCTGCTCCTTTCTTGGGGTGGTAGAGAGGCTGAAAGAGACCTTAGGTACATCCCTATGGTCAACTTGAGTTATCTCCAAATGGAGATGGAAAACAAAACAAAGGAGATCAGAGAGCAATAAAGAAGCATTTAGTATCTTGCAAGTCTAGCAAACTTGGAATGAACCCAGAAAGAAGATGAAAGTTTGCCATAAATAACATGGTAAAATGGAAGAGGCAGAAGCATACAGAATGATTAAATACTAATAGAGAAATAATCACATAGTTTTACCCCTGAGGGGAAATATTTAGAGCTTTATTCAGTGGAGGGTCTGGGTGGGGAGTTTGTGTAGATTGTTCAACCAACATCACTCCAGACACAAATGTAACCATAGGAATTGACAATCCTCTTGGCTTTTTTAATGAGTGGGAACCAAAGCATCCTAACAAGGTGCCACCATGGCAGGAAGTGGGAACCTTCCAATGGGCAGATACTCTGCACTTTCCCTGCCATCTCTGCTCCTCACTCCAATCCAGCTGAGCAATAAATGGCTCAACTGCTTTTTTTTTATTTTCTTATGGGGCCATCCCGAGTAGCTATTCTGAAGATTCCTTTCTGAGGAAAATGTACGGCAATTGGGCTTTGATGGGCCAGTGGCAGGTCTCTTTCCCCACAGGGAGAGCTGCTTTCCCAGAAATCTGAGCAGGCTAACCCTCACCTGTGCACCAGAATGTCCCTATCCTGACTCTTAGTGGGTCCACATGGCAGTGGACCCGGAACCCTTCATCAGTGGGCAGTAGAGAGGGAGCCAGCTGTGCTGCAGCTCCTTCCACACTTTCTCTCTGCCTGCCTCTTCTGCTCCATTCTCTGGGTCAAGAGGACATGCTCATCTGATTAGTGAGAATCTGGGGTCAGGGGTAAAGAGAGGCAGAGAGAGGAGAGATGAAGCAAGCAGGGGAAAGGGAAGGGAGAGAACACAAGAGGAGAGACCAGAGCTACGAAGCATCTTTGCTTCTTTAAGGATGAGAGGAGTCCAGGGAGCAGCATCTTGGTTTTGCAGTCAGAGTGATAAAATGTTTATCTGAGCCCTGTGGTGGACATCAGATTTCATTGATAGTTCTGTCAAGAGATGGGCATCGTGGCTCTGACATTCTGGGTTGCCTGTATAGGTGATCTTTGGGGTTGAGGCCAGGCGGCCTTGGTTCCCTAATGAGCAGATCTGAACTGCTTTCCCTCCTGCCCAGCTGTGCTTCCTGCTTTCAAAAGCTAGAGGAAGCACCACTGGTGCCCAAGGGGAAGATGGCTTTTAGGAAAAGAAAAAGTAAAGCCAGCTTAGGCTGAGTATTTGGAGATAAGAGCCTTTTACTTCATAAGGATTACTTCATAAATTATTTTTCCTATTCTTGACTCTTTTCGGTTACTAAATTCTGGAAAAATTCTAGGTTAAAATTAAGAGTAACATTTATCGAGCATCTTTATTTTGGGTCACACATTTGATGTTAACTTACTGAATCCTCATCACAACTCTATGCAATAAGCACTATTACTCCAGTTTTACAGATGTGGATACTGGGGCACAGGTAGCCTAAATGAGCTGTCCAACGCAGGTAGTAAGAGATATACCTGAGGTATATGAGCTAAGGTAATCCAATTCCAGACCCTGCATTACTAACACTCTGTTGTCTCTCGAGTTATCTAGAGGAGATTTCTGCCTTGGATAAGAGTTTGAACCAGCTAAATAAAGCACAGAGTCTATTAGACATGACCACATATTCTACTATATCAGGTCAAAGAGTTCCTCTGGAATAAAAAAAAAAAATCCCAGTTAGAAGGAAAAAGATATTGCCCATTAAGTCACATCAGTCAAAGATTGGACCTTAAAGGAGGTGAGGGGCACAGGATAAGAAGCAGGGAGCTAAAAACGTCCAGATCATAAGACGCCGTTTCCAATATAAGAAAGTCATAATAATTCAGCACCTCTGGCAACAGCAAGAGACTAACAAGCCTCAGGAAACAGGAAGCGACTGACAGGAACATAAGTGGTAGGAAGTACGGGAGGGAAGGTATTGGTTGCCCCAGGAATTCAAGCTTGACCTTCTTTCAAGTTTGTCTAAGGCTGATTCTGCTCTTGTTCTTCCAAATAACAACTGAGTCCAATTTTTTGTGTCTTGATTTAAAGCTTAAACAGTGAGCCTTTTTCAAATATATTAAGCAAACACAAAAGAAGAGCATTTTGGATTGCAGAATGTGAACAAAGGTGTAGTGTAGCTTTTGGTTTCTTCAGAAAGAAAAAAAGCACCTCTCCTATCACTCTCTTCAGTGACTACTCACAAAATTACAGGTAATCAAAAATGAGAGGATAGTAACAGAGTTTATTAGTCCTTAAAAGCCCATCCTTCTCTCATGCCCCAAATCCGAATTGCTGAGTGAGAGAGAAATGCCCTCTGTGCTGCAGGGCAATGCGTGAGCATTGTTTGGAATGCATGACATTCTATTAGTGCCCTATGACCAAATTCCTTAATCATGAATTGAATTTTCCTACTTCACTAGCATCAGCGTGTCTAGAGAAAATGAATGTGTCAGACATAATGTATTTATGATTCCCTAAAAATAAATGCAGAAATTAAAATCCCTGGAGATTTCATTTCTGGAGTGTCAGAGATTCAGAAGCCAGATACTCTGGAAGCTCTTGGAAATAGACAAAGTGAACACCAACACTAGTCCTCTGAAGATTGATAGTGCAACCAGCATGTGTTTTATTGGCATTTTTATTTTCAACCTGGATTTTCACAGCAGGACTAGATTACATCTTCCTGCGTGCTCTCCCAAACCCAATGACTCTTTTTGTAGATGTTTGCTTAGAATACATTTTGTTTAGTTGTTGGTGGTTTCTTTTTCAACAGCTCAAAGGAGATATTATAATATTCCCCTGTTGAGATCAAATCAACAGACTATTATTTTAGGAACTCCCATACTCTGTAGAATATCATGCATTTCCTAGTATCCCCTGGGAACCCAGAGTAATGAATGGGCTGTGAAATATATGGGAATTTTGTTTTCGTTTTTGTTTTTTCAACGTGTCTGTTTGAAAGAAAGGAGAAATAGAAGACAGGAGCATATTTTTTTATGTATATTTCTAAACAGAAAAATAAAGTATGAAGAAAAATATGCTTCTTGGACCAAACTATGTTAAGAATCAGCATATCTATTTTCTAGTAAGAGGTCGATCCTTTCTTGTACCCAAACGATGTTAAATAACCACTTTCTGATTCTAAAGCCCAGGTCAACTCCTCCATTTTTGTGAAGAAAAAACACATCAACCCCTAGAATAACATTTCCAAACCCAGCAAAGTCATACATTTCATCTCCATAGAAACCAAAAATGAAATAACTTTAATATGAGTGCAGAGCCACAATTAGAGCAACAGAACTTTCTCTGACTGAGATAAATTGTCATAGTGAGTATTCAGAAACAAACAGGAAGGATAAATGGAGAGGGAGAGGGTAGGGTGTGTTAAAATGAAATATTCTATAGACATTTTAAAAGGCAATATGTCAATGTGTTGACTTCCATATTTGTAACACTAACTGTTTGACCTTCGGGGTTGCTTGAATTTTTAATCATAATTTTCTTCATTTATAAAATGGGAATAACAACACTGCTACCTGCTTCTTAGGTAATTAGCTATGTACTATGTGATAGGCATAAGGTACCTTTTATAAATTAACTCAATTCTCACTATTATACTTATTTTGTAGATAATAGCTAACAGTTATATGGTGCTTTTTATATACCTGGCATTTTTCTAAGAACTTTGCATACATTTACGAAGACATTTTCCTCCAAACAACCATGAGGTAGATGCAACCATTGCCCTACTTTACAAATGATGAAACTGAAGCAAAAAGCAAATGGGACAACGCATGTTTGGTAAACTGCCAAGTATTGTATACAAGTAGGTACACATTTGTATCATCCCCAGGGATTACTTAGCCACTTTCTGTGTAATTACATAATTCCTTTCTTCCTACTCCAATCTGTAAGGTAGATTGTAACTAAAATGGTATTTATTACATGATCTAATAGTCTATAAGAGATATAGTTTATCTTTTAATATTACACTCTATGCATGATAGTAATATTGAAATTTGAGGGCATACTTAAGTATCAGATAGAGCTCTTACAAGTTACCAGAATTAATTCTAATCTGTGCTGAAAAGTAGAAGCTCATGTTTGTTCTATACCTAACAAAATACTTAATAGCAGTGGTTCACTGGTTTCTGTTTTGGGCCATTGGCCCTGAAGTGTTGTAGGATTTCAAGTTCAATATTAATCTACTACACTTCCCTTGTCATACTGTGGTCACAATTCTTACACTGTGTTCATTATTATTTGAACAAATGCAGCATGGTCATCTAAAGTTGGACATAATAGGTACACATTCAATATTTTGGAAATGTATGAGCAATTTAATCAGTATAATTCTTAAGGATATGTTTTTATCTTAGCAAATGTTGCAACACAAGGTATTTGTGTACTTTCATACCTTCACATCACTTAATATTGGAAAACAGAATTGTCTAGTTATCCCCAGCTGTAGTCCTAGAGCCTGATACGAGGCACATGTAACTCTTTACTTTGCAGGATATGCTATTACCTGTCTGTTTTATGCATCTAACTTACTACTATGCACTAGTCAGAACCAAAATTACTAGCAGCACTGTAAAATTTTTTTCTTGCTTTTATGTAGAGTGAAAACTATATGTACTGATAACACCCAATTTACCACGAACATTTTTCTAGATTAAAATAAACAAAGGAAATTTGAAAACAATTTGTTTCAGCGATCTTTTATTTTCACTCCTTGTTCAGTTATCAGAACAAAACTACAAAAGTCTTTTATTAAAGATATAAGACATGGTGTTGCCTGAAATGTCGTGTGAAGCATGACATATAGTATTCTCAGAATGATGGCACGTGTCACTTGTCTAAGAGCGAGAAGGGTGGGTACCCTGGCTGACATGTTGCCTGTTTATTGCATGGAAAACTTTCCAGCTGCTGTGCTGGTGGACCAGTGACCATGACTGATGATAATCAAGACACTAGAAAGGTGGGAACCATTAAAAGGATGCTGGATGGGAGGTAAAACTGAGGAGTTAGAGATGACACGGTTAAGGGTATAGCTTCGGGGCAGGTAACATAAGAAGTTCTCCAGGTCTTTGGACTTGCTGTAATTTCTGTTCTAGTAAAGTGCCTATGCAGCTTTTGAGACTAAACTTACATGTCAACATCATTATTATTATATTATCATTATTACAACACATACATACACGTACACTCACACACATGCACACTCACAAGAAATATTCTCCCTGTTTCAAGTCTTCAACACACCCATCTTTGGATCCTCTTCCTAGAATGGTATCCCATGATCAACACATGCAGCTTCAAGGATGTAGGTTCTATTTATAAGCACTCTTTCTATTAAAAAACCTGTGGAGATAAAAATCTGTCTCTCAGTCATTTTTAACAACAGAAATTTATATTTAATGTGAACAAAGCCCATATGTTACTGGAGAAAAGAAAGGTTTTGATAATGAATACTTCAATTATGCGCTATTACAACAGATGCCAGTGTATAAGCATGAGGCAATCAAACAATCCACATAACAGAACACATAAATGAAGGGAGGAATAAAAGGGAAAAATGTTGTGAAATTTACCACTTAAACTTTCATTTCCAGTGGAACTTCAGTAGTGTCTATATTGGCTGGAACTAAAACCAGGATATATAGGACCCCAGTGATGTATATCCTCATTTTGGGAGTCATGATTGTGAGACAGTATTTTGTACCTATTGTGCCCAACCTTTGTGTGTATGGAAAATAGCCAGGAGAGGTAGAGCACTGACCCTGCCACCAAGATAATGTAGGTGAAATAAGAAAGATTAACATCAGACTATAGTTTGATGGAGTTTCATTGTTTATTTTTGCTTTTCTTTCCCTTGCCTAAGGAGACATATCCAAAAAATATTAGTAAGATGAATGTCAAAGAGCATACTTCCTGTTTGCTTTTAGAATTTTTATGGTTTTTGGTCTTACATGTACGCCTTTAATCCATTTTGAATTTGTTTTTGTGTGTTTTTTTGGTATGGTGTGTGAAAATAGTCCAGTTTGGTTCTTTTTCATATTGCTGTCCAGTTTTCCCAGCACCATTTATTGAAAAGACTTTTTCCTGATTGTATATTCTTGCCTCCTTTGTCAAAGATTAATTCCACATGTAAGTGTGGATTCATGTCTGAGCTCTGTATTCTGTTCCACTGATCTATGTGTCTGTTTTTGTGCCAGTACCAAATGATTTTGATTACTGTAGCTTTGTAGTATAGTTTGAAATCAGAGAACATGATACCTCTAGCTTTGTTCTTCTTTCTCAAGACTTTTTTTGGCTATTTTGGGACTTCTGTGTTTCCATACAAATTTTAGAATTATTCTAGTATTTTAGATTTCTAGTTCTGTGAAAAATGTCATTGGCATTTTGATAGGAATTGCATTGAATCTGTACATTGCCTTGGGAACTATGGTCATATTAATAACATTAATTCTTCCAAACCATGAGCACAGTATAGCTTTCCGTCTATTTGTGTTGTCTTCAATTACTTTCATCAATGTTTTATAATTTTTGAAGTACATATCTTTTACCTTCTTACTTAGATTTATTCATTTTTTGATGTGACTGCAAATGGGATTGTTTTCTTAATTTCTCTTTCTGATCGCTTGTTGTTACTGTATGTAAATGCAACAGATTTCTGTATATTAATTTTGTTTCTTGCAACTTTATGTAACTCATCACTGAGTTTTAGTCGTTTTTTGGTGGTTTCATTAAGATTTTCTATGTTTAGTATCATGTCATCTGCAAATAGTGACGAGTTTACTTCTTCCTTTCCAATTAAGATTTATTTTATTTCTTTTTCTTGTCTGATTGCAGTGGCTAGGAGTTTCCATCTTTATATCTTTAGTTGTAGAAGATCCCCTCTGCTAGTCTTCAGGTCTTTCTCGTCACTAGCTGCTCTGTAAATAGTTATAATTTTGGTGTGCCCATGGAAGGAAGTGAGCTCAGGGTGTTCCTACTGCACCATCTTGGCCACTCTCCCTGCTTTTTTTTTTTAAAGCATTGCATACACCACGTGTACATAAACAGGGCACAATAATAATTCACATGGTCTTAGAGGAGAGAAACAATGTTTTAGAGTCCTAGTAATAGAGCAGAGAGAAATTAATATCCTTTTGAGGAGCTTATGGATTTTAAAGATTGTTTTTCCCTATTTGGAGAACTGAAAAATAGATGTACTGAGATTAAATGACTCTCAAAAGTCATCTAGTGAGTCAAAGACAAAACTAGAAATCAACCCCTAATGTTTAGAACTCTACATTCAGCATAAAATATACTGGACCACACCATTTCTCCACAATGGGAAATAAGAATTGCTTTAAGCCAGACAATGTGATTGGCTTTCATTGTCAGAAGTCATAACCTTGGACAAATCAAATGATCTGTCAAAGGCCTGGCCAAAATCTTTTAAAAATAGCCTCTAAGGCTATAGGTGATGCCAAAAGTATTCAAGGAGAGTTAAAACTAATCGGTTGTCTGCCTTTAGAAAGTTGATTGTTTCTAAGCATCAGAGTATCAGAGGGGCATCAAAGCAAGCCATGCCCTGCTTAAGGTTCATATACAAATTCAAAGCTTACTCTCGTCTTCACTTCATTTCCATTGGCTTTCTGAAAGTATTGTAGTAAGAACCATGCTCACTATGACTGCAGGCTCCATGTAATAATTGAGATTAGACATTTGGTTACACTTTAGGTGTCTTTAATTTGTTTGTTTAAACTGTTATTACTGTGGAAATAGCCATTACATTCAGGTAATAATGTGACTGTTGCTTATTGATCTAGAATTATAATAAAGTACTAATGGTGTATCTTCATCTGCTCACCAGATTTCTTCCTTGCTTTCTGACAGCCTTCCTTAGCTATAGATAACACTCCTAAGGACAAAACATACTCCTCCTACCTGTTTCACTGTACCAGGAATGTAACAAGGATGGAGTAAGTGGCAGAGCAGAATCATTTAAACAGTGTTTGAGTCCCAGCTCCCTTGTTTGTCATTGCACATTTTGTATCTAAGTTTAACCTTGTTGAATCCTGATTTTCGAATCTGTAAATCAGAGAAAATGATATCACCTTTGTAGAGTTACTGGGAGAATTCTAAGAGAAAATATATACAAGATCTTTTCATAGTACACGGTACTTAACAAGTGGTAAATAAATTGTAGTAATTGAAATCCCAGCTATCAGAATAACTGTTTTAGGTAAACAGAAACAGTAGAAACTTGGGTTAGGAATGGGTATTAGTTTGCTAGGGCTGCCATAACAAAATCCCAAAGACTGGGTGGCTTATGCAACCGAAATTTATTTTCTCACCGTTCTGGAGGCTAGAAGTCCAAGATCAAGATGTTGGCAGGGTTGCTTTCTCCTTGGCTTGCAGAAAGCAGTCTTTTCACTGTCTGCACATGGCCTTTTCTCTGTGTGCACACATCCATGGTATTTCTTCCTCTTCTTATAAGGACACTAGACATAATGGATTATGGCTCTGTCATTATGAACCCATTTAACCTTAATTACCTCTTTAAATGCCCTATCTCCAAATACAGTTACATTGAGTGTTAGAGCTTTGATATATAGAATTTGGGAGGACACAATTCAATCCAATACAGGATGTCACTGTTAAAGTTTCGACGTTTGAAAGTGGAAGAGAGGACTTTGAGAAAAGAGTTCACTGGTTTCCTATAGCACTCTTGCATTAATACTTTGGGAATTTTGTGAAAGAAATTGTCTCAACTTTACCTTGAAAAAGACATAGGTGTCAGAATATTGGGTGGTTCAATTCCATTGGATGGAAAGGGAATAAAATTCTAATGAAGAGGTTCTCAAATGTTGAGTATAAGAGTCACAACTGGGTAGATTACTTAAAAGGCAGTCTTGGGTCCCATCCAGAGAATCTGATTTTCTGAGTCTGGTTTGGGTCTGTATGTTTTCCTATTGCCACTGTAAAAAATTACCATGAATTTAGTTGCTTAAAATGGCACAAATTTATGATCTTACAGTTCTGGAGGTCAAAACTGTAAAATGGATCATATGGGCTAAAATCAAGATGTTAGCAGAGTTGTATTGCTTCTGGAGACTCCAAGAGATAATTCATTTCTTTGCCTTTCTCAAATACTAGAAGCCACCTACATTCCTTGGATCTTCGTCCCTTTCTCCATTTTCAAAACTCATCAATCCAACCTCTGCTTTCATCATCACATCTTATGGTGTCTGTCTCCTGTAAGGACCATGTGATTACATTGGGCATACCATATAATCTAGGGTACTCTTCCCATCTCAATATCCTTAATTTAATTGTAACTGCAGTGTCCTTTATCTCAGGGTAAGGTAGCATATTCACAGGCTCCTGGAATTAGGACATAGATATATTTGGGGGGTCATCATTCTGTCTACCACAGGATCTAAGAATCTGTATCTTATGTAAGAAACCTAACTGATTTTGCTACTGGTGCCCCAGCAGGGCAGTGGGAGGCATCATGGATTCATCAAGTCTACTGAGGAGGTGGCATAGGCCAAGGCAGGGCAAGTGTTTGATATCCAGCTTCTCATTCTCCACCTCTTCCCTATTCAATTTATTACTCCTGTTTTGTGTACATATATGGGTAAGGCAATAGCATGCCTTGTGTAGGACACAAAGCCTAAACTTCTCCCCTAACTCAATTATTTTCATCATAAACCTTAGTGTAAAAGAAGTAAAATGAATAGCATCATGTAACAGAATGTGACCAGAGCTCTTAGAATTATTCATGCAAACTACTTTTAAAAATCCAAAGGGTAAGAAGAGCTCAGTCTATTTAAGGGTATCGCAGAAGAGGTAATATTTGTCATCAGTAGGTTTGAACAGGTTACAGGCTTTATTTGGAAGAAATTCTTCCCTGGGCTAAAAGAATGCATTGACTGAAGACTGAGAAGAGGCAAACATGGGATTATTACAGAGAAAGATGCAAGGCGCAATTAGGCTGAGCATACAGCGGATGAGGTGCTGGTCCTTCAACGTTCACTGCAGTTTACTTGCCTTCCTTAAATGCCTTAGCCCTTCTTCACCACCAGTGCAAAATGCTAGCGAATGAGGCACGTGGAAATAAGGTAGCTTTTCTAACAGCTCTTGGTTTGTCAGGGAGAGTGTCTGCATTAGAACCTAGGTTTCTTGGCCTGAGGTGGGTGGTCACCTGCCTGCAGTTTTTACCTTGTACATGAGTTGAAGGGAAATAGGAAAGAAGATAAATATGAAACATTTGGAAATACGTTGCTATCTTCATGTCCATCTAGTAAATTTAATTGTAAAGAATAAGACCACACACAAAACCTTAGTAGAGAGTAGTCTTCAGGAGGGGGAAGGGAAGGAGAAGGATGAGGGCAGGAAGGCAGCAACAGACGAGAGGAGCAAAGGAGGGCTCTGGGGCCTAAGTCACTGTTTTGTCTAAAAATATTCTTCCTCCATCCCATAAACACACTGCTCTTTAACTTATATGTGTTATAAATATTTAATCGGGGTATTATGCAGGAGTTTATGTTGTTTCTGTGTATCCAGTGGATACATGTCTATGAGAGCCTCTTTTTTTGATATGAAAACTGCAAAAAGCAAAGAAAATAAACTATGTATTTCCGTTTCTAACACACCTGCTATGATATCATAAACAATCACATAATTGATATTCATTTTAAAATGATACTGGGATATCTCTCCAGATAGTAAACCCATTTCCCTGATACTGTTTTCTTTCTACAGTTTTAACTGTCTCATTCAACCCTACCTAGAGTGATGATGACAACCCTTCTTAGTCCTGTTCCTTTCTTCCACTTTACACATAAATCACATCAGTAGTCTCAGTTGCCTGATGCCATGGTGATGATGAGCTTTTAGATACTTTTTCTAAATATGAGACTTTTCAAAATGATATTTTAAGAAAATTATGTAACTCTTTGTGATCCATTCTTACTGCCTTGCTACCCCCATTATCATCCCCAAAATATTTATGCTGTGTGTTTTAGTTTTCCATTAGCAAGTCCTGGCTAATTCAACCCTCTTTTTATTACACAATAGGGCACTGCATCTATTCTCTGAGAACCAGCCAATGTCAAATCCTACTGAAAATGTCTATTATTTTATGCTGTTAGCAACATTTTTCTTTATACTTGGCATCTAATTATACTTAGCTTCAGATATCCTAATACGTTTTACTTATTTGCTTGGTTTAAATTTTAATATTGATGATTGCAAAGCACTTTGAAAACAATAGAAACATAGAACTCATTGGTTATTCTCAATTTTGTTGCCATAATTGGATTTTACAAAAATTGGAAGGTATAGAAAGTTTGTTTTTCCCTTCTTAAGTATGTGCAGTATATAGAAGGTGAATGAGAAATTGCTCATATACAATTGCCAACTGAGTTGATGGACTGTAAGGTTTTCAGCTGAGACAAATTTTGCCAACTTCTTTACAGACATCTAAGTTAAAATGAGAAGCACCAGCAAGCACAATCCACACTGTCTTTAAGTTCCTCGATGGAGTTAAAGCCTGTAGCAAATTTAGGAAGAAAAAGTATTCTGTAAATGTAGAAAACTGACTCATTATTACTTGAAAGGGTTTATTGAGAAATATGTGGACAAAATCTCAGAGGCTTGTAAGAGGGTTTTAAAATTTTTTTATCGTTTTATTTTGACTATTATATCAACTATTAAATGAGATTTGCACTGTAATTACAGGTTGCCTTCTGTATTTTCATTCATGATAAAGTAGGTGCTTGTAGGACCTCTAAAAAAATCAGTGTTTCACTTTTAATATGTTTGCTTAGTGTATCTGGTTTGCCAGTTAGTTTAGGATTTCCAAATGTAAAAATAACAGAAATAATCACTTGTCTTCCTCATATCAACTAATTTATCAGTTGTGAAAACACTTTTTTTTTTGCAATGAGAATTTGCAGTTGAAAGACATCTTAATAGGTTAAAATTTAATTTTTTAATTTAATCAGTTGAGATTTTAACATTATGAATATCCTATATAGTACAGAAGAACCATGTACTGCTGTGTCTTAGGCTAATAAGAAAAACGATGAACACATAAAAATATATGAATTATACAGTTGGTACAGTGGAAGACCTCTTGAAATTATGAGAGTCTATAAGCATTACATGCTTCTTCATCTTTATATTTGGTATTATATTTGGGGATGCAATGAATTTCGGTGGACTATTAGTTAAAATAAATGTAAACAAATTGATACTGATAGTGAAAATGTTTTATAGAACATATCAATATAGAATATAAAAGTACATCTTTCTGTTATAAAAGCCAGTGCAAGTGATCAAACTTCAGCAACATGTTGCCATTTATCACATCAAATTGATATTCTTGCACATTGTTAGGTTTTGGAATTCTATTTGTATTTAACTTGTATCTTTTTGCGGTTCGTAGTCATAAAAGCTGTGTAAAAGTTAGAAGGAAAAGGAATTAATAACTGGTTTTACAATTTCATATATTTACGTAGCATTGTAATAAATATAACTTAAATTAGCACTAGATATTTGCAAACATTTTCTTATTTGAAAGGGTCTGGCTATTACTCAAATTTGAAAAACTCTGGCATAGACATTTTAATAGAAATGAACAGAAGTTTAGCTAGATTTTCAGCAAAGTTAAATATTCAATTTAAATTCAGAAGAGTTTAAAAATTCAGTAATTCGTCCACATATGTCATCAGAGAATGCAAATTGAAACAATGGATACAACTATGTGTCCATTAGATTGTCCATAATCCAGAACACTGACATCAGATACGGGTGAGAATGTGGAGCAACAGAAAGTCTCGTGTGTTGCTGGTCGGAATGCAAAACAGTACATATTCTTGTCATGTGATCCAGCAATTGTACTCCTTGGTATTTACCCAAAGGAGTTGGAAACGTGTCCACACGAAAACTTGCACACAGATGTTTACAGCAGCTTTATTCATAAAGGCCAAAATTTGGAGGCAACCAAGTAGGTGAATGGATAAAGAAACAGTGATATATTCAGACAGTGGAATATTATCCACCACTAACAAAAAATCAGCTATCAAGACATGGAAAAATATGGAGGAAACTTAAATGCATATTGCTAAGTGAAAGAAGCTACATACTGTATGATTCCACCTATATGGCAATCTGGAGAAGGCCAAACTATGGAGACCATAAAAAGATCAGTGGTTTCCTGGGGTTGTGTGGAGACAGATGGATAGGCAGAGCATAGAGGATTTTTAGGGTAGTAAAAATACTCTGTATGATATTATGATGATGGATGTATGTCATTATACATTTGTCCAGACTCATAGCATGTGCAGCACTAAGAGTGAACCCTAAGGTAAACTGTGAACTTTGGGTGATTATGATGTATCATTGTAGGTTCATCCTTGGTAAAAATGTACTATTCTGATGTAATAGTGGAGGCAGTACATGTGTGTGGGCAGGGTATATATGGGAAATCTCTGTGCCTTCCTCTCAAATTTGTTGTAAACCTACAACTCTTCTAAAAAAATCTTGAAAATTAAATAATTCTAAAACAAGGGACCTAACTACAATGCTATTGTTATTGTAGCAATTTTTTCATTAATCTAGGTTTCATAAATTTTATGGAGGAAAAGTAATAAGATGGGGTGGAAATAATACAGGATTTAGAGTTGGAAAATCCAGGTTCAAATCCAGGCTCTGACATTTCTCAGCTTAACTGAGTCTCAATATCCTCATTTGTAAAATGCATATGACAACAGTTAAACTTCTCATGGAAAATATTTCCAAGGAATATCAAGTGAAATAATAAATGCCAAATTACTCAATAAAAGGTGAAAGATTTATACGATCTGAAGAGAAACCAGAGTATCAAAGTACTCAATAAAGAATGAAGCATTCTCCAAATACATATCCTCTGAATCCATCTGTCAAAGGTGAAGTTTTGTGCAGATTTATTCACATCCTCCTATCCACTTCTTTTTGGAACAGTAGCAAGTGTTTACAGAGTATAGACGAAACTCACTCATGTTAATTCACTCTTGAAATTAGCCTTTAGTCTCATAACCCTCACAGACCACATGAATCACTCAGTCTGGAACAGAGGAATTGCGGGGAAGAGGAATACCAACAACAGTGATGTGGGAACCAGAAGGTGTTGGGCTTAGTGCTTTTTGGAAATCCTCCAACCTTAACTTCCTCCCAAACTATCTCCTCCTTCCTAAACTGGCTAAGTTCCTCCTCCCACATCACCTTTCCTAGATCTTTAATTAGTCACTTATCACCTTGCATGGTAACTAGCCTAGTACCTACTCCATGATCCATATCACTATTCCTTCTATAAATATATCGGGAATGAGTGAATGAATGAATGAACAAATGAACCATTTCTGGGGCTTCCCTGGTGGCGCAGTGGTTGAGAGTCCGCCTGCCAATGCAGGGGCCACGGGTTCGTGCCCCGGTCTGGGAGGATCCCACATGCCGCCGAGCGGCTGAGCCCGTGAGCCATGGCCGCTGAGCCTGCGCGTCCGGAGCCTGTGCTCCGCAGCAGGAGAGGCCACGACAGTGAGAGGCCCGCGTACTGCAAAAAAAAAAAAAGGAACCATTTCAGGACTAGTGCTATGGAATCCAAATGATACCCAGATCACCTTTTAGCTTGGATAGATTAAGTAATTCTGCGACCCTCTCTTTCCTTTACATTTTGGTGTTATTTGAAAATATCATAGCACTTGGCACAGTCTCTGGCATATTGTGAATAAACGTTGTAGGTAAAAATGAGTCAATAATAAGGATAGCTAGCAACTTTTAAAAACTTTATATTCATTAACTCATTTAATCCTCACCACAACCCAGTGAAGTGGGTACTGTTATTGATCTCATTTTACAAAAGAGGAAGCTGATATGCAGAGAGGTGAAGTAGCTTGATGAAAATGATGTAGCACATTAGCAATGAGACCAGGAGGTCTGAATCTAAAGCCTGCACTCCACTGAATTGCCTTTCAGATTATTACTGTAAACCTACATGCCTGGGCCACTGCTAACCCCTCAAGTGCACATGTGCAAATTAGAAAAAGGCTTTCTTTCTGAAGGACACTTGACTCTCAACATTGGAAAGTTATCAGAATAATATATATACAGATATGTCATGTCTGTGATATGAACGGGACCTCCTTAGCTTTGAAATCCCTGTGCAGTGCACAAATGACATAATCAGTTGCAGCAGCAGTGTACCTCCAAAAGAGAGGGTTGAATGAATGATCCTTGTTCAGGTTTCTTATAAAATATTATTAGGAATACTTACCAGGAAAAAGCAAAAATAATTCATAACCCTCAAGAGCCAGTTGCAAATGTTTCCTTAACCTAAAAAAAATTCCACTGGTCATTAACTGTGATATTAATTCTAAAATGAATACAAATGTATAAATTGCATGATTATGGCAGACATTTGTCAGCTAATTTGGCAGTGAAACTAGCCCAATGCAGCTTTATAAGAAATGCGCATCGTTTCATTGCTGACACTTAGCAAGATTTTCATTTCACACCTTTATCTTGTTGCTCATCTTGTTGCTCTGAAGCTTTCTTAATCATTTTGACCAAGTTCACATTGCCACTGCTTTCTGAATTTTTCATTCAATGCTATATAATATTTTTGGTCTTTTACTAGTCTGTCATTTTGCTTCTTTTTAAGTTCTATGACCTACTCTGCTAAAGAAGTTGGACTGATTTTTTTTTTTCTTTTAAGATGTTGGGGGTAGGAGTTTATTAATTAATTAATTTATTTTTGCTGTGTTGGGTCTTGGTTTCTGTGCGAGGGCTTTCTCTAGTTGTGGCAAGCGGGGGCCACTCTTCATCGCGGTGCGCGGGCCTCTCACTATCGCGGCCTCTCTTGTTGCGGAGCACAGGCTCCAGACACGCAGGCTCAGTAGTTGTGGCTCACGGGCCTAGTTGCTCCGCGACATGTGGGATCCTCCCAGACCAGGGCTCATACCCGTGTCCCCTGCATTAGCAGGCAGAGTCTCAACCACTGCGCCAACAGGGAAGCCCAGTTGGACTGATTTTTGTCAAGCGTAGTATTTAAAGCATCCTTGTTGAAATGGCTGTCATTATAATGTAGTCTCACCACCATCTGTCACCACTAAGCAACCCTAAACTAGCTCATTCTAAGGGTCAGTTGTAAAAAATATTGTTGCACTAATAATAATGTAGGCCACTATGCTGTGTAAATAGAGATTAAGAAAAAACAGACAGATGTAATAGTCATGAAAGTTGTATCCTGAAAGTCCTAAAAGCATACTTTGTTAACCAGACTTGGAATACTATATATGACATTACGAATGAATGTGCTGACACAAGAGTATTAAGTTTAAATACAATTATAAGTAAAATTGAATAAATTCACCCTTATTGTGCATGACTTTTTTCTTAACAGCTCAAGTGTAATGAATGTGTTCTTGCAGTTACAAAGAAGAGGCAGAATAGTATAATACTGAAAACAAAGCATTATTTCAGTTTGTTCTTCATTAGGGAATTTCACTGAAACATGTTTGTGATTCCATTCCTATTAGATAGATAATACTTATTAGATGATAAAAGTTGATTGATATAAAAGAAGAGCAGAGTCATAGTGACTGCAGCATCACATTTTAAATTTAGAATATTTTTTTCAAAAAAAGTGTGTCTTTTTAAAAGTCTAACATTTAAAGAGTTAAAGCAGTATATCTTGGCAAAAAAAAACCAAACTTGTTTGTAATGTCATTATCTGAGTAAAAATAGTGTAGGATATTTAGAGGTCAATATGTTAAGAAAGGTTACAGCACAAGACAATTATCAGTAAAAACTAAAATAACACAATATGTGCTGAAAACCATATAGTATGTGAATCTTGAAATTTCTGGATGAAGGAAGGAGACTGGTTAGATTAAGATTTGGGGAGATTAGAAAATGAGTCCAAATGGTGTTTAGCCAGAAAAGAGAAATGAGAAAATAAGAAGAGTTTTAAGAAAGAGGGTATAATTTAGTTAGAACTCTTTTAGGTGCCTATGAGTAAAACCCAACTCAAACTAGGCTATCGAAAATTTAAAAAGGAATTTTTAAGTCTCTGGCTTCAGGCATCTCCAGATCTAGAACTAACATTGTGTCATGAGATTCCATCGCTCTCATTCTGTTTCTCTTTTGGCTCTACCTGTCTCTGCTTTTCTTATCTTCTTGGCCTTATTCTTCCATGCTGTACATGGCAGAAAGCCTAGATACTCAGAGCTCCAGATTCTCATTAGCAAAAAGGGTAAGAGAACCTTTGCTGTAGTCCCAACACGATTACCCCAGCTATGTATGTGTGTGCTCATTTGTGACTTGGGTTGGGTTTGGGACACACCTTGATACACAGCCCCACAGGATTATATGAAGTGGGCAAGAGTTCTCAAAGAGATAAAGTGAACAAGACTGGGAAATCATTCCAAAGGGAAACCAAATGGTGTCTACCTACAAGGGTGGAGGGCTCTGTCATACCTGTTGCTTTGTCCCCATGACTTCTGACCATAGGCACCAGTGGCTATTTTTATATGTAAAATGTCTTAGCCAGTAGCCACTCAACTAGTGTTAGTTTATACTTTCTTTTTTTTAATTTTATTGTAGTGAATACTTAATGTTATATCTACCTTCTTAACAGATTTTTGTGTACAATATAGTATTTTTAACTATCAGTACAGTATTATATGGCAAATCTCTAGACCTTATTCATCTTGCATACCTGAGACTATGTACTGATTGATTAGCAACACCCCATTTCCCCCTGCCCTCAGCTCTGGCAATTTTCCTCTTCTTTTTTTTTTTTTTTTTTTGCCCAGAGAAAATAAGAGTCCTGTGGTAGGTGCAGACCAAAGTACTATATAACACTGTGGTTAATAGCATTAACTTTGGAGTCAGTGAGACATAAGTTCAAATCCTCTTCAACCTTATCTGCCTCCAGGACCTTGGATAAAATAATTTACTTCCCAAACCCCTAGTCTTCTCATCTGTAAAATAAGGATAATTTCTATCCTTGAGTAAAAGTATGTGAAGTACACCCCAGGCACATATCTGTTCAATAATTTGTAGGTATTTTTAAAATTGAAGTACAGTTGATTTACAATGTTATATTACTTTCAGGTGTGTGACATACTGATTTGATATTTTTATAGATTGCACTGCATCTAAAGTTATCATAAAATATTGCCTATATTCCCTGTATTGTACATTACATCCTTGTATCTTATTTATCTGATACCTAGTAGTTTGTACCTCTTAATCCTCTACCTCCATCATGCCACTCCTCCTTCCTCTCTCCCCACTGGTAATCACTAGTGTGTTCCCTGTATCTATGAATCTGTTTCTGTTTTTGTTTCATTTGTTTGCTTTATTTTTTAGATTCCACATATACGTGAAAACATATAGTATTTTCCTTTGTCTGACTTATTTTGCTAAGAATAATACCCTCTAGGCCCATCCATACTGTTGCAAATGGCAAAATTTCATGTTTTTATGGCTGAGTGATATTCCATTTTTGGAATTTTGTGTGTGTGTGTGTGTGTGTGTGTGTGTCTATATATCTCACATCTTCCTTATCCATTCATCTGTTGGTGGACACTTGGGTTGCTTGTATATCTTGGCTATTGTAAATAACACAACTATGAACATTGGGGTACATATATCTTTTCAAGTTAGTGTTTTCATTTTCTTTGTATATGTATCCAGGAGTCAAATAGCTGGATCATATGGTAGGTCTAGTTTTAATTTTTTGAGGAAACTCCATAATGTTTTCCATAGTGTCCATGCCACTTTACATTCGCACCAACAGTGTACTAGGGTTCTCTTTTCTCCACATCCTCACCAACATTTATTATTTGTTGTCTTTTTGTTGATAACCATTCTGGCAGGTGTGAGGTGATATTTCATTGTTATTTTGATTCACATTTCTCTGATGATAAGTGATGTTGAGCATCTTTACATGCCTGTTGGCCATTTGTATGTCTTATTTGGAAAAATGTTTATTCAGGTCTTCTGCCCACTTTTTAATTGGGTTCTTTGGCTTTTTTGATATAGAGTTGTGTGAGCTGTTCATGTATCTTGGATATTAACCCGTTATTAGACATATCATTTGCAAATATTTTCTCCCATTCTGTAGGTCATCTTTTCACTTTGTTGATGGTTTCCTTTGCTGTGCAAAAGCTTTAAGTTTAATTAGGTCCCTTTTGTTTATTTTGGCTTCTGTTTCCCTTGTCTAAAGAGACAGATGCAAAAAAAATATTGCTAAGACTTATATCAAAGAATGTACTGTCTATCTTTTCTTTTAGGAGTTTTATGGTTTCTAGTCTTACATTTAGGTTTTTCATCCATTATGAGTTTATTTTTGTATATGGTGTGAGAAAATGTTGTGGTTTCATTCTTTTACATGTAGCTGTCCATTTTTCTCAACACCACTTATTGAAGAGATCATCTTTCCCCCATTGTTTATTTTTGCCTCCTTTGTCACATATTTACTGACCATAAGTTTGTGGGCTTATTTCTGGGCTCTCTATTCTGTTCCTTTGATCTATGTATCTGTTTTGGTGTCAGTACCATGCTGTTTTGATTACTGTAGCTTTGTAATGTGGTCTGAAGTCAGGGAGCATAATACCTCCATGAACAAGAGCTTTGTTCTCTTAATAGTTCTCTGGCTATTTGGGGGGTCTTTTGTGTTTCCATAAATTTTAGGATTATCTGTTCTAGTTCTATGAAAAATGTTATGGATATTTTGATAGGGATTGCATTAAATCTGTAGATTGTTTTGGGTAGTATGAACATTTTAACAATATTAATTCTTCCAATCCATGAACACAGGATATTTTTCTATTTATTTGTATCATTTTCAGTTTCCTTTATCAATGTTTTATAGTTTTCAGGGTATGGGCCTTTTTCCTCCTTGGTTAAGTTTATTCCCAGGTATTTTATTCTTTTTTTTGAAGTTGTGAGCTGGATTGCTTTCTTATATTCTCTTTCTGATAGTTCATTATTAGTGTATAGAAAAGCAACAGAATTCTGTATATCGATCTTATATCCTGCAACTTTACTGAATTCATTTATTAGTTCTAAATAGTCCTTTGGTGGAGATTTTAGGGTTTTTAATGTATATTATCATGTTATCTGCAAATAGTGACAGTTTTACTTCTTCCCTTCTAATATGGATGCCTTTTTTCTTTTCTGATTGCTATAGCTAGGAATTTCAATACTTTGTTAAATAGAAGTGGTGAGAGTTTGCATCCTTGTCTTGTTCCTGATTTTAGAGGAAAAGCTTTCAGTTTGTCACCTTTGAGCATGGTGTTTGCCGTGGGTTTTAGAAATGAAAACATTAAAATGCAAACATATCTCATTGCAGAGAGACACTCTCATGCTAACATAATGCTAATAAGAAGTTCTGTAAGAGTAAACAGCACATCAACTGCATCTTCATTTCAAGAATTAGGAGAAAGAACAGCAGGGCAGCAGGAGGGTAAGGGGGATCACCAGGTAGAAAAAAAGAGTCAGGAGAAAGAGTCAGGTGAGTAGATACAAATAAGATATTCTAAAAAACAAATGAAATAACAACTATTCAATAAACTTTTACCAAGTTATAGGCAGTGAAATAAGCACTTACGAGCTTAGTATAGGTTCAGTATAGAGGCCTTAGTAGATTCAAAATGACCCTGTAGAGCACAACAATGAGACCAACTTCAACAAGATGAAATACAATAAATATAAATGAAAGATCTACATTTATATCACAAATAAGTTACACACAGTGCTGTTTTCTTTCTTAAGCTACCCCAGGAATACAAAGTGATACAACTGCTGAATACCAACTTTAGAAATAAAGTAGGAAAAGTAAAATGGCATTGTATTATCAGAATGTGGACTTCTCATTATGACACTGGGAAACAATTGAAGTTTCTGGAAAAAGTCAGTTACCCGTAACTGTTGTTTTCAAAATGTTGTTTTCTTTCAGTCGTATTAATCAATGTGAGGAGAAAGCAGGAGTAAAGGGGTCACTAATGAGGGCTTGGAGGTAGCAGTTATTGAAATGAAGAAGAAGGAAAATAATATTTTTCATGTAGGGAACTTATATGAGTACTAAAAGAGAGAACTGTCAATGATTATTCCAAGATTTTTAGCCGAAAAATGGCACTAGCAGGTATAAAAATGTTGGGAGAAGGGGGTAGTTTTGGGGGCAAGATGGGTTGATGTAAATGTATTTGTTTGGAGTCGTCCCAGTGGAATTTGCCATGGGATGGTAAACAGGGCAGAAACATAAATGTGGAAATGATTGGCTTTGAAATGCTACTTAGGAACAGAGAAGGTGATGGAAGTAATTCATTCCAAAGAAAATTTTAAAAAGAAAAAAGAAGAAGAGAAAGGAAGGAACTGAAAGCTGAATTCACCTCCTGCAAAGGGGTAGAAAAGAGTGCAGAAGGAAATAAAGGCTTGAGAGTCTAGAAAGAGATTAACTAGTGGCAAGAGCTCATAAGTTCACTGAATGGATTGTTCTGGGTTTTCTTTGGATTGCTCTTAAAGTCATAATTAATTTAGTTTTCTCCTGTTAGGAATCTATATTTCATTCTAATTTTGCTGATAACTTGTATAGGTCACATTCTGGAGGTCAATTAGATTACAAGCAAGTGTTTAATAAACTGTTCTCTAATTTCTTTTACTTTCCTTCTAGTATGTGTTTCTTGTTTTACTAATTGACATTAAAAGGTAATGCTATAGGAGAAATGTGGGGGAAGTATCTGAATGTTTATCCTGATTAATGTGTTTCTGATGATCTGGGCAGAAACACTAAGTGTCAACTATGACTAACATATTTCAGTGAACTGACACTCTTCTGGCAACCCCAAGCTCATGTGTTTAGAAGCAATTCATTTGGAGAATGCTGGTAGTCTCCGTTACTTTGTAGTGTAAAATCTAGGGAAGTATATTTAAATGAGCAAGAGGAAGTTATGTTTTTTTATACTTTGGTGAGAAAAGTGGGGCATCAGCAGAGCTCCCTACAATTACATAATATAAATATTACTATACCATATGTAGAACGCTAGCATTTAAATGAAATTAGTAACAACCACCAAATGCGTCATTAAAGTAACAAAAACAAGTGCCTACTTATTACAGTGGTCTTTCTTCTCATATTGACCTTGTTAGACTGTTCAAACATCTGCTAAATTCACCAAGTTTCTTTAAATAGATTAGGACGTGGCTTATGAATTTTCTATTTCCAGAATTATAGCGGCTTATTTAAAATATTCCCCAATCAGACACCATATTTGTAGTACAAAGACAGTTTTGTGTATATCTGAAGGTTTTTTTTTTTTTCAGTTGACTTAGGAATGTTCCCATTGTGTGAATCAGTATTAGTAATAGAAAAAAGGACAAAGCTTCATCTTATAATAACCTCAGTATTTTCATCTTGCAGATCATTTCACTGAAAATGAGTTTGGAAATTGCCAGTAAACACTTTTTAATTGCCAGTAAACACTTTTTAACATGTATAACCTATGCAGTGAATACGTTACTGAAAGTTGCCAATTATAAATATCCCATATGTAACATAGCTTTAAATTGTTGTGCTGCATACATGACTTTTATACCAACAGATCATAATAAAAATTGGAAGTGAAGATAAAAGGCAATCAGACTACTTTGTGAGGGAAACAAGTTAAATATCCTATCCAGATGTTCCTAAAGTGTTATTTAATCCTTTTCATTCTCTTCTATGCACCTGTTAGCACAGATAACATGAGATCTACTGAAAACTAGTCGAGTAACTATATTTAGTAACAAACAAACCTGCTATCAGTTAATGTCTAATTTGAAATCATTTGAATTTAAACATATAAATCAGAAAAGATGACTCAGGGCAACACTTTAGCATTAATACTCTTTTTTTTTTTTTTTTTTTGCGGTACGCAGGCCACTCACCGCCGTGGCCTCTCCCTTTGCGGAGGGCAGGCTCCGGACGCGCAGGCCCAGCGGCCATGGCTCACGGGCCCAGCCGCTCCGCGGCATGTGGGATCTTCCCGGACCGGGGCACGAACCCGTGTCCCCTGCATCACCAGGCAGACTCTCAACCACTGCACCACCAGGGAAGACCATTAATACTCTTAATTAGAGAGTTTCTTTTGGTTTCCATGTATAGCAGCTGCAGATTTTATTTTTTGAAACCCTAGCCTTCTGAAGGAATCTTTTCTTCATACGACAAATTATTTAAAATAACATAGAGTAGATAGGTGAGCTAAATTCCCTTCTTTCCTGTTCTTTTGTTTTCTGTTACTTTAGTCCTGTATGAGGAAGGATAGCATTTAGGAGGGAGAGGGAAGGATGAGGGCTGGCAGTGGAATTCCTTCTCCTCCCGTTATTTCTAGGACATCTTGCTTAAATGGAGATAACATTTAGGCTTCCAACTAATATTTTGTTTAATAAAAGTGTTCTGTTATTTAATAAAAGGAGAGAAAAATAGATTGAAAACTTCAATTTTTGTACATTGGATAAAGATGTGCTCTATTCAGATTTTTAGCCTGCCTTGATTTGTCTCAACAGATTTACACTCTCAGCCAAACTGATCCTGCAAACGGTATTCTTTCCCTCTTCCCAAGAACATGTTTGATGGCATGCTAACTTTTGTTTGTTATTTATGCTCTACATGTATGATGTTAAAAAGCACTTGAACTGTGTTATTACTTTGAAATGCTGTTGCTTTGAAACATCATGAAAAATAAAATCACATTCCCTACAAATAATGAATTCACAGTTGCACACAACTTGCTTATTAAAAGGAAGAAGTCACTAACTACTGATTAAATAGGCAAATTATTATGTGAAACAGACATGAATAGTATTTTGCTGATTTTTCCCCAAGTCAATTTATGCTAGTTAAATTTATATGCAGTGAACTATGTATTTATATGTTTTAATATGATAAAAGACTGAGTCTTTCAAAGCAGAAAAATCTGGTGATTGCTTTCAGATGATTGACATTCTAAATTATACTTTTAAAATGAAAATTTACTTTGTTAGTTCTATTTCAGAAATCCAAGGTATTTTCTTGGTGCTTTTCTAGGAAGTACTACATTTTACTTCATAGTCCCCATACCTCCCAACATCTTCCTTATCTCACTAGCCCATCACTAGGTCATCTACCAGGTGACTGCTGAATTGGCCTCAGGACAGTGTTGCTTCTTGGTATATATTAATTGAGAAAGAGATTCAGTACTGGTGAATATCAAAAGAAAATGATTTATTCTTCTTCAAAGATTGTTTTACATTTTCAATTGTTTCAGGATTTAGAACTGATAGATTCAATTAAGAAGTCTTTAGACAGAGGTTGAAATGATGTGTTCTCATGGGAGTGAGTGTAATATTTGGACACTGATTTCCAGTTCTACAGTGTTTTCACTTGCTTTATCATATTCAGATGCTCAACTGATTAAGCTAAACGATGTGATAGTCATGTTAAAAGAACTTTAAATTAAGCTAAGATACAAACAATGTCTAGATTTGTACTAGGTGCAAAGGTGCTCAACTGTATATTAATTGCAAACTAGCTCCCTGAGAGTATGGAGGAATCTGGTTGTGACATTAAGCAAAAATATATATTTGATTAAAATGGCTAAGCTGGTGTCCTCTTCCTCTTGTACCACATCCTTTCAGGAGTTGAGCGCTCCATTTACAAGGAGGATGACTAGGTGACTATAAAGTGTATACAAGGAACTCTGTTAATCATTACACCAGAAAAAGAGGCATAAACTGGGTCTCTCCTGGGATGCCTAAGGATGAGGGAGCACAGAGGAATCTTTTTTTCAGTCAAGGCTACACAAATAACTATGAATTTGGTGGTCATATCTCTGTACTATTTTGTTTGATGGTATGGACCTGAACTGTATTTAATAGAGCCAAGTTCCTGTTCTATTTAATTTGGCACTGTTTTTTTTTCAAAATTTAGAGACCACCAGTTTCTGTGAGGTTACCATAGCCAACACATACCAGCTGCTGAAGCAGTCAGAGTCAAATATGGCTATGAGCCGTTACAACTCTAAAAACAGCAATCATGGCTCATGTTTAGAAGTTTGTCATATACCTTTCATTGTTTTTCTAGCCATATGTATACATCCTGCTAAGTACCTTCTCTACACTATAGTATTGTTAAATATTCCTGTCAGGAAAGGAAGTTTGAGAAGGTTCTATAGCTATATATTAATAAGAACTGAGTCAATTGTCTGTTCATTCTTTTCAAACTGACCATATAAGTTAGCAGTAACCATTTGAAAGAAGAATTGATATTGAGAAAAGCGTATTCTGTAGTAATAATAATTTCTGTGTGTAAATAAAAGTTGAACTTTATTTTCTGGGAAAGACGGTATTCCTAGCAATAATAATGAATAATAACAACATTTTAAAATGTATGGCTTCCAGAGGACTTTGTACCATTGGTGAAAATGCTACCAGAGATAAAATAAGAAATTGAAAAACTGTTAAATATTGTAACTGTTCAGGAATACCTTTCCAGTGGTCTCTAAAAATCATAGTATGATATTGATAATATGCCAACAGTATCGTTTTTTTCCCACAGATTAACACACATCTAATGTATTTGAAAGCAAATTATATTTTAAGTGCTGCTCAGAATTAAACATTATATTTAAAGGTTTTGAACTAACTATAATCCTCTTTAACATCAGATTAAAATATGCAGCAAAAATAGTTGAGGTTCTTGATTTCCTTAATAGTCTTCTACTCTGTAGAATTTAACAACTGTCTATTAGTTGAAGGAAAATTTAAATTTCTGTTAAACACTCTAAGATGGAAACAATTAAGACATTATATGTATTTAAATTATTCAATTGAAACAGCTTTTTAAATTTTTTAAAATTGTGTGTACAGTTGCTTTTTTTTTTTTTTTCCAACAAATGTACATTGAGTTAGTTATGAGGTAGTCACTACTCTGAGTGACAGAAGTGAAGGTGTGCACAGTCTAGTGGGTGGCAGGTAACTTCAGGGAAGTGGTAAGTCCTAGTAGAGCTATGAACAAGGTGCCTTGGCACCGCAAAGAAAGGAGCAATTGGCTTCCCAGGAAGGATCCTACAAGCTGAACTGAAAAGGTTGCTGACACTTAAAGTGCGAGAAATAGCCTACCAAATGGGAAAGGGAGGGATAGTACGGTCCCTGAAAGAATTGTGGGGCATGGGATCCATTGTGGGGAATATTGGCAACAAGTGCAGAAGGCTGAGAAAATGCGAAGATCTTGTATATTCTGTTAAGGGAATGGGATTTTATCTTATGGGTGATGGGGAGCCTTAGCCATTTTTAAGTAAAGAAATCCTGTAGGGAAGGAGAAGCTGGATATGTACTTCCAAAGAGGAGCAGAGAATAAAATGCCCACTCACAACCTGGAAATTCAGATGGAAAAGATTAGCATGCCACCATCTTTAATTCTCTTAGGCTGTTCTCCTCTACCCCATATGAAGCAGCTGGGTTTTGACTTGGCAATCTTTCATCTTCAACCCCTCCTCTGCCTCACTCCTGGGTTGTTCTATAGAAAATTACCCTTTCTGGTGGCTTGCAGAATAATTTGGGCTAGAGAAGTCTGGGAAATAGTGTTTTATGTTAAGACCTGCACATAGATGCTAGTCCATTCTCCAATAATGTTGTTTCTTAAGGAAACTTAAAAAATTTAAAAATAATACAGAGAAGTATTGAGTTAATTAAAAAATAGAATGACTATATTGTTTGGGACCCCCGTAATATTTATTCTATGTTTAAAACATTCTGAAAGATTTTAGTAAATTTTTGATTTTTTTAATATTTTTATGGGAAACCTGTTTTGATATCAGCAGCTAAAGGGCTCAGAACAGACCATACATGAGACAGTTATTACATGATACTTAATTTTAAGGAAAGTGCCTGACAATCCCCAGCAAGTTTGTTAATTCTGGCTAAGCTTGCCAACTCAGTTCTCTCAGGAAAAGCTGCCACCAGGTCGATGCAGGTTCTTCTGAGCGCTATGAAATTAATGACAATACACTATCATTTTATGAATAAAAATCTAAATATATCTTCTAGCAAAATTAACTTGACAGTGGATGAACTGGTAGGCTCGTGGCTAAAGAATAAAACACCTATTTCAGACAATAATTAGGCCTATATAAAAATAATACTAAATATCAAACCCTGCTTTAAAATTTTCCTTTGGTTATGTGAACATGGCATTAGAATTTATCTCGTCTGTAACCAATTCACATTCTATTCATGAATGCTCGTTTCTCTTTCTTTGACCCCAAAATATCTACAGTTATCTGTGAAATGCATTTCTAAATTTCCATCTTGAGGTAGATGTGTTTACTGGTTCAGGAATTTAACTGCAAAGGTCGTGGACTTTTAGGAATAAATGCAGGCCTGTCCTTCTCCCTCAGTCCTCTTGCACATTTAGTGCCAATTGCTCAGGCAGATGGGAGTAGTGCTGCCCTCTTCCTGTCTCTCTGGGCAGCAGGTCAATCATTTACACATTTAAGTGTTTTGATGATCGTCTGATATACCAAGTTAATAAAAGCAGGAAGCAATTAAGATGCCTTCGGGGAAGAAAGGACCCATATATCAACAAAACAACAATTTAGACCAGGTAGCTACTGTCAGTAAATCTGAGAGCAAGATTTATAGGAAAGAGAAGAGATTACTGGAATGTGAGTTAGTAGGCTGTGGTTGCAGACCTGGCTTTGCTGTTAGTAGGCAGTGTGGTCTTGAGAAAAATTACTTAATATTTGGTTATTTCAGTTTTCTCAGCTTCAAAGTGAGAGTATTTTCTCTGGTCACTTCCAGTGGATCATTAATTTCCTAAAGTGTGTGTCTTATGGGTATCAGGACTCCTTTCTCAGCAGTAGGGTGCTCTGTGGGCCGTGTAGTAAGACTAGGGTGACTGAGACTAGTAGGACATGAGTGCAGAATTTTAGAAGATTTAATTGATACTATCATACTCAGTTGGGCAGGTAGAAACTGTGTCAGGCACCTGTCCTTTCTGTCTCAAAAGGGGGTATATTTTGAACAGACATACAGGTTAAATTGAAAACTTTTCTCCTTGTCACATTTCACACTTCTCCCTTTCCAGTTTCAGCCTCTACTACTCCATGAGAATCAAGGATACAACTATGATTTTGCCTTTAATTGAGAGATGTTTATTATGAGACATCTTACACCATCTTGACTTTTTGTGAGCCTGTAACATTCAGCGGGCATTTTGGAGTCTGCTCCAACATCCATTAGAGGTCAACCTGCAAAGCAATACCCTTCATGCATTAAGGAAGAGGAAAGTGGGCTTCCCTGGTGGCGCAGTGGATGAGAGTCCGCCTGCCGATGCAGGGGACACGGGTTCGTGCCCCGGTCTGGGAAGATCCCACATGCTGTGGAGCGGCTGGGCCCGTGAGCCATGGCCGCTGAGCCTGCGCATCCGGAGGCTGTGCTCCGCAAGGGAAGAGGCCACAGCAGTGAGAGGCCCGCGTACCGCAAAAAAAGAAAGAAAGAGGAAAGTGTTCTAATGTAAGGCATTAAGAAAGGACAAGTTATCCCCAGATGGATTTGTTAAATACAGGGTGAAATGCAGGATATTAGAGTGTTTAAGTGCCATTTAATCTGGAGAAGCCAGAGTAGATTTGATTTCAGACCCCCTCAGCTGAAGTAGGAAATCGAGAATAGCAATCCCTGTTTAGATGTCTCTATAGTGCTTGCTGATGAAATGAATACAGCTAATTGAGAGCAAACTGTTTGTAAAAGCAAGGATGGCACACAATATAAGAATTTTAGATGTTAGAAAATCAAACTGTCAAAATGATTCTGAAAAAGACATACATCATTCCCTGGCCAGAGCCTCTTAAAAGATAGAAGATATAATTCAAGGTATAAGTCAAGTCTGAAATAAAGGGAGTTATCTAGTGAGTTAATGTTGAAAGGAAGGCGTGTATGTAATAGGAGGAAAACATGCTCAAGCAGGACCATTGAGACTATTATTGGTGGAGTGAAGATTAAAGTGCAGAAAAAGCTAAAAATTTCAAAATAAACTCAGGGCAAGAAATAAAATTTTAGGCTATGTTTAGAACATTATAGATTCACTGTTACAGGAAGATTGAATAATATTAACAGATGAACAAAGAAAGCAAAGTATTTAACTTCTATTTTGCTTCTAATTTCTGAATCAAAGAGATTGATGTTTATATAGGAAAAGGCAGAACAAACATGGATAAAATGAAACTGCATCTCTTGATCGGTGAGGAATAAGTAAGAGTTTCTCCCTGGATGCTTTAAATGTATCCAATTCTCTAGTTCTAGTAGAATTCCACCATAGGAAAATTACACCTTAACTTTATATAGTACTTTGGGACTTCCCTGGCCGTCCAGTGGTTAAGACTCTGTGCTTCCAGCGCAGGGGGTGTGGGTTCGATCCGTGGTCGGGGAGCTAAGATCCCACATGCCTCGGGGCCAAAAACACAGAAAACATAAAACAGAACCAATATTGTAACAAATTCAATAAGGACTTTAAAAATGGTCCACATCAAAAAATCTTAAAAAAAAAAAAAACAACTTTATATAGTACTTTGTAGTTAGTGAAGTGATTTCACATACTTAATTTTATTTGTTAGTTTTAATGACCCAGTGTGGCAACTGAGAAAGCATATTATACTGCTTTACAGAGAAGTAAGTAAAGACTCAAAGAGTGACATTCTCAAACAGTCACATTTTTAGTAAGCAGCCCAGCAGGGCTTAGTATTCAGAGAAAATGGATATGAGAAAGAGCATATGATTAGGAAATTTCAAAAGGTAGATCTTGGAAACAATAACAGTAAGATTGATATCGGTGTTTTTCAAAAATCTAAAATAAATTATTTTGTACATTACATGGAAGCATTTAAAAAGGGAGTGATCCTGTATTATGCATGGTTTCACTAACAGTAAAAGTTACCAAAATAATTGCCTTTCCCTTTTGATTCAGAATGATCATATGTCTCTATTTGAGCAGTTGGCATGCTTTCTCTCCCTTTGTAACTAAAATGGGAATTTGCACTGATCTGTATTTAATAGAGAGTGGAGATTTGTGCCATGCTACAGAACTCTGTACTCGAGTCCGTCGTGTTCTGCATTTTTATCTATAATTTAGGTGGAAATACAGTGCCCAGACCGAAATAGCACTTCTCTGGATAGCAGAGTACAGACAATCCTTGCTTTGCACAGTTCCAATGTGCACAAATTTTTGTTACCATGGTTTGGTTAAATGGCACTTGAAGCAATTGAAATTTCTGTTACCACAATCTATGGGCTGTGACTAGCTGCATGAAGTACAAACTTTGCTAGTAGCTGTTCAGTCTACAAATCACTGAGTAAACAGCAGATGCACGTCTTGATCAGTGACCAATTATATTACTGCTTCAGAAGTTTGTCAGTGATTGCTCCCTCTGCTTCTGTCATTCAGGTCAAGCCCAGATAGCAAGATGTGTAGCTGTGTTGCCTTCTTGTCTCCTAGTGATAAATCCATGTGCCATTTTATCAATACAAAATGGATAATCAAATGTGGGAATGGACCAACGAAGATGAAAGTGCACCAAATATATGAAAAATGATCATGCTAGAAGTGAAATTTGAATCAAACATACATGGAGTTATAGGAGAAGTAGCTGACCCCATGGGAATGTTGATGCTGTTGCCATTCAAGAGACTGTAGATAGGCAGCCTCAGGAACTTAGTGAAGGTGAACTTATAGACATCATTGAGGAAAGTGACAAAAAGGATGACTGTGTCCCAGAAGTGAAGCTGACAAAAAGCTCCACTTTAAAGGGACTCTCAGAGATAATTTGCCACACTGAAAGCAGAAAAGATAAAATGTTGCTGGCTGATCCAAACTTAGAAGTATCATCTGCAAGATATAGCAGAGATGCTCATTCAATATCATAAATAATGTAAGGAGAAGGCAGCAAGCGCTGCTCAAATTAAGATTTTTATCAGCAACAACAGCCCTTCATTCTCAATGTTTCTAATGTTTTAAATTACAGTGTAGTAAATAAATATTACTTTTACCATCTTTCATTCCTTTATACACTTATATCTGTCAGTAATAGAGGTTTGAATGTTTTGGCAAAGAATTTTAAAGGTCATGAGACAATTGCCGTTTTCTCCATTGATTATTAAGATCACTTTGCACAGTTTCATGATGCACAGTCATTTTATAGTCCCATGCTCTCATGCAAAGACTTCCTGTAATTTCAAAAGGCCTGAACTGTGAGCTGATTTAAAAAAAAAAAATTAATGGCATTTAAGAGAGATAAGCATACAGGTATGTATTTAGAGTCATGGAGTGAGCAGAAACTTAATATGAGCAAATAGTGTGACATGTATGCTAAGAAAAGTAAGAAAGTTAGGATTATTGTAACAGGCCTGGAGTAGTTTTTTCAGTACCATCTGTACTTGTCAGCAGCTGAATGTTCAGTTCTGGGCTCCACATTTAAATAATTATTTGCAGGGAAGGAAAACTACTTCATATTAATTATAGTTGAAGAGACTGGGGAGATGGGGGGGGGGTACCTAATTAAACATTACTGATACAAAGGAAGTGGGAGTACATTTAGCTTATGGAACTCCAAAGGGTAAATCAGGAAGCTAACAGGGGATGCTTCGAAGAGACAGAATTTCACATTGTTAAACAATTCTTTTTCATATTGTGTTGCTCTAAAATGGAATCAGAGCAATGGAATCATATTGCTGTGCTATTGAGATTTTTAAAAAAATAACTGTCTACTAACAGGGATGGCTTTCAGAGATTCGGGCTGGAGGTAATCCCTAAGGCCCCTTTCAACTATGAAAGGGTATAATCCTAGAATGGTGGTTACTATAATCTGTAATGGTGGATTGTGGTCACTACATCTCTATGTGCTGTTTATTAAGAGGTACTTGGATCCTGATGCATTATGGAGTATTAGCAAGAAAAACAGATTTTATGTCAGAAACATCAGGGTTAAAAATCCCTGTTCAGGGCTTCCCTGGTGGCGCAGTGGTTGAGAGTCCGCCTGCCGATGCAGGGGAAGCAGGTTCGTGCCCCGGTCCGGGAAGATCCCACGTGCCGCGGAGCGGCTGGGCCCGTGAACCATGGCCGCTGAGCCTGCGCGTCCGGAGCCTGTGCTCCGCAACGGGAGAGGCCACAACAGTGAGAGGCCCGCGTACCGAAAAAAAAAAAAAAATCCCTGTTCAGATAACTGTGTACCCTTGGGTGAGTTATTGTCCACAAGCCTCTCCTTTGTCTTCCAAAAAATAGAAACAATACTTGCTTACACTTGTTTTCTGAGGATTACAGGCAATATACCTTCCTGGTGTTTGTAAATCTTAACTATTATTGTCTTAAAAAAAAAAACACGGGCTTCCCTGATGGCGCAGTGGCTGGGAGTCTGCCTGCTAATGCAGGGGACACGGGTTCGAGCCCTGGTCTGGGAGGATCCCACATGCCGCGGAGCAACTAGGCCCGTGAGCCACAACTACTGAGCCTGCGCATCTGGAGCTTGTGCTCTGCAACAAGAGAGGCCATGACAGCGAGAGGCCCGTGCACCGCGATGAAGAGTGGCTCCCGCTCGCCGCAACTGGAGAAAGCCCTCGCACAGCAACGAAGACACAACGCAGCCAAAAATAAATAAATAAATAATTAAAAAAAAAAAAAAACCCCAACAAAAACAGCAGTACAAGTGAATTTGGGGGATAGGAGAGTTTTTTCAAATACCAAAAATGATAATTTATTATGTTTTTTCTTTTTCATATTGCCAAAATATTTATTTCTTTAGTAGACGTGAGATATTCATGATATACATTTATAATATCTCTATAAGAGTGAAAGGTGCAAAACATAGTGGCAGAAGTATGATGACTCGTCAAGAGAACACAGTTTGGATAAGTCAAAATTAAATCAGAATGAGCAAACCTTTTCAAAACAAGTTTAAAATAGTAAGATTTAGACATTGTAAATCAAAACTACAGCAACAGAAAGACTATTGAGTTTATGATGAGACCTTATTTTAAAATTAATTATGGATCAAATTATTTCAAACTTCTTGTTTTTATTTTTTTTAATGTGATAGAGAATACATGGTATTTACAGTAAGGTCACTTTTCTCACAAAATTGTAAATAAAATCATGCATTGAAAGTTAAATGGTAAAATGTAAACAAAAGAATAGAGTGGCCATCAGACAAAACTTGATGAAAGTATTGACATACATACTAAAAGTGTGTATTAATTAAAATTGGGAATTGAGAAAGAAAATTAAAGTAGAAAACCTAGAAATTTCACAACTAGGCATTTGCATCAGGTAAACACCTCTGTTGTAGAGACGGATACACTGGTTTATCAAAGCCACATATCATTTTTCGTTTCAGAAATATACTGAAATTCTCTTGTTTTGAGTCGGAGCTCACCAAACATTTATCCCGTGTAGCTTGTGAATTAGCTAAGACCGTGGAAATGTATGCTTACCATAGATATCATGCAAAGTAATCCATAGCCACAGCAATCAGAGAAGAAAAAGAAATAGAAGGAATCCAAATCGGAAAGGAAGAAGTAAAACTGTCACTGTTTGCAGATGACATAATACTTACACATAGAAAATGCTAAAGACACACCAGAAAACTACTAGAGCTCATTAATGAATTTCGTCAAGTTGCAGGATACAAAATTAATATACAGAAACTGTTGTATTTCTATACACTAACAATGAACTATCAGAAAGAGAAATTAAGGAAACAGTCCCATTTACCATCACATCAAAAAAAATAAAATGCCTGGGAATAAACTTACCTAATGAGGTAAAAGACTTGTACTAGGAAAACATCTGGTTTTCTATTGATACTTCAGTCTCTGTGAGCTTGATAGGATGAAGCTGTCCTTAAGAAACAGAACTCTTAGTATACTGACAAAATTAAGTTTTTGATTTTGTAAAGATGAGAGCCAGCCCCTGGACTGTGGTAGAATCACCAAGGTAATGCCCATCCCATGGTATTTCTTGGGAGTCCTCCAAATCCTTCCCTGAGTACTCTCTGACCTTGGGACTTGCTCTTTCTTTGAAATATCTGAGTCACATTAGATATTTTTTCCATAAAATTCTACAGCTAAGTTAAGTAATTTATAATATTCTCAGTAGAAATAGAAAAACCAAGTTTTACTTTCAAAGGGCTTAAACCACAGAATTATAATCTGTGGGTATAAACTACAAGTATAACTAATCACAAGATATTTTTATAGTAGGAAATAATGGCTAATACAAATTAGTACTCTACAGTTTAATTATGAGAGTGCTAACAGGGCGCCCAGTTGCAGAGCTATCAAAGACTGGGATGGTCAATTACATAAGACTTTCCAGATGTAGAGGATGATGGTTTAGGCCTGACTTGTTATTAAGAAATACATTACAGGAGGAAGATATAAGGAAGGGATTATCAAATGGAGTATTCATAAGAATTTCCATATATTATAAATTCCCAGGTATCACACAAAGTTTATGGTTCAGAGGTGTATTAGTTTTCTACTGCTGCCATAACAAATTCAGCAGTTTGCAACAACACAAATTTATTATTATCTCACAGTTCTGTAAATGAGAGATCTGACTCCTCACCTGGCTTTTCTGCTTAGGTTATCGCAAGACTGGGATCTTATCTGTGTGACTCTGGTGGATATCCACTTTCAGAGTCATTGAGGTTTTTGGCAGAACTCATTTCCATGTGTCTGTAGGATCAAATGCCTGTTTCCTTGCTGGTTGTTGACTGGGGGTTATTCTCAGAGTCTAGAAGTCTCCTTCACTTCCTGGTTCATGGCCTTCTTCCTCTTCAGGGCCAGCAGTGGAAGTTCCAGTCCTTCTCCTGCTTCTTATCTCTTTGACCTTCTCTTCTGCCTCAACTTTCCAGCCCTTACCTGAAGAAAGTTCTTTGCTTATGTGATTAGATTGCACCCACCTGGATCATCTCCCTATTTTAGGATATGTAACCTTAATTACATCTACAGAATCTCTTTGCCATGCAGTGGAACATATTCATGGGTTTCATGGATGAGGGCATAGACATTTTGGGGGAGCTGTTATTCAGTTTACCACAGTAAATGGCTGTGATTTCACATTTTGAGAAATGCTGGTATAAAGGCATAAAAGTTGGGAACTAAATATCCAAACATGGTAGAAGATATACTGATTTGGTCTTAAGAGAAAGAGAAGAATATGAAATTAGGAAAAAATATTAGATTTGATGTGGAACCAACAAATAAAGGGCAGACATTACATCAATCAAAAGCAATGATATTTCTTTCTTAAACACTTAGAGAACACTTGAGTTTATTTAGGATCTATTTATTTTCACCTGGTTGAGAAAAACACTTTACATAGCTCAATGTGTGGAAATAATCTTTTCACTGTACTCACATCTATATTTGACTCAGTTTGGAATTGTTTCAGAGACTATTGGGATTATTACTGTTTGTAAAATTCTTAATAGGGATTGTTTACACTCAACAATATGATTTGATTGGGCTGACTATCACTAATTTTTTTTTGGTAATAAAAACAGTATGTTTCTCTTTATGATTCAATTCCTAACCTTTTAAAATTTATTTTTAAAATGTACATAAAATTCACTCTTTTTGGTGGGATTTTATATAAACATGACAAATGCATGACAATCATGATACAGAACAATTCAGTCACTGAAAAACCCCCCAAAACCGTATGCTTCTAATTTGCAGTCAGTTTTTGCCCACAGCACTAACCCCTGGCAACCACTCATCTGTTCTTTATCCCTGTAGTTCTTTCCTTTCCTGGAAGTCATATAAATGTAACCATATAGTGTGTAGGTTTTTAAGTCTATCTTCTTTCACTTAGCATAACACATTTGGGATTCATCCAGGTTGCTGCATTTATCAGTAGTTTGTTCTTATTTATAATTCCTAAACTTTTTTTTTTTTTTTTTGTGGTACGCGGGCCTCTCACTGTTGTGGCCTCTCACTGTTGTGGCCTCTCCCGTTGCGGAGCACAGGCTCCGGACACGCAGGCTCAGCGACCATGGCTCACGGGCCCAGCCAGCTCTGCGGCATGTGGGATCCTTCCGGACCGGGGCACGAACCCGTGTCCCCTGCATCGGCAGGCGGACTCTCAACCACTGCGCCACCAGGGAAGCCCTATAATTCCTAAACTTTTGACTGAAATTGGTTCTAAATTAAAATCTAAGTATTTTTCATAATTACATTACCCACAATGGTTTCCTTTCACCAGTACATTCAGGAATTGTTCTTGTCATAATGCTAAAATTCTGGGGTTTGTTTTTGATTTTTTTTTTCTCTTTGTAAATTTTTTGTGTGAGTCAGACACAAATCTTATTTTGAGGAAAATGCCGATTTATCAGTGTGTTTATTTTGAAAGTCTGCTTAATGGAAGTTTTTAATATTTAACAGGTAGGTGATCATTGCATTATTTTGAAGATAAGAGCTAGACTTAAAGATAGGTTACATCTCAATAGTCTATTACAATGGAGATAAATGTTGTCACAAAGAGTCCAAAAAACAGTTTAGGGGATCTCCCTGGCGGTCCAGTGGTTAGGACTCTGTGCTTCCACTGCAGGGGGCACGGGTTCAATCCCTGGTCAGAGAACTAAGATCCCACAAGCCTCATGGCAGAGCAAAAAAAAAAAACCCAAAAAAAAAAAAAAAAAACAGTTTAGTTGAGTTTGATGCCTTATATATGAATTTTGCTCATGTGATAATTAACATTTTGCTTATGCTAACGTTAAAGTCATTTTAAATTCCTGAATTTATAACCACTGTGGTAGTACAGAGGCAGCTGACAAGCACGTAGGGTGGTAGGAAGAAACTAGTTTAAATTGTAAGCTTCTATAGATACTCAGCAGAGTGGATAAGCCACATCCAGATAATTGTGATTCCAGCAGATGTGAATTTGTTCTCATTAGAATTCATGATTCCAAGCCCTACACAGTTCAAGTAAATGGCTACCAAGCAGGAAACTGAAATCTTGACCTTTTCTGTCTCTTAAATATAAGCATCTCAGTCATAGCTCCATACTTAAAAATAGACAGTTCCATAAGTCAGTTGTGCAGCTAAAAGAATTATTAATCTTTAAATAAGGAATTGTTCATTCTGTACTCTGCTAGGGGTTATATGGTCCTCTTCATGTACTATACCTCAGAGTGTTTTACTAAGCAGGGAAGTATTTGGGAGATGCGTGATGAATATGAAACTCACGTAACTGCAGCAAAAGCTGGTGTACTAGGAACTATTTGTTAAAACAGAAATCTGTCACCCATATTTGATGCTTGACATGCAGGATCAGTTGGAGAGCAAAACATGTTGTTTACTTTTCAGCAAGCATGAAGAGCATTTTCCAAAGAGGAATATTTGCATAAAGAAGTTTGTCCGTGAATGAAAATCCTCCAAGGATTTAAAAAGACACACATCAAGATTTTATGGTATGGGATAAAACTTAGGATGTTTAGTTGCACTTACCAAAGAGGCATAGAAGCTTCTGGCTGTGTGGCTGATGGGTTGAGGATTAGCAGTATTTGTGGCGATTGCCACGAACCTCATTAAAGATACAGGAGAGGGTTCTCTATGAAGCTTCCCTGACTCCCTCAGATGGCCGCTCTGTTCTTATACAACCCTTTTTAAATGATTTCTTCTCTAGCACTATGCTGAATTTGAAATTTACCTGTTTAAATTTCTGTTTGCTCCCATTAGTCTGTGGCTTCTGTACAACCAACACCATACTTTACTCTCCTGTATTCCCCGGGGCCTAGAACAGGGCACAGTGCATGGAACACCCAGGATGTTGTGTGCTATAGGAGTGGAAGGTCAGTATGTAAAGTTCAGTATATCCTAGGGAACACACTAGGGCAGGAACACAGTTGAAAATGTTGTTGTTAGATGGATATTGCCTTAGAAAAATTGCTTCTTAATCTGTAAATGATGGGTTAATTAATATTTTTAATTGGCTTAATTTTCTTGGCTGGTACCTGGTACACATTCTCTGAGTTCTAAAAAATAAATCCCTTCATGATTTAGTCAGGACTCAACAAGAGAAACAGAAACAGTAGGAGATATTAAGAAATTTTTTTTTGATATATCTCTCATTAATTTGACTTTGGTGTTCTGAGGTAATATTTTATAAAAATTTAAAATACTGATATTATACAATTTTGTTAAAGCTGTGCATTTTTTTCAACTTTATTGAGGCATACATGACAAAATTGTAAGATATTTAAAGTGCACAAAGTGGTGATTTGATATACAATGTGAAAGGATTTCCCCCCATTGAGTTATAATTAACACAACCATCACCTCACATATTTATCCTTTTACCTCCTTGGTTAGAAGATTTAAGCTCTAGTGCCTTAGTAAATTTCAGTTATACAATACAGTGTTATCAGCTGCAGTCACCATGTTTTACTTAGATCCTCAGACTTTGTTTTTCTTATAACTGAAAGTTTGTATCCTTTTGCCAAGCTTTTGTTTGCTTTTGGTGTCAAATCTGAAAAATCATTGCCAAGATCAATGTCAAGTAGCTACCTCCTGTATTTTCTCCTAGGAATTTTATGGTTTCAGGTCTTATATTCAAATCATTCATCCATTGTGAGTTGATTTTTGTGTATGGTGTAAGATAGGGGTACAGTTTCATTCTTTTGCATATGGCTAGGCAGTTTCTCCAACACCATTTAATGAAAAGACTATCTTTTCCCCATTACATATGCTTGACTCCTTTGTCAAAAATTAATTGACCACATACACATGCATTTATGTTTGTTTTTTCTGTTCTGTTCCACTGATCTTTATGTCTCTTTTTATGTTGATATCATACTGGTTTGATTCCTAGAGCTTTGTAATGTAATTTGAAATCAGGACGTGTGATGCTTTCAGTTTTGTTCTTCTTTCTCAAGACTGTTTTGGCTATTTCAGGGTCTTTTGTAATTTTATACTAATTTTAGTATTGTTTGTTCTATTCTGTGAAAAATGCTATTGGAATCTTGATAAGGATTACATTAAATCTGTAGATTGCTTGGGTCATATGGACATTTTAACAATATTCTTCCAATCCATAAGCATGGAATAACTTTCCATTTATTTATGTCTTCTTCAGTTTCTTTTATCAATGTCTTATTATTTTCAGTGTATATATCTTTCACCTCCTTGTTTAAACTTATTCCTAAATGTGTTTTGTTCTTTTTGATGTTATTGTAAGTGTGATTTTTAAAATTTCTCTTTCTGGCAGTTTGTTGTTAATATCTAGAAATACAACTGATTTTGTGTATTAATTTTGTGTACTGATACTTTACTGAATTTATTATTAGTTCTAACAGTTTTTTGGTAGAGTCTTTAGGGTTTTTTATATATAATGTCATTTCATCTGCAAATAGGGACAATTTTACTTCTTTCTTTCTGATTTGGATGCCTTTTATTTCCTTTTATTGTCTAATTGCTCTAGCTAGAACTTCCAGTACTTTGTTAAGGTGGTGAGAGTGACATCCTTGTCTATTTCCTGATTTTAGAGGAAAAGCTTTCAGTTTTTCACCATTGAGTGAAAAATGGTATGATGTCAGCTGTGGGTTTGTCAGATGTGACCTTTATTATGTTGACGTGCATTCCCTCTAAGATTAAGAGATTTATTGCAAGGAATTTACTTATTCAATTATGGGAGCTGGCTAGACAAGTCTGAAATTTATAGGGCAGGCCAAAAAAGGACAAGCTGGAACTCTCAGCCACAGGCTGAAACTGCTGTCCACAGAGGAATATCTTCCTTCCCAGGGAAGCCTCAGGCCTGATATTTTGACCTTTCAACTGATGGAATCAGGATATTCAGATTGTCTAGGAGAACCTTACTTAAAAATCAACTGATTATGAACTTTAATCACATCTACAAAATACCCCATAACAACACCTAGATTCGAATATGATTGAATAACTGGACTGTAACCCAGTCCCGTTGACAGAGTCTCTCTCTCTCTCATAATTAATCCAACTAAAACATCTTTATATTGACTGGGTATTCATGTTCCATCTTACTTAAAAGCATCAGTTTCTTTAAGTATCAGCAAAATATAGTGCCTTTTAGATGAGGTGAGGGAGATACATTGTTCCTGGATGGAAAGAATATTTCTAGAAATAAGTTTTTTAAAAAAAAATCTAATAAATTTAACATAATTTTAATTAAAACTATCTATTAGGTAGTTGTTCAAATTGTCAAAATGATGCTAAAGTTCATCAGGAGGAATAAATGCATGCAAAGTATTATAGATCGTAGAAAAGGAGGGTGGAAGGATAAAAGAAGTGAGTAAGCTTAGTGAAATAAAAGACTTAAAATTTCCTTATCTTGTGACCCAGTCAGCAATTAAAGAAATTTTTCTTATGGACACAATCAAATATGTAGGCAAAGATTTAGCTTAGGTATATTAATTGCCATATTATTTGTAAGAGCAAAATAACTTGTCAATCTTATATTTTTAAAATATCAAATCAGATTAAATGAATTTTGGTACATATAGAAAATATGTAGCCATTAAAATCATGTTGTGGAAAATATTTATGGCATATAAATGTTTGCCATAAGTATAAAAGATAGATTGTTACATTAACAAAAGTAAGGTATAAAGCAAAAATACATACCGTAACTCCATTATAAGAAACAATTATATGTACTTCCACTTCCGTTATAAACAGGAAAAACTTCACAGTGTCAAAAAAAGTTTTTTTAAACTATTTCAATATTGAAATAAATTGGAGGTTGTTAAAAGTTTCTTATTTATAACTGTTATATTTCCTGTAGGATTTTGATAAGAAAGGTGAATTTTAAATAGCTATTGTTTAGCTGAAAAAAATTAATATTGAGCATATTCAGCCTTAGTGGCTATTCTTTTCCTAAAACCACCAGCACTGACTTTAGCAGAGCTCTACTCACTTTTATTACTATTAGTCTCATAGTTAGGATAAACAAAGCAACAAGCTGCACAGATCACCTAGTTCAATCCTCAATTGTACCTTAATGCAAACATGTTCCCTAAACAACTGATTATGCTAAATCCAAATCACTTGGGTAAGAACCTGTCCCTTGAGAACTCACTGGCAGGGATAAATTCTCAGGTTTTAAAGGTAGTTATCTCTGGGTGGTTATTTTATTCTATTATATCCATTTTCTAAATTTTAAACAGCTAGTATTATATTTCCTTGGTAAAGAAAAATATTAATTTTAAAAGCCATTTCAAATTAATGGAGAAGCTTTGCTTTGTCAGACATTAAATATACCTTAAAGCACCAATAATTAAGACTATACTTTCAGGAATAGACATTAAAGATCAGTCTATCAAAATAAAAAGTGAAGAGTTAACGTGATAAAAAGGCATTTTGTCTCAGTAGGAAAAGGACAGGCGTTAAAATTTTTTGTTCAAGAAATGGATAGCCATTTTTTAAAAATGAAATTAAAGTAGATCCTTATCTACCTCCTCACACCATACCAAAATAATTTTTTGATGGATTAAGGATTTTATTGGAAAAAAAATAAGACACACAAAGAACTAGGGAAAAAATGCCTGTGACTATAATGTTAGAGAGAAAGTATCTTTCTTAAAGAAACATAAAAAGTCTAAAGGAAAATCACTATAGATTTGACTACACAGAAGAGTTAAACTTACAAATTATTTGATAGACACAATTTACATCAAAGCACATATTGAAGAAAATACTTAAGTGTATTATTAATAGGTAAAGCACTATTATGAATTAATTTTTAAAAAGAACATGAACAAAGATATAAACAAGTTTCAAAAAATAAATATAAATGACTAATAAACATAAATTTATTTGTCTAACCAGACTGACAATAATGAATGAAAAGAGTGATATGACATTTTTGCATATTACATTCATCAAAGTATATATGATCTCTACCTTTGATCTGCCTCTTTCTCTGCCTATCTCTCTGTGATAGATATCTCAGTATGTTGAAAGTGAAGTAAAACAGAAACTCTTATATTCTTGGCCTGAGTTTAATTAGTACGCAGTATTTCTACAGGGAACTTTGCTTATGCTTATCAAAAGGTTTAAGATTTTATATTACCTTTGACCACACAATTCTACTTCTGTGGTTAATCCTAAGAAATGATCATAGAAGAGAAAAATAAACCTAAATTAAAAAAAAATAGTAGCTACTTTAATTTCTAACAAAAAAATTCAATAAATTTTGGTGCAAACATACAATGGAAAATACACAGCCATTCAAAATGAATTCAAAGAAGGACCTATTACAAAGGGAAAGAGGAGGATTATAAAACAGCATATATAGTATAACATTCTTATAAAAAGTATTTATACACATATATGCAAAGAGAAAGTCTGGATGGTCATATACACAATTATTTATAGTGGTTAATTCATGAGCTTTTTGGTTTTTGCTTAATCATACTTCTAAGTTTCCTAATTTTAATATATATTTCATTTTGATAAGGGATTTTATATGTTACTGAAAACATTTGAATTTTAGTAGAATTTGATATTATTTTCTCTAAAGATAAATGTATAATGTTATAGATAACTCTAAGATCTCTAAGAATGCCCTTTGGTAAGTTTCTTTTTTTTTTTTCATTTTTTTTTTTTTCATTTTTTTTTTTTTCATTTTCTTGTTTTTCACCCTAGAACTTTATATTATGCTCAATTTTATTATTCTTTTAGAGAACATATGAAAGCATTTTATTTTGCTCTCATCCTAAAATTGAACTTAATATACTGTCTGACACTTAGATTTCTAAAATCATTTTCCACAAAATAGCACTAGTTTTATCTTTCAAACAACCGAAATCCTGAAAGGACAAACTTGCATTTAAATGTATTAAATGTTCAATTTATTATTTGTCTAACTGTTCTCCCTTCACAGACATATCTCACTTGTTGATAAACCCTTTGGAGACTCAGGGAAAGGAAATTTTTTTTATATGTTCCCTTAAATTCTTTACTGAAATGGGAAAATAAACAAATGATTATTTAGAAGCCAGCAGCTTTAAACACCACTTGCTTTCTTGCACAAGATTTCATGAAACTATAAAAGAAGAATAATTATTCCTTCCCTTTCCCCTCTTCTGGGCACATCCCAGGTCTATATGTCCATTTACTCTATGGTCTCAAACCCAGATAAGGCTTTGCCTGCCAGACAGATATTTGAGTAATCTTGATTATTGTGTATGTCAAGTGTATTATCTGGGTATTCTTTGGCTCAAGCCATCTTGACAGCATTTGGAACACTATTTAAAAATTAGTTTTAGAAATGTAAGGAGGAATGTAGATTAACATTACAATCCCAAACCAGGGCCTTGTAGGTAGCTTAACTAGATTCTCATCATTCTGAAGTTTTCTTCTCATCCTTCTCTGACTCACACACCCCCTGCCAAAACTGACCTTCTATTAATAATTTTTACCTCAGCCCTAACAATAGCAAAAATAGTAAGAGCTAACATTAATGTGGTTAATCATGGGCAGTGTAAATGTGGTTAAGTGCTTTATGCATTGTGTCAGTTAAGATTAGTTTAGACTATGAATAACAGGAAAGGCAAACTAACTGTAACCTAAATACAAGTTTCTGTTATGTCAAAGGTTCAATTCAGGGCTGATAGGGTCACCACCAAGTTGTCAGAGACATTGGCTCCTTTTCTTTTTTTTCTTTTCTTTCCTTTCCTTTCCTTTTCATTTGTTTTCTTTCATTTATTTATTTTTTGTTTATTTTTATTTTTTCACATCTTTATTAGATTATAATTGCTTTACAATGTGTTAGTTTCTGCTGTATAACAAAGTGAATCAGCTATATGTGTACATATATCCCCATATCTGCTCCCTCTTGCATCTTCCTCCCACCCTCCCTATCCCACCCCTCTAGGTGGTCACAAAGCACTGAGCTGATCTCCCTGTGCTATGCGGCTGCTTCCCGCTAGTTATCTATTTTACACATGGTAGTGTATATATGTCAGTGCTACTCTCTCAATTCGTCCCACCCTCCCCTTCCACCCCTGTGTCCACAAAGTCTGTTCTCTACATCTGTGTCACGATTCCTGCCTTGCCACTAGGTTCATCAGTACCATTTTTCTAGATTCCATATATATGCATTAATATACAGTAATTGTCTTTTTCTTTCTGACTTACTTCACTCTGTATGGCTCCTTTTCTTGGAACCTCCAGTATGTTTAGCATAGTCCTTCCAACTCATGGTCCAAGGAAGCTGCATAAGCTCCATCTGTTATACCCACATTTGAATATTCCAGCCAGCAGGAAGGAGGAAGGAAAGAAGAAGGTAACAGGTGCATGCCAGCTGTTTTTGGGGAGGTTTCCTGAAAGTGGTCATATAACATTTCTTCTTATTGTAGATATCCAAGAGCCTGGAAAACATAATACTTCATAGTATGTATTCCAGGGATCCCTGTAACTAGATAAAAATTGAGAGTCTTTTACTAAGTGATTACTGGTACAGCTGGCCCCCATATGCAATAACTCCCTTGGCTTCACAACAGCCCTTTAAGCAGGTATACCTTAGCTCATTTTTACAGGCCTTGATTCAGTGCCCTTGAGTTTGGATTAGTGTCTCTTAGGAAGGAGTCTGGTACCCTGAGTCTCTCCTCCCCATCACTCATGGGTGGGGCTCCTTCTATGGACTATTAAGCTTCTTTGATGCTGATTACATGCTGCTTCTTTGGGCCTACTTTCTGCCTCTTTCTTGATTGTCCTAGCTCTGTCAATTTATGTGGTCCTGCAGCATACATCTTCTTCATCCTGGTCCATCCTTCTATAACAGAGCCCTCATTATAGCCCCAGCTATGTTGCTTTCAGTAACAGAAAAAAGCATCAATGTTGATTTTGATACATATTTTAAATTATACAAATTTCAGTGAATATTTTCTGTTTACCATAAGGAAACAGGTAAGACATAGAAATGGCAGCTTCTCTTTTTTGCTAGACTGTGACTTTGAGAAAGCTACTTGATATCTCTGTGCTTCACTTTCCTTATCTATATAATGAAGATAACTGTGATATCTGCATCATGGAATGGATGTGACGATTCACTAAGTTAATCCATATAAAACCATACCTGGCACTAAGCCCTTGGTGAGGATTAGCTAATAATAATAAGTATAATTACAAGCAAATTTATTAAAACAGTACTTATTATTTTCAGCTCCCTTTCTTATCTTTTAGATTATGTTGTGGTTTTATGGCTTTTATTTCGTGACTGTCAGGCAGAAAGAAAGTTTGCTTCTTGTGAGGTTGTTGGAGAGATGGTCAGTAATCTTTTCATAAAATTCATGGCAATATTTTATCCTTAACTGATAAGTTTCTCTTAGAGAATTGGATTGGGTTTTCCATTGTTTGAGGCCTCTTAAATTTATGTCTGTCGGGGAATTCTAAAATAATTCTGGTTGCTAGTGAAATAAACTTGAGACTCTTCAGAAAAAAAAGAGCAGAAGTGATGCATGGGCACAATTGAGTTGCTTTATTTATTTAGGGTTTCCAGAGGTAAAAAGATTTTGATGAATTATCTAAATAGTAATTCATCCTTTTGTTCAAGGAAGGCATGGATCACATGAATATTAGATAATATCAGGGTCTCATTGGCTTCAGATTCCTGAAAACATTTTAACATTGGCAGGTCTAAACGTTTGTTCTTTGTATAAGTTAGAACTTGGGAGGAAGCAGATAACATACCCAAAGGAGTAATTTAGGAGAGTTAAATGAAGGCACCCTTTATAAGTGTGTGGCAGGGTTATGGCAATGAACTCAGGATGGTGAAAAGGCACCCAGGGACTAGAAGTGGAAGGAGCCTGTTGCACAAGAGACGTGAAGGTGTGTGGTATTGAGCAGGGAGAGTGATGGTCACGGTAGAGGGACCACTTGAAAGGACAAGTGGCTGTAAGTAGAACACACCTACTGCCAAAGCTGCTTCCTGGCAGCTTTTCTGACCTCTTTTCTCCCTCACTTTGATCTCTTGCCTGTGCCTCACATTGGCCTAATCTAACTGAAACCACAGGGCACAGGGTCCAGGTGATGCCCTTTGTAGAGGTCAGCCTCCCGGGGCATAGTACAGGGCAGAGAAAAGGAGAAAGTAGTTATGGAGAGGCCACAGTGCATAACTAGCTCACTTGCATCTTCAAGCTCAGCCCTGCCCCGTACTCTGGATCGTCATCATCCTGAACAGGCATAGTGTGCCTTAGGATATCAGTGCTAGTTATTCTGAGCTTAGAGACTCAGTTACTCAGAGCTGAGCTTCTCCAGGCAAGAGTCATTCTCCTTTCTCATGATTATCATTTATCATTTCTGCATACTTGGTTTCTGAATTCCAGAGCAAGCCGCTGTAAAAACTTGGCCTAGATTGCCTCACTTACAAAATCTTAGGGTTAGAGCAGCTCAAAAATTCAATTAAAAATTCTTTGTAATTCCTGACCTAAAGAAAAGGCCAACCGTGAGTTTTCTGTATTAATAAGTCAAAAAGTCATATTTAAACAAATGTTCTTTGATATAGATCTAAGGCAACTGTAAAAAATTTGGATTTAATATAAGTAAAATTTGGGTCAGACCTGTTGCAAAAAGCTAGAAAGAGAGAATGAAATGGTAAGGTTATAAAAGGGAGGTAAGAAGAATTGCTAAAAAAAACATCAGGGGTTGATGTAATGAAGCTTGAAAATAGATCAAGATAAGCCCGGCAGATGTGGGCCTTAGGAATCAGCCGTCATCAACTCCTGAGTTAAAATCAGAAATGCCCTAAACATTTATAGGTAGGAGTAAAGAGAAAATAGTGCCTAGTTTGTATACTGTCTGCAGAAACACAAAATCTATTTATAAACCTGTAGTTAAAACTAGAGATTGGGGGCTTCCCTGGTGGTGCAGTGGTTGAGAGTCCGCCTGCCGATGCAGGGGACACGGGTTCGTGCCCCGGTCCAGGAAGATCCCACATGCCGCGGAGCGGCTGGGCCCGTGAGCCATGGCCGCTGAGCCTGCGCGTCCGGAGCCTGTGCTCCGCAGCGGGAGAGGCCACAACAGTGAGAGGCCCGCGTACCGAAAAAAGAAAAAAAGAGAAAAAAAAAGCTACTAAAGAAATAAAACTCAGTATCATAGTTTAAAACAAGGTCAGAAAACTATTGCTCATGGATCAAATGGCCTGCTGTTTTACTATGGCCCCTGACATAATTATACGGTTTTTCCATTTTTAAATGGTTTAAAAATTTTAAAGACGAATAATACTTTGTGATATGAAAATTATATGATATTCAAACTTTTGTGTTCATATATAGTATTATTGGAACACAGCCCTGCCCATTCATTTATGCATTGTCCATTATTGCTACAATGGCCGAGTTCAGCAGTTGTAAAAGACACCATATAGTTCACAAAACCTAAAGTATTTATTATTTAGCCCTTGACAGAAAAAGTTTGTCTACTTCTAGTTTACATGATTCCATTAAAGTACATTTGTATAAAGAAAGAGATATAGAATAGTATTTAAGACAATATTCTACTATCTTTCTATAATCTTTTAAGCAGTTTAAGTGCTTCCTTTTGTTCTGTTTGGCCTCAGAAATAAAGACAACAATGGTTAGAATCTTGCTGACACAAACATTCTATTTTAGGTGAACTACGGTTACATCAGAAATATTTCTCTGAAAGAATTACTTCAGTTGGTGTGATATTTCATAGACTATTGAGTCTTTGTTGTTGTTGTTGTTGTTTGTTGTTAAGGGAAGACAGTTATCTTCTTTCTTTTGGTGCGGTGGGAAAGTAACAAGCTTCAAGAGGATTTATCTTCCATGATGAGGAACTTGAGAGAGAGTATAATCAAAGCTGAAAGAGCTTGAGCACTCGGAGAAGCAAGGATAAAAGTTAGCAAATATAGTCTACTGTGAATAATTGCTGAATAAGAGAGTCTAGGAAAAGGAGTTAATGAGGTAAAATCTGTTAAACTTCAAAGTGCTACAAAATAATGAAAAAGGAATATTTAAGAGTTTTATGAAAGGAAAAAAAGGCTCTTATATCTTAATGCCAAAGTGGAACTGCAGTGAAAAAGACAAACTAGGTGCTGAGCTGTACACTATTGTGAGAACAGTGTGTGATAAATCGAGGAAGTTGTTGTAGCTTGTATGAAGGATGAAATCCACCCAGTATTTAATATAGTATCAGAATTCACCTTCAATAAAATTTCAATGTGGTCAACAGATACCGTGGATATGACTTACTATGCACGTTTGGGTTCTTTCTCAAATAGAGAAGAAAGTTTTCATATCTGTGACAGAAGGCTTAGAAACCCAAGTAAGGCATTGTTATCTATCAGCTATAGTTTATTATCTAACCACAAATGAATTTAAATTTAGGTCTCATGCATTTAATTTAATTCATTTATTTTTGTGTGCATGTCTCTTGAGCTATGAATTCAGATATACTTTTGCTCATATCTATAAAACCTTTAAGAAAATGTCACCTAGGGAATTCCCTGGTGGCACAGTGGTTAAGTATCCACCTGCCAATGCAGGCGACACGGGTTTAAGCCCTGGTCCGGGAAGATACCACATGCCGTGGAGCAACTAAGCCCGTGAGCCACAACTACTGAGCCAGCACTCTAGAGCCCGTTAGCCACAACTACTGAGCCTGCGTGCCACAACTACTGAAGCCTGCGTGCCTAGAGCCCGTGCTCTGCAACAAAGAGAAACCACTGCAATGAGAAGCCTGTGCACCGCAACAAAGAGTAGCCCCCGCTCGCCGCAACTAGAGAAAGCCCACGTGGAGCAACAAATACCCAAAGCAGCCAAAAATGAATAAATAAATAAAAAGAGAAAAGGAAAATTATTTCTTAAAAAAAAAAAGAAAATGTCACCTAATATTCTATGGAATGTGTCATCAATCAAGGAATTATTACATTGTATACTAGATAAAAGGTAGTCCTCAAGATCCATCTCTTCCTAAATGGTCTAAGAGAAGTGTGACCACTCATTATTGCCCCTGACAAATCATGGTGGGGTACATATGGAAAGACATTTTTGTAAAATCAAGCAAAAGATAGCTGAAATAGAAAAAGATGAACCCAGGTAAATAATATGGAAGGAGAAAGGAATTATCTGTTTTTGAAAACATAAATTATTTATGACTATAGGTATTCTATGCTATTAGGTAATCAATTCAATTCTTGTTTTTCATAATGGAAAAAACCTTAATTAGTATAAACATGAAAAATTTAGCTATGAATTTGTATTGCTATGCATAAGATTAAATGAATATGGTTTTCTTAAAGGAGAAATGTAATTGATTATTGGAGGTGAAATCTTCATTTTAATCACTTGTAACACACATGAATATCCCTTAAATTCAATATTGATTCATTATAAAAGCCTTGAATAAACATTTGTTAAACACTCCATATCCTTATATTTATAACTTTACTATAGAAGCCTTGTTTAAACATTGCATAAAGTTGAATGTAAAGTATTGAATCTGTGTTAATGGTAAATGATGACCATAAGAACAACTTGAAGAAATTTTTAAAAGATCTTATTCTTTCATGGATGAAGCTATACAAATCATCCCATATCTATCTACTCTGACAATAGGAAAGCAACCTTGTTCCATTTGCCCTCTAAAGATGTCCCAGAACTTGAGTTTAAAATGAATATTTTTGAATACAACCATTTACTACTCCTGAATAGTTGTTGAAATTTTTAGAAGACATTTCTAATGATCTGTTCTCTATTTGGAGAAATGATCCTGAAATGACTGATTCCTTGGAATTTAGTGAGATTTTTTTTCTTTTCCTTCTACTTATGAAGGGGATGGGTAGAATATATTTGATTGCTTTGAATTACTCTTCTTTATAAACAAAGGAGAAATAAATTAAATCTTTCTATGTCCAGTAACTAGACTCCAAATACTCGACAAATGCCCAAATAAATATTGGGGAGTTCAACTAAGAGAATTAGTATTGAAATGTTCATACTTTTTTAGGCAGAACCTTCCCCTTTGCTAGCAGCAGCTACATAAACTCACTAATGGAATATTTTCTATATTTACAAATGCATATTTTGACATGTTTATTGAAATGTTTTAAATTGTTCACATTTTGAAAAAGAAATTTTAATTCTAAATGTTTTAAATTGGGAAGATCTTTTAATTTTTCTCACCAAATTGAAGATAAACTTCTGAAACAAAAGAAAAGCAAGATAACATTCTCAGAATCGCAGAGTGAAGACTTCTGAAAATCCACACCTCCAAGAAACATTAAGAACACTGGGGAAAAAAAAAAGTCAAAATGTTCTTTTTCAGAGCTCTAGAAATTAACTAAAGGCTCGCAGCAGTCTGAGAAGTGTTTATCCAGGAAAACTGGCTGAACTTCATTAAGAACAGTGCGCTTTGTGGCATTTTAACTTTCCTTAATCCCGTATCTCTCTCCCCAACTCTGTATGGTAGGCTTGAAAACCAGTAGCCTCATAACTGTGGTAGCTGAGAAAACCAATGTCATGGGGGAAGAATGGGTTTGGAGTATCACCAAAGTATAATCCTTATAGAATGGTCATTATTTGATGTGTCTACCAGCTAGCTGAAAAGTTATATTGTCAGGGTTTGTCTTTATTTGACCTAACTCAGAGCTCCCTTTGCCTCATCCCCAAGAAAACTGTTGGAAATAATTGTTTAACACCCCAGCTGCCAGAGGTGATGTTAACCATATGGTACGCATGAGAGGCTGGTCAAAAAACATAAAAGGAAAAACTGTGGAATGAGATGCCCATAGGAGGCTTTGAAAAGCTCCAACATATTTCTGAGGATTTAGGAAGCCACATGTATATGAAGGACTGCTCACATGTCCAGGAAAGATGTGAAAAGGCCCTAATCTTTCATCTTTGGCTGAATTTTAGGCGCTGTGTGAATAGGAAGTTAAGGCTAAGACATTTATAAACTGCCTGCCAGAGCACTGAAGATGTGCCCCTGCATACGCAAAGAGCCCCTCAGCAAAGGCTGGAAGATTTATTGCCTCAAAGAATTTAAGGAAATCTCTTTCAAATTATTAGCTGACCACTAAGCTAAATGATCAGATTTCAGTGGCTACAAACAACAAAGTATGAAGACTTTGAAATGTTTAAAGAAGGAGTCCAGGAAAGTCACCAAATAAACTAACAATAACAAACAGCAAATCATCCCTGGGGAGAAGGGAATCTGTTTTTCAGATTTTGCCACATTATATTATTTAAAATGTCTAGATATATTGTGAAGCATGCAAGGAAACAAGAAAGTATGGCCCATATACAGGGGGAAAAAAGCAATCAGTAGAAACTGTTCTGAAGGAAGCATGGATATTGGACTTGGGCTTTAAACCAGCTATTAGACGTATGTTCAAATAACTAAACAACTATTTCTAAGAATTAAAGGAAAGTATGAGAACAGTATCTCACCAAAAAGGGAAAAGCAATAAAAAATATGAATTACATCAATGAACCAAATAGAAGTTTTGGAGTTGAAAAGTACAATAACCAAAATGATGAATTTACTAAAGTAGCTCAACAGAGGAATCAGTTAGAGACAGTTTCATTCAGATTATCCAGCATGAGCAACTGAAAGAAAAAAATAATGAAGACAAATGTAGAGACTTTTAGAACTGGGCAAAACCATGAGGCATATCAACATACATCTAAGAGGAGTTCTTATTTTTATTTAATTATTATTTTTTAATTTATTTTTTGGCTGCGTTGCGTCTTCATGCTGTGCGTGGGTTTTTCTCTAGTTGTGGCGAGTGGGGGCTACTCTTCATTGCAGTGCATGGGCTTCTCATTGCAGTGGCTTCTCTTGTTGCGGAGCACAGGCTCTATGCACGCGGGCTTCAGTAGTTGTGGTGCACGGGCTCAGTAGTTGTGGCTCGCAGGCTCTAGAGCACAAGCTTGGTAGTTGTGGCGCACAGGCTTAGTTGTTCCGCGGCATGTGGGATCTTCCCGGACCAGGGATCAAACCCGTGTCCCCTGCATTGGCAGGCGGATTCTTAACCACTGCACCACGAGGGAAGCCCTAAGAGGAGTTCTTAAAGGAGAGAAGAGAGAAAGATACAGAAAGAATACTTGAATCAATAATGGCTGGAAAATTCCCAAATGGGATGAAAAACATTATGGGCATACAAGAAGCTCAATAAACTCCAGCAGACTTCCAATTTGGACTGGGATGGTAAGAAATGGAGAGAAGTCAACAGATTTGAGAGGTATTAAAAGGAGTTTTGATGCGTTAGATATTTAGTGTGAAGGAAGACTAGTTGTAAGAGATGACTCCACAGTGCTTTGTACCTGTCTTATGTAACATTTATGTTTTGTAATGTATTTGTTGACTCTTTACCCTCCCCTTACATTAGAATATTAGATCCTTGAAAGTAGTTACACTCTACTTTATCTTTCTTATGTGCTGAGGCACATTGCACACAGAAGACATTTTATGCATATTTGATAATGTGTTGGATTGAATTAAATAGAAAGCTTTCAAAAAACGATTCAAACCATTATTCTCCACAGCCAATAATTTAGGTGCTTCTAGCAGATATTATTATAGACTGAAATAAAACTAAGCAATTATTTATTTTACCTGGTTGTTAGGCAGCTACTGAGGCCAGGAATTGGCTATGCAAAATATACATAATTTATTGAACCTTGTTCAAAGACACGGTGAGCTGCCCAGCATGCTTTAACTGTGTTTAACTTCATTGCTCCCTGGAGAAACATTTTATCATTGATTGTCAAAAAATGAATTTCATTAATACTGAGCTTATTTTATGATATCAATATAAATTTGGAATGTATAAAGCCATTAATTCAGCATATGCATCTAAACAGATGTTTCATATAATAAAAATGAAAATTAAGGAAGGGTCACTGTGCGCATTTGGAATGGTCAAATAGGTTAAGTCATTATGAGAGAAAAAAAAGGATGCCTGAAACCTCATTCTACAGCTACCATTAAATTGCAAAAAGATGAACTCTGTTGACAAATCATTAGTGCTGACAATCTCTTACCCTCTTTTTCTTCCAACACATAATTATACAAGTACCTTCCTTTTTTAAAAGAAAATGTAAAAGCTTTAGGTACCGATAGTATAATGTGAAATTCATTTTACCTAGGGGATTGCTCTTAACGAAATATTTACATGTGTGTGGCTTTAGAAATAAAGCAGTGCAAATTTATAGTCGAGAAGCACTTCAAAATGCCATAGTTTCACTACATCACTAGAATAATTTTTAAGACTGTTTTGGATCATTTGCACCTATGACAATTATTTTGATAATCAGATTTTCTAGTTTCGTGTCTAGATATGTATTTCAATCATTTGTTTCTTTCCAGGGTAAGTTTCCCCTTTGATTAAAAATTTTTAAAAATTAGAAATGACCATATCCATGTAAGACAGTAATACATCCACTAGTAAAGTGTTAAAGCAGTATTTTCTTTTGTCTTCTTTGGAAAAGTAAAATAAAACTCTTTGTTTTTTTAAGCATTTGTTTATAAGGTTCTTTTCCTTGGAAAATGTATGTGAAGTAATTAGACCAGGAACCTTTAAAATTGACATAGAACGCCTTATTCAACACTTTGTGAGGCTACTTTGTCATGAATTACATATGAATATGTCAGAGAAAACATTATTAATATATAATTAGAATTAAACCGATTAATTCTTGAATTATCACAGTATCCCCGGACTTGCCCTGGCTTCTAGCTGCTTACCATGTTAGCACTTGGATGCACCTTTGTTATATATATAATCAGTTATTATTTTAAGCAGAGGGAATACTTAAGAAATCAGAGACACTAGATGATTCTACATTATGAGCAGCTGAGGGATGAGGAGAAGGGACAGAGGAAAAAAGACAAGGTCTGAATTTGGACAACTGGGAGTTAGATTGGGAGAAATGATTTAGGAAGCAGCTTCTGTGTTAAGAAAATCAGGGTCAGGAAGAAAAGAATTCTCAGAATACTTGCTCTGCATTAAAAGCATTTATCTGTGAGAGATTGAGTAAAGAATTGTAGTATTTTAATTACTTTTTCCCTGCATAAACCATGATTCTCTGAATTAACACCTCATTGAAATTGGGCCATTCAAGACCCTTGGATTGGGCTTCCCTGGTGGTGCAGTTGTTGAGAGTCCGCCTGCCGATTCAGGGGACGCGGGTTCGTGCCCCGGTCCGGGAAGATCCCACATGCCGCGGAGCGGCTGTGCCCGTGAGCCATGATCACTGAGCCTGCGCGTCTGGAGCCTGTGCTCCGCAACGGGAGAGGCCACAGCAGTGAGAGGCCCGCGTACCACCAAAAAAAAAAAAAAAAAGACCCTTGGATTTATTCAGATTGCACATGCACACTCACATACATTCACATGCAGAAACACATATATTAATATACCTATATCTAGTTCATGGTAAATACAAAAATTGTGTTTATGGGTGTATTTTTTAGCATACGGCAGCTAAGTTATAAAAATGGGTCTCATTATCCTCTAACCAAGATACTATCGTTTGAGCATGCATCTACCTAGATGACCTCATTTATTTTGTCAGGAGCATCCATTGTTACATGCGTAAAAGTAAAAGCCAGTTGACTCAGGAAGATGCCATGTGATTTTTACAGAGCAATCTAGAGAAAACATTGTGGGCCAAGACTAGACTTTGTGTTTCTCAGGCTCTTTCTAGGCATGCCAACTTTATAATGGATGTTAGCCATGTCTTTTGTGTAAATATACTTCCGGTAGACATGAAGTCCTTTCATTCCTTTTCAGTGAGTGTATGAGTCAGTTAGCTGTGAGGTGTAGCTATAATAGTAGCTGGCTGGGTTTTCTTTGATTCTCTCTTCTTGCTCTTCCTAACTCACTATAAGAGCTTTTGGCAGTATCCATCCACCAAAAAATACATACAGAATTGGTCTGTATTCAATTGTACTAAGAACTCTGTGGAGAGCTCTTAAATAGTATGAGGCATGCATGGAGTTCTATTCAAACTCTTCTCCTTTATTACATGGGACCCCTCAAACCAAAGACTGATTGCTTTCTAAATTGTGCATTTGGGCAAGTAAAGCTGAATGGCTGTATAGTCTCTTATTCATCCACTTAGAATAGAAGTAATGGATAAGATCTTCTCAAAATGCGTACCTTCCTACACTGCTAATAGAGTGGTACATAGGTACAGCCTTCCTTGGGTTGCAAATGTCTGCTTGATTCAAAGCTTCAAAATTACCTTTATCTTTTGTGCCCACAATTCCACATTTAGAAAGTTATTACAAGGTAAAAATATTGAAATAGTATTCAATGATGTATGTATAAGATGCTAATCAGAGTGCTATTTATAATGGTTTAAAAAAAGGGAAACGTTCAAATATCCAGTACTGATTAAACAGATTCTAGTCGACTGTAATATATCCATGCAAAGATATGCTAGATAATCATTAAAGTTTATCTGTGTAATGTTTTTATTGACCATGAAAAATGTTAAGATGTATTAATGGAAAAGAACGTTAAAAATAGTATAGATATTTTCTATTACCTAATTTTGCTTCTTTGTATTTTTAAAAATTGTATTACAACTAATAGAAGCAGACTCTAGTTAAGCAAAAGTGAACTTGTTAGAGTAATGAGATCTGGCTTGGGATTGTTCTGAAGCCAAGAATTGGAGGGGTCTGGGAAATAGGAACCAGAGTAGCAGGAAGAGTCATAATTAGACAGCATCATCTCTGCTGCCTTTGCTGCTGTAACAAATGAACTTGTATCACTCTTATCCTTGCATCACTCAAGATTCAAATTCCCAGGAAAGGGAATTATTAGCCTCATTGATTCCATTTCCCAGGCCCTGGCAGGTTAGGGAAAAGTAAGGAATCTGAGGCTATTCTACTTTCCACTTTTGGGAGTGAAATATAGTAAATAGGAATTACTTTTCCAATAACACTTTAGGCAATAGGAATAAAATAGTTTCTCCAGAGAAAATCAGAGTGGAAGGAGTAGATGCCTGACATTGCCCCACATGGCATACGTCTACCACAATATTTTATCTTGAAAATAAAAAGTTACAGCCCACCAAAATACAACTTATTAGACATCTGTGGTATATCTTGCACTGTTAGTTGTTCAGAGGGTCAAAAATAAATATTATATTGTGCTTATCTTCCACAAAGAAACATCAATTTAAAAGTCTACTATAATAGGAGATAGAAATTATTTCCTCTTTTACAGGAAAATAGGATATGCATTATAACATCACTTATCAATATCTGTCTATTTATCTCAAGAGATCCACTGCCTCCTCTCCTGCAGTTCATCTCTGAACTTGGAATAAAAATACTGTGTGTCATTTTTGATAATGACATCTCAGAAAAGCCTTGCTAAGCTATATCATTTTAACTCTTCATTTGAAAGGAAAGTCATGTTTATGGAAGCCATAAAAGACAATTGATAGAAATGTAGTTTTGCTAACATCATTTGAAAGTAACCCTAAAATATTTTCACCATCTGCTATGTTGCAGAGACCATGAGGTATTCTCCAAGAACATCCTCTACATTTGGCCTTGAGAACCCTAGTCCATCTGTTCTGAATTAAAGCTAAACTAGTTATAGTACCTGGGTACTTGTTTCAGAGCCAATATTTTTTTAGGATGCAACTGCAAGGTTGATGTGATTTGAGATGACTTTTTATGTCATTGGGTTTAATGTAGTATAAACTTAGGAATATAACTGAAGGTAGAGTGGAAGTGAGAGTTTGAGTATGCAATGAATCTCCATATTTTTGCTTATCTTTTGCCTTCCTTAACTGTAACATGGTTATGAAAGACTTGCAGCTAAATAAAACCTTTTACCAATTAGTAAAAATGTATTTGCTGTAAGCATTGATGAAAATGGCTTTGAAAAAAGGTTACTTTTAAGTGTCATATATTTTGAGTCTCTAAAGCTTCCCAGATATTCATATTTTCAAAAATAAACAGTTTCTAACAATTTATATGGTTATATTTTTAATTTATTCCCTTCTGTATTAGAAATAGTTGTTTTTCCCTGAAACTCTTTTATGTTAGAATGTATGGGAGCAACATTTTAAATGTATAATTATGTTCACTGTTATCATTTTGATTTTCTAATCCAGAGGAATCCGATATAATTCTGACAGAGTTCTATGGCAGATATTTGTAGCCTACCTACCAGCTGACTCTTACTTGTTCATATAGAGTGCTGAGATCCTTTGTTCTTGGGGAAGGTGTTCTCAGACTTTCCTCATCCCAGGAGATAAATCATGATTGCTTTAAGCCAATCATGGTAATTCCATTCCCCTTTGTTAGTGATATATCTGGGAGTGGACATGTGACCCAGTTCTGGTCAATGAGACATAATGAGAAGCCTTCTTGGTAGCTTCTGAAAGGGGCATTTTTACTCAGTCAAAAAAGAGAGGCTCCAGGAGAGAAGGTTCTATTTTCCCTGCTATTTCAATCCTACTACTACTGTGGTTGCAGGAGGATTTGATATTTGGAGTTGGAGCAGGTATCTTATAACCATGAGGTAAAATTCTACAGAAAAATGTGGGAATAAATAACAGAGAGATAGAATGAGCTTGAGTTCCTGATGACTTACTTGAACCACTATGCCAAACCCTGGAACTGACAACCTTCAGAGTTCTTGTCATATGAGAGAATGAAGTATCTTTATTGATCAAGCCAAGTAAGTTGAGTTTTCTTTATATGATAGCTGAAATACACTAATAGATACAGATCCTAAATATCAACCGAATCATACTACAAGTGGTCTTTAAATTTCATGTTTGACTTTCCAATAATGCATACTTTGATACCCTTATGTTGATTTTTACACACTTGATGCAACCTTTCATGCTTCAGTTAACAAATATTTTGAGTTACTATATCACGATGTTTCTTTTTCCTTTTAGCCAAACATTTAAACAGTGTAAGCAATGTTACATATCAAAACTTGTGTGATTATTTGAATATTTTATTATATTTCTCCTCATTTTACCAAAATGAATAGAAAGGAGAAAACTGAAAGCATTAGAAATAACTTGTGAATAGAAGTGTTGATTACATAAGCTCAACATAATTGAGATAAACATGAAATAATTAGATGTGCCATTATACATGTACTTTTCACCTTAATCTGATGTCTGTTGGGCTAAGTCTAGTTTATTGTGTGTTCAGTGATGAAGTAGAATTAAGCAGAAAGTAATATATATTATGAAATATTGGTACATATATTAAAATATGGTATTTAAAGTCAAGGAGTAAATAGGTACTTTATGATGATATTTAGCTGTCTAAAATTGGAACTCCCTTTTGGTTGTTATTTTAACAAAAAACCTGTTGAACATTCATTATATGCTAAGGTGTTGGAGATCTAGTAACAAACAAGATAAAATATGACCCCTCTTTTCTTTGAATTTGTAACCTAGTGGGGTTACAACATGAACTATATGTGGAATAGATTACATATATAGAATTATCTAGCTGGGTGTTACGAAGAATTGTGCATTATTGTCTTTATTGTAAAAGCAGACCTTGCCTAGTCTGTGGGAATGTGTGTAGATATATCTGAGGAAGTGGTATTTAAACTGAAATTAAAAAGATGAGTAGGAATAAGATCAAAAAAAGGGAGTTAAGAGGAAGAAGTTTATTCTAGAAAGAGAGAGGACAGATCTGAAAGCTCTGAGATAGCTAAGAGACCTGGAAGAAATCTAATGTGGCCGAAGAATCAGAAAAGAAAGGAGAGAATGGTGCCAGCTGGGGTTGGAGGGGCAGCAGGGCTAGGATCATGCAGGTCTTATGTCTAAGCATAAATTGGGAACATGGAAGAGTTTTAAGGAGTGCAGTGTCATAATTTTGTCTTTAAAAGACTCCTTGCAGTATTATTTAAAGTGGGGACTTCCCTGGTGGTCCAGTGGTTAAGACTCCGTGCTCCCAATGCAAGGGGCCCAGGTTCAATCCCTGGTCAGGGAACTAGATCCCGCATGCTGCAACTAAGACCCAGCGTGGCCAAACAAATAAGTATTAAAAAATAATAATAATAAAGTGAATTTGAGGGGATCAAGAAGAAGAAGAAGACTAGATATGAGATTTCTGTAGTAGTCCTCATGAAAGAGGAAGGTACGAAGAGAGTGGAGGCAGAGAGAAGTGGACGGGTTTAAGAGGATTTAGGAAATAGAATTAAGAGACTTGGTCTTTAAAGGAATGAATGTATAATTTATCATCCAAACTGGAAATATTTGATAATAAAAAATTGAGTCCCAGTTAAATAGGCATTAGCTAAGACTGTGTTGGGTAAAATTGGACGTGCGGTCACCCTGGACATAGGAGTTAGTGGAGAGCAAGGAGGGACGAAACGTAGAACCAAATCCCCTTTAAACATGTAAATTTCTGACAATAATTACCTTTGGCCCTGGCCAATCTCAGGAGCCATTTAAATTCTTACATTGCGTATTAATTTATGGAATAGAACACATTAGACTCCAATAGCTCATTTTTCTGGTACTTTGCCATCTCCTGCTTAGACTTGGCCTCAAGAGTTTAATTTTTCAGGATAAAAGCATGGTGCTTATAATGTTTTAGATGACATGAGCAAGCTCTTTTTTTTGTATAACATGTCTCTTAGCCCTTATTTTTTGAGTCTCTTTGACTCTGCTCTGGAGAAGTCTGTGTCAAATGCATTAGTGATTCTTTTTCTTAGGTGTGACTGTCATTTAGGCGTCAAATTAAAGACCATTCAACCAGGGCAGTGACAACTATAGAATCTAGCCTGTAGCCAGCCTCCTCTCTAGAGATTTACAGGGCAGCTGCCGAGAGTTTCACTTAATTATATAGATTTACAGAGCATTCCTGCCTTTGTATACTGTCAAGGATTAAGGGTAGTCAGCCTGTCGTGCAGAGACTACTGCTATGCCAACTACTTCTCTTCTTTCATCTCTCTCTGGTCTCCTGTACATAATCACACTCTGCTAATTGTACTCAAAAATACTTTTCCTCTTATTCTCTCTTCTATTTCCAGGTAATTAATTAAGTTTTAGAAAAAAAACTAGTTTTATTTTTGTGTTTGGATTTTTTCAGCAAATAGTGTCTTCTAGCTAATTCTGTAATTGTTGATAGCATCAGTTTCTATGATTTAACTTTCTTTTACATCAACTGTATAATAGTCTTTACTGCCAGAAATAGAAAGAAAACCTCATTTTAAAAGACAGTGGATATCACAAAATATATATTAGAATCAACTAACTGAAAATAATTTGAAGGGTAGTATGCTTTAGAAAGAAAATGGCAATAACAGCCTTCAATCTGCCAAGGAAAGTACTAAATCTGATACACTATGAAAGATCTTCAGTTAAGTAGAGGATGATTCAGTGTCTTGATAACTTTGGAAGAGTCAAATTTTCCCAAGTTTGTAAAAAAACTTGGTCTTTCTGTTATATCTAGGAACACTTTCAATTAACCCATGTTATAATAAAATTAGTGCTAAAGTTCATTAACTGTAAGGTCTTGATATTTCTTCTAAATCATCAAGGAAAAATCCATGTATACATTTATTCACTTATTCAGTATGTATTGTTTGAGTACCTTCCCTGAGTCAGACACCATGTTAAATGTTAAAGGAACGAAGATGGGTAAGATACTCTCCTGCCCCCCTAGGAACTTGCAATGTAGTGTATTATAAACGAATAGGTACAATTAAGTGTTGTACATGTTCTAGTAGAATCTCTAAAGGGTACAAAGGAGTGGCTACTTTAACCCATATGGTCAGAAAATAGCTATATAGGGAAGTGATGCCTGGCAAGTTATTTCCAGGCATCAGTGGGGCAAAAATTAATATATTTTAAATTTTTATTAATATATAAATTAATATATAATTCCAGGCAATGATGTGGCAAAAATTAATATATTTCTGTTGAGTGTTGTTTGACCTAATATTACAACAAGACCCCTGAATACAGCGACTCAGAAAAGATGGCGTATTTCTCTCCCACAGCACAATACAGAAATAGGCAGTCCAGTGTACATAAGCACCTCTATTGCATAGTTTCTTTGGGGACCAGATTCTATCTGTTTTGTAGTTTCACCAACAATTAGTGTTTATGGATCATGTGGGCCGCAGATCCATATTCTTGAACAAAGGAAGTGGGACAAAGAGGAAGCAGGTTTGGACTTGAAATTAGTATATGGGTATTTAAACAAAACACTTCATCTCTTTTCTCTGCTAGGAAGATAAGTGTTCAGCGTTCTAGGATCTGGTTCAGACACTTGGTTAAAACCACCTCTGTGGTCTCACGCAAGTCATTGAACTTTGAGCCTTAGATTTCTTCTCTCCAAAATGAGAGGTGTGAATAACCTCTTTTTTTTTTTCTGTGCTAAAAGCCTTATAACTCAGTATATAATGTCATGTTCTACTTAGTTATATTAAAATGAGAAATGTATGAACAGAGTTCTACCACTCGACCTTCAGCAGAAATTTTTCCTGTAGTGAGATGGAATGACTACAAGTGTTCTTTGAGTACAAAGAGAACATTCTATGTCGATATATTCCTACCTATATTGTATCACCTATGACACTCATACTTTGCTGTTGGCTTGGAAAAATAATTTCTCATCAAAAATTTCAAGACTGGCATTGTTAAAGCTACATATACAAGATGTTCTTAATACTTTTGCTTGAATACATTTGATTCAAGGAGACTTGATGTGATCTTTTGGCCAGAACACCATCTAAAAATTAAACTAAATTTAAAATGTAGACAATTCTCTTAGCCAAGGGATATGTGACAAGAAACTAGTGTCTTGATAAGAACTTTAGTCCTTACTATGTACCATTTTGACTTTTTAAAATAGAACTTATTATTTACAGACATGGTTCTCTTATTGGCAGAGGCTTGGCTTGTGTTGGCTTTTTTTGATTTAAGGAGCAGAAGGAAATGGATTAGTGTGGAGAGATGTTTAGCATAGATAAACAGGGATGGTAATATTCTAAAGGAATTTCAACTGTCTGATTTCAGTGACAAATCCTAAAAAAGATAGGCTAGCTTTATTGGCTCATTTATCAATTAAAAGTAAATAAATAGGGCTTCCCTGGTGGCGCAGTGGTTGAGAGTCCGCCTGCCGATGCAGGGGACACGGGTTCGTGCCCCGGTCTGGGAGGATCCCACATGCCGCGGAGCGGCTGGGCCCGTGAGCCATGGCCGCTGAGCCTGCGCGTCCAGAGCCTGTGCTCCGCAGTGGGAGAGGCCACAACAGTGAGAGGCCCGCGTACCAACAACAACAACAAAAAAAAAGTAAATAAATAAAACCACGGCTCTTTCTTCCTAGTTGACTCTTCACGCTTTCTGATACTCACCGTCTACTGATGAAGGGACTTAACTAGCTGACCACTAGAGGTGGGAGATTTTTGTCTAGAGGGGAAAAATCTATGGGTCAGTGTGAAGATTCATGATGGACAGCAGAGCAGTTTACACTTTGTAAAGCATGTCTTCTTACAACATGGAAAGTAGTAATCTATTTCGCTAAACTAACTGGAAGAAGCTATGTATGTTTGATGAGACAACATATTTTCTAAAAAACAAAATAAAGTTCTTTTGTAGCTGCAGTACAGTTTTGATTTGGCTGACAATAATATGGAGTAACTGGAATCCAAAGGAATCATAAACCCAGTTGTACATTTGTTGGAAACACATTTTTTGGAAGAGCAAATTGTAATAATTAAGTAGGTGAGCCACACTACCTTATCAAGCCAGTCCTATATAAAAATGGGTGAAATGAAGCCAAGACAAAGTGAGTTTTCTCAGTACACTCTATTGCCATTTTTGCAGATTACTTTTAAATTTTAGTTTCAGGGGTTGAAGACTGATCCAACTTGAGTCTTTCTCTTGGAATTTATCAGGCAGCATAAGGAAAGCATACTTAAGCATCAAGCTTTACAAAACAAGTGAAGAAAATAGATGAATCCTAATTGACCTTCACCAAGTTGTTTCTTTCTTTTCTGAGTTTGTGAATAGAGTTGAACTATATACTCCTTTTTATTAAGATAGGTGTTAGCCTCACCAAAATGTCAGAATAGCCATCTTTTCGTTGCACTGATTGTTCTTCCAACCCTTGTGAGAAAGTAGATAGGGAGTAATAAGAATAGGGAAACAGGGATGACAGAGAGAGGAGCCAGAAGGAGTTTCCTGACTGAACAGTGGTGCAAGGGTGCACTTAGATTTTTTTTTATCATAGACTTATAAATGGATTTTTTAAATAATTGAAAAATTTTGGAGCAGTTTTAGGTTTTATAAAAGTTGAGCAGAAAGTACAGAGTTTTCATCTCTTGCATTTTTCAAAAGATGAGTTAATGTCTGCATTTCTATTCAGTGAAAACAAACTCTTATATATAGTTTTTCAGGTATTCACCACAAGAACCACCACAGTTTTTCAAAGTCAGGTATATATGGTCTGTGATGTTTGTATTTTTTTCTTCTTATGTTCCAATAGCAAAAATGGCAATGTGTAGACCTCAAGCATAGGGTGATACAGTTGTGGTCAACAGTGATCCTATAGTATGGGCTGCACAAATATAGTCAAATCTGGACCAATAGAATAGGCTATACAGTTGTAAATAATCATGGGCCAATAATAGGAATGGTACAGTTATAATAAGTCATGGGCCTAGAGTATGGACTGTGCATTTGTAATCAATTGTGAGCCAAAAGTACGGCATTGGACCAAATATTATGAAAGAAGCTAGGAAGAAGGGACCTAGCCTTTTCTTGGACACCTGGTTTGTGCCTGGAAATGTCTTGTGAACTTTCCATGTTATTTTTTTAATTCTCACAGAAATACTATGAAGTAGGTGTTATGATTCCTATGATGAAAAGAGGGAAGCTAAGGGAGGTTAAATAGCCTTCCCCAAAACCCCACACATATGTGGGACAATGTGTGAATGGCAAAGACTCTACTCTTTCTACACCATCATCCCTTCTACTCCTGACTTCATTTGTCCAGAGATGGCAACTATGTGGCATTCCAGGCCAGTAGCAAACCTTCGTAATTGATCCCAGAGCATTTTTCCATCCCCAATTTGGCTGTGAATTTCTTCTCTTCACCTTACTCTAGCTAGCCATTATTAATCAGCTATGATTGGCATATAAAGTAGAACCTATTTGTCATCCCTAGTCTTAGTCCCAGTGAATAAATTCTATGTCTTTAATAATTCCTTGCCTTCATCAAATCTTCCTTTTTTCCTCTTTTCAATGTTACTTCAAACAAACATCAGTGCTAGCTTGAGCAGGTCCTTTTTTGGGTCTCTGAACGTTTGATACTTGTTGGCCTGTGCTATCCTAAACATTAGAAGACGTGTAACTACAGTGTACCTCCAGATACCCTTCAAAACGTTTCTGCTTAACTTGTGTGACAAATAATCAATTCTTCTCAGTCTCTTTTGAGCTTGTATGTAGGAGCGGAGTGTTTTATAATGGAAGACCTGAGAAGAATATACTTTTTCCTAACAGTTCTCTAAGCAGCCCTTAAAGCACATCTCAGAAGTAAGCATCGACAACAACATATAATTTTGAGCTTGCTCTCAGTTTTATACCATGTCCAGCAACATCTTTTTGAGGACTTACGATGGCATAGGGCCTCTTACTTAATGGATTTTAAAATGCAGTTTAGTCCCTGAATAATGTCTCATCCTCCTCAAATGAAAATACAAGCTAAGTAACATTTGTTATGCAAATGCCACTTAAAGCCTCCTGAAATACACAATTAGTTAATAGTGTATTTGCTATAGGACTGTGGATTCAGGATAATCCCTGCCTAGTCTCAGCCATGTGGCATCCTTTAAAACCCATCTCTGATATAAATTCTGGAGTCATCATTGGCTTTAGAATCCATAGAATATATTATTTTCCTTCTTTTAACTTAATCGTTATTTTATTTAAGCTCTTGCTGTAAAGAAGAGACTCTCAAGTTAGTTCATGTAATGGGATTTTTTGCATTCACATAGAAGCCTGGAAATAACTAAATCGTTCAGCCTCAGTCAGGCAGGAAACATTGGAAAGTCAAGCCCCAGGAAGGGTGGACCTGTAGGCTAAATCAGGCCACAGGGTCTTCACTCTTGTGCTTCACCATTACCTGAAGTCAATTACTGTCTTGGCCTTTTCTTTCTTTGTAAATTAGCTACATCAACCCCCATTCCGCATATTTAACTGACTCCTGACTTCTGCTTCCTTTTAATTTCTGCTTTCTCATAACTTAGGCGTATACATGGCCTATTACAGTCTCTGCAGAATTCTGCATTATATTGTTTCTTTCAACTTCAACTCTGCCACTGTTGTCAATTCCTCATGTATCCTTATTTTCCTGAGACTGAGAATCTAATTTAACCTAACATGCAAGTATTAAGAAGAAAATAAAAGGCATCTGTAACCTAAATATTAAGAGACAACTGACATTTTTATATTTGCACAATTCCTTATAGTTTATTTTTAAAAACATATGTACATACAAAAGATAATTGTATAAAATTGGGCCAAAACTGTATATAGTTTTCCATTCTCATTTCACGTTTAACTTTATCTCATTGGCATTTTCCAGTGACATTAAACGTTACTTTAAAATGTGTCTTTTAATAGCTATACCTTGAAAACCTTAACTTAAACATTGTCTTGAAGATTTTCTGTTTTTTCCTTTCTTATACTTAGATATTTTGGCTTAACAGTTTCATAGAGAGCCATCATTAATTTTGTAGCAGGATAGAGAAAAGGCATTGATTTCTTCTCCTTGGTTCATCATGTTCCCTGCTAATGCCATCTTCTGCTGAAGATGAAGGTTCTCCAGCCGCTGGTTGAATCCCAACAACACCTCATACATTACTGCATTAGATACACAACATAGAATTGACCTATGCCATGCATGAAGTATTGATGATTTCCAATAAATTCACTAGTGAGCAAAGGTAGACATATTAATTTTTAATTTAAAATCAGAGAGTACAGAGTGAGCAACATGCTGCTTTGGCAGAACTGATCGATTAAGTTCTTTACACTAACATCAGTGGCTTTTCTTTCAAGAGCATACAACTATGAAAACTATGTCTTCCTTTACATCTTATGGAATTTTATTGAAAGGTAAAAGAACGTCACAAACTTAAATATAAGTTATTCTGATTGTTAAATATCACAGACATCAATATAAATAGTCTAATAACCAAAGTGCTTGGAGAACAAAGAAATTTATTACTTAATACTATGGTCAGCCTTAGTTTAAAGAAAAACAACTAAATTTGATTCAGTTAACATTTATTTAGCACTGACTATTTCCCAAGCACTCTGTTGGATGCTATTGTGTTTATTAAAGTATGTTTCTCTCTGACTCTTCACAGCAATTATATCGAGTGTTACTATTGTCTCTATTTTATAAATAAAGATACTGACACTGAGAAAGTATTTGCACATATGACTATAAATGATAGAATTTTAATTTTAACCTATACTTTCTCATTCTGGGTCCATTCATTCACTCAGAAATATTTACTGAGTACCTACGGCATGTTGGAGATGGTGCCAGCCACTGGGAATACAATTATGGACATACAAGGTCCATTCCTCATGGGATTATAATCCAGTGGGGAAACCATATAAAAAACATTAAAAGTGAAATCTGCAGAGAAAGACAGATACTGTATGATATCACTTATTTGTTAAATCTAAAAAAGTCAAACTCATAGAAACAGAATAGAATGGGGGCTGAAGGGTGGGAGAAGTGGACAGACGCTGGTCAAAGGGTACAGACTTGCAATCAGAAGATGAATAAGTTTTGGAGATCTAATATACAGAATGATGTTTATAGTTAATGATACTATATTATATACTTTAAAGTTGCTAAGAGACTAGATCATAAATGTTCTCACCACAAAGAAAGAAATGATCACTTTGTGACTTGATGGAGGTGTTACTTTGGTTGTAATCATAGCGCAGTTTGTAAGTGTATCAAATCAACACCTTGCACACCTTAAACTTGTACAATATTAAATGTCAATCATATCTCAGTTAAAAAAAGTTGTGTTACAAAATAAAGCTATAGTGATTATTAACTATGAAAACTGACCAAATTTGTGTTAATATACGATATTTGTTTTTCTCTTTCTGACTTACTTCACTCTGTGTGACAGACTCTAGGTCCATCCACGTCTCTACAAATGACCCAGTTTTGTTCCTGCTTATGGCTGAGTAATATTCCACTGTGTATAGGTACCACATCTTCTTTATCCATTCATCTGTCGATGGACATTCATTTCTCCTATTTATTGGGTAATTACTATGTGGCAGGCAACATGATAAACTTCATGAGAGTTATTTAATTCAATAATCTCAACAACCCTAAGAGCCAAATGCTATAATTATCCCCTATATATTCATAAGGACACTGAGGATTAGAGAGGTAATTTACCCAGGAGCACAATGTGGGAGCTGGGTTTTGAACTCACATCTGTTTGGTTTGAAGACCTTTTGGTCCACCACAATGCGATTTAGTCATTAGTGCTTCATAACCATTTTTCTGGTATTATACATTCATGACTTTTATAATTTTTTAATATCTTTATTGGAGTATAATTGCTTTACTATGTTGTGTTAGTTTCTGCTGTATAACAAAGTGAATCAGCTATATGTATACATATATCCCCATATCCCCTCCCTCTTGCATTTCCCTCCCACCCTCTCTATCCAACCCCTCTAGGTGGACACAGAGCCCCGAGCTGATCTCCCTGTGCTATGTGGCTGCTTCCCACTAGCTATCTATTTTACATTTGGTAGTGTATATATGTCCATGCCACTCTCTCACTTTGTCCCAGCTTACCCTTCCCCCTCCCTGTGTCCTCAAGTCCATTCTCTACGTCTGCATCTTTATTCCTGTCCTGCCCCTAGGTTCTTTTTTTTTTTTTTTAAGATTCCATATATATGTGTTAGCATACGATATTTGTTTTTCTCTTTCTGACTTACTTCACTCTGTATGACAGACTCTAGGTCCATCCACCTCACTACAAATAACTCAATTTCATTTCTTTTTACGGCTGAGTAATATTCTATTGTCTATATGTGCCACATCTTCTTTATCCATTCATCTGCATGACTTTTATAATTTTTATTTTCTCCCTTTTCATTATTCATTTACCTCCCACCCCATTCATTTACTACCTGTTCCTTTCAGAAAAACTTTGCTGACCTCTGCTCTAGTGCTATCCTTTGTAATCACTAAACTGTAATGTATTTTACTTGATATAGTGTGTAGTATGGGCAAAATTAGAAATGACAAAATATATGTGGGTTAAAGGGTGATAGTGTTACCCATGGATGACTGTGGTCTTCATTTTTGATGCTTTTCTGTTAGGTAGGTACCTACTTACCTCTTATCACCTGTGTTTTCCCTTCTATGTAATGCTTTTCTGCTTTCCTAGAACCTAAGCTTCTCTACATCTATTTTCTAAAATTATGTTTCCATATCTTTACAGTTTTCCATTAAGTGTATTTGTTACCCTGGGATAAGTTATTCATGTTAAAAAGTAACTCTACTGAATGCATCATTAGTAAGATAGTTGGGCTTTTTTTTTCCTATATAGCATACAAAAACTTGAAATAATGGTCATGCCTGTATAATCTATAGCGTAAATCTCTGAATTGAAATTGTATCCTACTCCATTTTCCTTCGTCCTCTGCCCTGTTGTTCTCTAAGTTTCTCTCTCATTTTCCCTCCTCCTACTTCTTCTGCTTTTATCATTTCTGTTTCTCCTAAAAGTATATGCATTGTATATAAGATAAGCTAACGTTCTGAGAAACACATTTTCACTCTATTTTATATTTGTTTAAAGTACAATATATGTGATAAAAAATTTAATAGAGTAGAAACTATTTGTCTAGTTACTTAAGTCACCTGCACATTCATGGATTAGCAAACAACACCAGGGCAAGTGAAAATCCTATCTCCCATCTTCTTTCCCTGTCATTCCTGTGGCAGTGTCTCCCTATCATACTTTACGTGCTGTTCAGATTTTGGTGCATTATTGTTGAAGTTTATCCCAAGATTTGCACATAAATACTCGTGAAACCAGGTAGAAAGATACGAATCAATTCTCAGGAATACAGAGTTGAGGATGTGCTGCAGCATTAATACAAATGAATGATATATCTGCATATTCACTGAAATACACTAAGACTGAGAAGGTAGTAAGTTAAAGTTAGAAGAGGTAATGTTGGAAGGGAGGGCTGAGAGAAGTTAATAAGACACATGTGTGGGTCCACTGCTAGACTGAGACTGTCCAAGGAGTAGCATCAGATTGCTAAATATTTCAAATTACTTTTCTCTTTTGAGAATGTCATAGGTTTACATACCTGAGAAAAAATAGATATACCCATAGTCAAGGCAGTTTCTTAAATCTGTTATTCATTCAATCTGTGCATTATTCTACCTTTTTTACCTTTAAAGCGACATAAGGTGGTATACTAAATTTAGGTTTCCACAATACAAATTACAAAGCATTTCTGGATATATTTCAGAGTATTTTGGAGACCTCAGTTAATGTTTCAAAACCACTAAGTTTCCCACTAAATATCTAACTTGTAACATTTCATAATCTCTATTTCCTCATCCGTAAAAGGTGAGGGTTGGACCATGTCACCTCTAGAGGCCTTTAAGCCTTAATATTCTATGTTTCTGTCTATATAAAATTCAGATAATCGTCTATACTGAGCACAATGTCAAGCAGTAGAAATTTAAAATATGTTCTGTGAGTCTGAAAAACAGTTTTAAGAACAACGCTAGGAAACATTTTTAAAACAACAACAGCAACAAAAATGAAAACAAAACTGGCATTACCCAAGGAGAACCTCTTCGGATTTCTGAAATGGTATTACCTCTTTAATGTACAGTTTGTAGTCTCACTTCTTAGGAAGAAAAACAGAGGAAAAACAATGGTCAGGAATATGAGCAGAAGGCAGAATTTAAACCTGGAAAACAATTTGTCCATGAAATTTAATCCTGAGGGAAACATGGGTTTGAAAGGAATTGCATACTATATTTTAGTGGGTGCATACTTTTGTCTGTGAACTATTTTAATAAATACTCATGAATAGCATGACATGTTACTCTTCTTAATAATTACATATACCATGATTTCTTTGAAATATCTAGTTATTAACTTAGCTGCCATTGCCAAGGTCGTATATAATTAAGCTGAAAATGTTAAACAATGGTATTCACTTTTCTCATCTATCCAATTAAAAGGAGAGGATTGTTAAACACTGGAAGAAGTGCCTCTGAGGAGCTTTTTATATCTCTTATACTCTATGCAAGTATTGAACTGAATACCTGAGTGAATTCTAATAGACAGGAATTATTGTAATACAAGATACTCAAAGATTATTTTGACCTTGAAGGGAGACTTTTTAAGAAATACCTTTTGAATTGTGACAATCTTGAATTTTCTAAATTAAGATTGAGATCCTTTCCAAAATTTGGAGTTAATACTGGCCTATATACTAATTCACTACAACACACCTATCTGTACATAAAATTCTTAATAAACCAGAGTGCAAAGGACTGCCTTTTAATCAAAAGATTTTGGACCTGTTGTATTCTTTAAGACTTAATGTCTGAGATTAACATACGGGCAGTCGTTTTTCTCTCCTAAATTTTATCTGTTTTCCTTGGTTATAAATCAGCCTCAGCCATCATTCCTCTCACTTGTTAGTCTTTCTGTAGCTGATTCAGTGTAGCTAGTAAACTATAAGGAACATTATCCTGTTATTCTCATTAAGTGGCAGCAACCCTAGAATACCAGGACCAAAGATGTTAAGTGTCCAGAGATAAACAGTTTTATGAACATAAGAAAACAATAGTATATAGTTGGCATGAAGTCCTAGGAAAACTAAAACTCTGGAAAATAAAAACAAACTCTAAGTTCGTAGTTGCATGTAATGTTTTAGAAAAATTCCCCAAAGTTTTTTTGTCTTGTTTTGTTTTTATAATTTTGGGCGTATGCATTTGTACATATCCTTCTGGCCGGAATATTATGTATATAGTCAATATGGCTGGAATATTGTATGTAATAAATAATACTCTGGGACCATTTGCAAGAAAAGTGTGCTCTATAGACCAGTTTGTTGGTCTTGTCCTATTCCTTTATATATTGTTTGTATATATAATATAGTATACGTATGTAGTATATACAGTTAGTATCTGTATCATCCAACATATTAATACAGTGGCTTTCACAGGTAAGTACTTGATATAAAGTGTTTACTGAGGTGACTAATGCTTAGGCATCATTTGTTGGAACTGCAGGCCATTAAACTCTTAAGGAATCTTATCCATTCATTCAACAAATATTTATTGTGTGAGTTGGGCACAGTTCTTGGCACTTTTGCTGTATCAGTAAACAGAGTAAAAACAAAACAGAACTATGGGGCTTCCCTGGTGGTGCAGTGGTTGAGAGTCCGCCAGCCGATGCAGGGGACACGGGTTCGTGCCCCGGCCCAGGAAGATCCCACATGCCGTGGAGCGGCTGGGCCTGTGAGCCATGGCTGCTGAGCCTGTGCGTCCGGAGCCTGTGCTCCGCAGCGGGAGAGGCCACAGAGTGAGAGGCCCGCATACCACAAAAAAAAACAAAACAAATCAAGAAAACAGAACTATGCCCTTACAAAGTTTATGTTTTAGTGAGCCTAACGTAATCCAGTTTCCCATCTTATGACTCTATATTACCCAGATTGATAGTATTTTATGTGTAGAGAACAGCAGAAACAATGAGTTGGAGACAGGAAAATAGAACAGTATACAGTTTAGGTCAGTTCAAGCATAAAGATAGGATGGGGAAGCAATGCAAGTGAAGGATGGAAAGTGCATATTGGGACCCAAAATTGAAGGGGTCCAAAGAAGGGATGCCAGGCAGAGTCAGAACTAACTCTCTCCAATAATGGGGATCTAATTTTGTTTTTTGATCCATCAAATTGTATGATCTTAAATAAGATGAATGTTAGTAGAGATAGAAACATGGGGGGAATAGAATGGAGAGACACTGGAGGTGAAGATACCTGGATAGGAGACTATTGAAGTGGCCCAAGTGAGCGGTATTAAGGCCTGATTTTTTGGTGAGAGGAGACTGGCTAGAAACGAAGGCTTGAGTGGAAGGGACAGTTCATAGTGGAATTGATAGGAATCAGTAACAGATTGATTCAAGCAATGAAAAAGGAATCAAAGCTGTTTTGATCTCAGGTAGCAAAAAGAATTATAATGTCATTAACAATAATGAGTAGGTTATTTTTCTGGATGGAAAAGGTACTAGGAGGTAGGTGGATAGGTCGATAGATAGATAGATAGATAGATAGGTTTTTTTTTTCTCACTTCAGATATGCTGAGTTACCAAAGTAAAGATTGAAATGTAGGATTAGAGCTCAAAGTAAGTTCATGGATAGATCCTTTGTGACTGGGTTATTTGGTGGGATAAAAAATTCAAATGCCTGACACCTCTATATATTTGTCCCTGGAAAACCCAGAGAAATATGTACGTAGTCTCCTTTGTTTATATAATGCTTTACCTTACCTAACTTGGGAGTCACAATATATTAAGTAGTGTTATATAGGAGAAGCTCAGAGGTGTCTCTGGTTGGAAGGAGGGCTAAGGGACTTGTCTTCCATAATAAACACACCATTTTACTTCAAGTTTACTAAAGATTAAAGCAAAACCACCTAAAGAGTCTTTCATTTACCCTTTTGAAAGATTGAGAATATGCCAATTGTCTTTTTGACCCTTGGATCGGGCACCTGTCATATGCTGTATTTTCATTATGTGCCTTTAAGTTATTAGAAATAAGTAGTCATTGGTTTTCAGCTTTAAAATGTATAAATACACTAACTGATAAAGACAGAGCAATTTTAGTTCATTTAGTTTTCAAATGTAATTCATTTTCATATTGTATACAATGAGTCAGAAGGCTTTTTCAAGGTCCCAAGTGAGTGGTACGCTCAGTGGGCCTGGGTGATAAGATTCAGCATGTGGAGTGATAAGGGAGCATATGAGTCAATGCCAGCACCAAAGAGTCACTTCCTGGGAAGAGTGGAAAAGCCATCAGCAGAGCCAGTTTCATGGTTGTGTGACCTATGCAGTCATGCATGCTTCCATGTTCAAAATTTTTCTTGTACTTGGAGATTGGTTCAATATGGCGGAGTAGGACGTGCACTCACTCCCTCTTGCAAGAGCACTGGAATCACAACTAACTGCTGAACAATCATTGAGAGGAAGACACTGGAACTCACCAAAAAAGATACCCCACATCTAAAGACAAAGGAGAAGCCACAATGAGGTGGTTGGAGGGGCGCAATCACAGTAAAATCAAATCCCATAACTGCTGGGTGGGTGACTCACAGACTGGAGAACACTTACACCACAGAAGTCCACCCACTGGAGAGAAGGTTCTGAGCCCCATGTCAGGCTTCCCAACCTGGGGTCCAGCAATGTGAGGAGAAATTCACATTGAGAATCAGACTTTGAAGGCAAGCAGGATTTGATTGCAGGACTTCGATAAGACTGGGGGGAACAGAGATTCCACTCTTGGAAGACACACACAAAGTAGTGTGTGCATCAGGACCCAGGGCAAGGAGCAGTGACCCCAGGGGGAGACTGAACTAGACCTACCTGCTAGTGTTGGAGGGTCTCCTGCAGAGGCAGGCAGTGGCTGTGGCTCACCACGGGGAGAAGGACACTGGCAGCAGAAGTTCTGGGAAGTACTCCTTGGCGTGAGCCCTCCCAAAGTCCACCATTAGCCCCACTGAAGAGCCAGTAGGCTCCAGTGCTGGGTCGCCTCAGGCCAAATAACCAACAGGGAGGGAACCCAGCCCCACCCATCACCAGACAAGCAGATTAAGGATTTACCGAGCTCTGCACACCCGAGCAACACCCAGCTCTACCCACCACCAGTCCCTCCCATCAGGAAACTTGCACAAGCCTCTTAGATAGCCACATCCACCAGAGGGCAGACAGCAGAAGCAAGAAGCCTTACAATCCTGCAGCCTGTGGAACAAAAACCACATTCACAGAAAAGTAGACAAGATGAAAAGGTAGAGAGCTATGTACCAGATGAAGGAACAAGATAAAACCCCAGAAAAACAACTAAATGAATTGGAGATAGGAAACCTTCCAGAAAAAGAATTCAGAATAATGATAGTGAAGTGATCCAAGACCTCGGAAAAATAATGGAGGCAAAGATGGAGAAGATGCAAGAAATGATTAACAAAGACCTAGAAGAATTAAAGAATAAACACCTAGAAGAATTAAAGAACAAACAAACAGAGATGAACAATGCAATAACTGAAATGAAAAATACACTAGACGGAATCAATAGCAGAATAACTGAGGCATGAGAACAGATAAGTGACCTGGAAGACAGAATGGTGGAATTCACTGCTGCAGAACAGAATAAAGAAAAAAGAATGAAAAGAAATGAAGACAGCCTAAGAGAACTCTGGGACAGCATTAAACACACCAACATTCACATTGTAGGGGTGCCAGAAGGAGAAGAGAGAGAGAAAGGACCCAAGAAAATATTTGAAGAGATTACAGGAAAAAAACTGAAAGCATTTCCTCTAAGATCAGGAACAAGACAAGGATGTCCACTCACCACTATTATTCAACATAGTTTTGGAAGTCCTAGGCACAGCAATCAGAGAAGAAAAAGAAATAAAGGAATCCAAATCGGAAAAGAAGAAGTAAAGCTGTCACTGTTTGCAGATGGGATGTTACTATACATAGAGAATCCTAAAGATGCCACCAGAAAACTACCAGAGCTAATTTATGAATTGGTAAAGTTGCAGGATACAAAATTAATGCACAGAAATCTCTTGCATTCCTATACACTAATAACGAAAGATCAGAAAGAGAAATTAAGGAAACAATCCCAATCACCAATGTCACAATAAAAATAAAATACCTAGAAATAAACCTACCTAAGGAGGTAAAGACCTGTTCTCAGAAAACTATAAGACACTGATGAAATTAATCAAAGATGACGCAAACAGAAGGAGCGTATATCATGTTCGTGGATTGGAAGAATCAATATTGTGAAAATGACTATACTACCCAAAGCAATCTGCAGATTCAATACAATCCCTATCAAATTACTAATGGCATTTTTTACAGAACTAGAACAAAAAAATCTTAAAATTTGCATGGATACACAAAACCCCGAATAGCCAAAGCAATCTTGAGGGAAAAAAACGGAGCTGGAGCAATCAGACTCCCTGACTTCAGTCTATACTACAAAGCTACAGTAATCCAGGCAATATGGTAATGGCACAAAAACAGAAAGATAGATCAATGCAACAGGATAGAAAGCTCAGAGATATACCCATGCAACTATGGTCAACTAATCTATGACAAAGGAGCCAGGGGTATACAATGGAGAAAAGGCAGCCTCTTAAACAAGTGGTGCTGGGAAAACTGGACAGCTACATTTAAAAAAAATGAAAAAAAAAAAATGAAAAAAAAAAAATGAAATTAGAACCCTCCCTAACACCATACACAAAATTAAACTCAAAATGGATTAAAGACCTAAATGTAAGACCGGGCACTATAAAACTGTTAGAGGAAAACATAGGAAGAACATTCTTTGACAGAAATCATAACAAGATCTTTTTTGACCCACCTCCTGGAGTAATGGAAGTAAAATCAAAAATAAACAAATAGGACCTAATGAAATTTAAAAGCATTTTCACAGCAAAAGAAACTATAAATAGGACCAAAAGGCAACCCTCAGAATGGGAGAAAATATTTGCAAATGAATCAATGGACAAAGGATTAATCTCCAAAATATATAAACACCTCATGCCGCTCAATATTAAAAAAACAAACAACCCAATCAAAAAATGGGCAGAAGACCTAAATAGACATTTCTCCAAAGAAGACATACAGTTTGCCAAGAGGCACATGAAAAGCTGGTCAACATCACTAATTATTAGAGAAATGCAACTCAAAACTACAATGAAGGGCTTCCTGCCTGTGCTCCGCGGAGGGGGGGGCCACAACAGGGAGAGGCCCCCGTACAAAAAAAAAAAAAAAAAAAAACTACAATGAGGTATCACCTCACACTGGTTAGAATGGGCATCGTCAGAAAATTTATAAAAAACAAATGCTAGAGAACATGTGGAAAAAAGGGAACCCTCTTACCTGTTGGTGGGACTGTACATTGATACAGCCACTATGGAGAACAGTATGGAGGTTCCTTAAAAAACTAAAAATAGAATTATATGACCCAGCAATCCCACTACTGAGCATATACCCAGAGAAAACCATAATTGAAAAAGACACATGCACCCCAATGTTCTTTGCAGCACTATTTGCAGTAGCCAGGTCATGGAAGCAACCTAAATGCCCATTAGCAGATGAATGGATAAATAAATGTGCCACATATATACAATGGAATATTACTCAGCCATAAAAAGGAACAAAATTGAGTCAATTTTAGAGACATGGATGGACCTACAGACTGTCATACAGAGTGAAGTAAGTCAGAAAGAGAAAAACAAATATCATATATTAACGCATATATGTAGAATCTAGAAAAATGGTACAAATGAACTGGTTTGCAAGGCAGAAATAGAGACACAGATGTAGAGAACAAACATATGGACAGCAAGGGGGGAAAGTGGCAGGGGGTAGTTGTGGTGGAATGAATTGAGAGATTGTGATTGACATATATACACTAATATGTGTAAAATAGATAACTAATAAGAACCTGCTGTATAAAAAATAAATTAATTAAATTAAACATTACAGAAAAAATTTTTTCTTGTACTTCATTTAATTGTCTGCTGTCACTGTCTATAAATTCTTAACAATTTTAAACAAGAGGCTCCACGTTTTCTTTTTGCACAGGTACTTGTGCAAGCTAGGTAGTCAGTCTTGACCATCTGTGTACCACTTTAGTGGTCTGCCATGCTCCATGTTTCTTTGTCTCTGCTTCTCTCCTAGCTTGTTTCTACTCATCCCTCTCAGTTTCCTCTCTTCTCCTCTCTACATTATGGTTTACACTTAGCATGGCTCTGCTGCCTTTTCCCTGTGTGTCTTCTGTACTTCCCCATAGTTTTTCATCTTTTTCTGGCCTGTCACATTCCCATTCCCCAAGAGAGAGTGTGTGATTGGGAGTACTAGGCCCTATATCCAAAAAGGACAGTTTTATCTGTTTGGAATTATTAGAACAAATTCTATAGTTTGTTTTTTTTTTTAACGTCTTTACTGGAGTATAATTGCTGTACAGTGGTGTAGTGGTGTGTTAGTTTCTGCTGTATAATGAAGTGAATCAGCTATATGCATACGTATATCCCCATATCCCCTCCCTCTTGCGTCTCCCTCCCACCCTCCATATCCAACCCCTCTAGGTGGACACAAAGCCCCGAGCTGATCTCCCTGTGCTATGTGGCTGCTTCCCACTAGCTATCTATTTTACATTTGGTAGTGTATAAATGTCCATGCCACTCTCTCACTTCATCCCAGCTTACCCTTCCCCCTCCCCATGTCCTCAAGTCCATTCTCTATGTCTGCGTCTTTATTCCTGTCCTGCCCCTACGTTCTTTATTTTTTAGATTCCATTTATATGTGTTAGCATACAATATTTGTTTTTCTCTTTCTGACTTACTTCACTCTGTATGACAGACTGTAGGTCCATCCACCTGACTACAAATAACTCAATTTTGTTTCTTTTTATGGCTGAGTAATATTCCATTGTATGTATGTGCCATATCTTCTTTATCCATTCATTTGTTGATGGACACTTAGGTTGCTTCCACGTCCTAGCTATTGTAAATAGAGCTGCAATGAACATTGTGGTACATGACTCTTTTTGACTTATGGTTTTCTCAGGATATATGCCCAGTAGTGGGATTGCTGGGCCATATGGTAGCTCTATTTTTAGTTTTAAGGAACCCCCATACCGTTCTCCATAGTGGCTGTATCAATATACATTCCCACCAACAGGGCAACAGGGTTCCGTTTTCTCCACACCCTCTCCAGCATTTATTGTAGATTTTTTTTTTCTTTTGCAGTACACGGGCCTCTCACTGTTGTGGCCTCTCCCGTTGCGGAGCACAGGCTCCGGACGCGCAGGCTCAGCAGCCACGGCTCACAGGCCCAGCCACTCCGCGGCATGTGGGATCCTCCTGGACCAGGACACGAACCCGTGTCCCCTGCGTCGGCAGGCGGACTCTCAACCACTGTGCAACCAGGGAAGCCCTGTTTGTAGATTTTTTGATGATGGCCATTCTGACTTGTGTGAGGTGATATCTCATTGTAGTTTTGATTTGCAAATTCTGTAGTTTTTAACCTTACCAAGGCCTATGGGAAATCTTTGAGACCTAAAAAAAAAAAAAAAGAAAGAAAAAGACATATTGGCCCCAAAATAGAAAGAGAAAGGTGCAGTATCAAAATGATCAAACACTATATCTAAATCACCAATGGTTAAATTTACTGTTCATATAAAGTTCATGTTTCTCACTTCTGCAGAATTCCAAATCAGGCATATTTATGGTGAAAAGCATGACCAATTTTAAATTAAGTGATTTACTTTTCATCAAAATTATTTTAAAAATTCTTTACATGCATACATTTTCCCATAATTTATATGATATGGGGTTGTGGACTCCCTAAATGAGTAGTGCATAGAGCTTAAGTAGGTAGAATGGTCTGGTATCCCGTACAGTAAACCATTCTTGGGCAGTCTTCTTATGATGAGCCACATCATACAGTTCTAGCTTCTCTGGGATCCAAGTTGTAGATGGATATAATTGAATTTGGTTTCCATCCCTGGTAGAGTCGGTTGTGGTTAAGGTTTCTGTATGATGCAAAGCGTGGTATGATCATGACATTGAAAGCTTCACAGCTTGACCAGTCCAGCTTTCCCATCTACAAATTAATTCTAAATTTTTATTAGTTCTTTCAAAGTGACAGAGTAAGTATGCTATTAAATACTCAATGCTTAACTACTTTGTAGATTTTTTTGCTTAATTTTTCTGTATTTTTTTAAATGTTCTTCATAGGAGATGTTTGCAATAAGATAATTTAGACATTCTGAACTATGCTTCTGCTACAAAACAATGAAAATTGCTGGATAAATTATTTTTAAGACTTTACATGTTATACTGAGTTGTGAGTTGGCAAAATAATGATAATAGCAATAAAAAAAATCCTTAGAAGCTATCAGTACCCTTCAGGCAAAGGCCACTAGGAACACATCTGGAGTTAAATCGGTTGGATTTTATTAATCATTGCATTGATGGAGAACTCTCAGTGCAAGGAACCATGGGGTATCTCAGGAAAAGGATGTCAGAAACAACCTAGTATAGGATTTGGGCTTTGGTTAGGCGATTTGGGTAAGGGTCTAAGGAAACAAGGTTTGCCTCTAGATTGAATGTAGTTAAGAAAAAAAAAAAAAAAAGCAAGGACAGTTCTATGATTGGGTGTCTCAATAAATCTTACCTAGAGGGCTTCCCTGGTGGCGCAGTGGTTGAGAGTCCGCCTGCCGCAGGGGACAAGGGTTCGTGCCCCGGTCTGGGAAGATCCCACATGCCGCGGAGCAGCTGGGCCCGTGAGCCATGGCCGCTGAGCCTGTGCGTCCGGAGCCTGTGCTCCGCAACGGGAGAGGCCACAGCAGTGAAAGGCCCGCGTACCGCAAAAAAAAAAAAAATCTTACCTAGAGAGGGAGGGGAGACTAGAATGAGGATAAAGTGGACATTGATAAAGAAGTACCATTTGCTCATTTTAGCTAAAAGGGTGATGTTTGGTATTTTGTGAATGGTACAGTGACCTTGTTTTTGTCATTGTTTGGAGAAAATTTTGAAGTAGATTTGATTTGTCTCACTTTATCATGGTCTCAGAGTAACACTGACTGAGGTTGTTATTCTGTAAGAGCATGCTCAACAGAAGAATAACAGGGCCTAGCTGTGAGTGCTAAGCCAGCTTCCAGATATTAGGGGCTGCTCTTTAATTTCTTTCTCAAGGCTACGGCGAAATGAAAGAATAGAGTTAAACACGCAAGAAAGTTGGCATTCACTCAGGAGGCTTCGATCGAGTATTGTTTAGCAGAACCTCCATTTTGATTATCAGCTGGGGTAAAAAATAACAGGAAAGAAAGATTAGGGCCTTCTCAAGAGTTTGTGTCTGACCTGAGACCCTTAATATGACATCAGACAGACCATGTGTTTCATGTCTTCCTTCTCACAACCCCTCACAGAAGGTGATGACCAGAAAACCTTTTTGTCTTGATATTGACACTGGTGGAGGGGAGAAAGAGTCCACTGAGAACTTGTACACACAAGCCAGTCGCCATGTGTGCTTGAGGCCACAATGTATATTACATGTGTGACCAGAAAACCACAATGACAGCAACAGAGCTCAAGCTAAAACTTTAGTTTGAAATGAAGTGGTTCTAGGACCTTAATCCTTGCAAGCCTCCTGGCAAAAGGAAATTTAAATCTCTTTTGAAGAAATTTAACTTCAAATTTTCCAAAGGTCATGGTCAAAAATAAGATGTACAGGGAAATAAGACTCCATGAGTGAGAGCCAGCACAAACAGACTACAGAATCAGAGTTCTACAAACTCCAGATATGAATGTTACCAGACACATAAAACAAAATATGTGTGTTTAGTGTATATAAAGACATAAAAAGGGATTAAAATCTGAGTAAAGAATAAGAAACCATAAAGATAACAAAGCTGATTTTTAAAATCTTTTAGTAATTTAAAATATAATGATTAAAATAAAATGTTTAATCATAAAAATTAATAAGTATAGATCAGTTATTAAATAGTTATATACCTATGTTGTCAAAATTTAAAGTTGGATTAATCAAGGAATTTAGGAATCATGTCCACAATAAATCGGCAGTGTACATAACATAGGGGATCCTTTGTGTTCTAGTCTTTGTATCACTTTTCAGGGTCATTTCTTTTCTCTAGACATAGAAAATTCTTGGAGTTCCCTGGGTATATTCTCATCAGCGTTAATGTACATACTTGAATTACCACATTTGTCATGTGATTTGTAAATCTGATTACATGTCTTTTTCCCTGCTGAATTGTGAGCTCTGATGGCAGGGAGGAAAAAGTTTTATTAATCAATCTGGTTTTCTAGTAGTATTTGATACAATACGCAATTTGTACTAAACACATACTATTTGTTGATATAAACTGAATTATCCAACGTTCATTTTATTCACATCTTAATCATGTCACCGATTTTCTCTGTCCTTCAATCTTTTTTCCTTTTTGGATAAGTAATATAAAAAATTATGGGGCTTCCCTGGTGGCGCAGTGGTTGAGAGTCCGCCTGCCGATGCAGGGGACACGGGTTCATGCCCCGGTCCAGGAAGATCCCACGTGCCGCGGAGCGACTGGGCTAAAAAAAAAAAAAAAAAAAAAAAAAAAATTATGAAAACAGTAACTTCTCTAGAGTTTGAGCATGTTGTTTTCATGGACTTTAAGAGAGTGATCTTGAATATTGGCAACATTTGCCTGCACAAGGATCATAGGAACAGAACACTTTATTCTTTGTTAAACTGTTTTATGTAAATATTTGTGTTTGCAGAATGTTTATTTTGTTTTGGTAATCTACATTTCCTGACAATACTAATTAGAAGAGTGTAAAGATACAAAAATAATTTCCTGAGATAGCTCTGAAAGCTTAAGGACTTCTGTTGGTATAAAATAACCAAAACCCATATAAATATTACAGCTTGAAATTGAAACTTAGGCCTTTTATGGTATATCAGTTTATCAGAAATTTACTCATTATTTACTCATTTATTTGTTTTATTTTATACATTTACTCATTATTTACATCTAAATAGTGTTGTAAGTTCAAAGCTAAAACACACTAAAAACACCTTTAAACTTACAATGAAACTTTCAGTAACAAGGGAAAAGTCATTTATTTTTCTGACTTAGACATGAAAAAAATGAGTCAAATACCACAGACACAACAATATTCAGTGGTGGACTTTTCTGGCAATTTTTGTCTGAAGTAAAGATGTGTGTGTGTGTGTAATAGTATTCCAGTGTTATTCCTGTATCAATCGTTACAATGCCTCATTGTGAAGAAGAATTTAATGTGTATTCTAAGATTTTACCTATTTTATGTATCTGTTACTCCATTTTCTTTCCTTTTTTTTTTTTTTTTTTTAACCATTCTGAGTAATGTTACTAATAGAATGATTAGAATAAGTCTTGGATAGTTAGTTTTTATTCATTAACCAACAAGTGAGTTTTGAAATCACAGAGTGTTAAGAATGCATCCTTTATTAAGATGTGTCATAGTGACACACATATCCCACCATTTAAAATAAAGGACATGCCAAAAAAACCTAAGCTTATGCTTTGACAGTATTTCACCTTCATGGTTGGATAACTCTCCTAATAGGCCATCATAGCTGTAGTCTTACATTTCCATAGTTCAAACTGCAGTGGAAAGGAGTTTAATGTTTATTGAGCTCTAAAAATCTGCTTCCACTGCTCCTACAGTACACACAATCACCATCCCTACTCACTATATGCAGAAAAAGCAATGACCCCTAAAATGTGAAAATGGTATTAAGATATTATTTATGTAATTAATTTCATTAGAGGCCCTTATAATACAGGGGTTATGGGGAATTTGAATAATTAATTGTAGTGCTAGAAAATAATATAATGAAATGTATAATTCTAGTCCTATTCAAGTGGTATGTCAAAATCTTTTATATGCTAATGTATTTACTTTATAGGACTGTGTACTTTTATCAATAAGATAATCAACACTTCATAGGACTGTCCCTAATTTCATTATTTTATGAAACATATATACATGATTGTACTTATATTATACACTCATACATACGTATTTATATATAAGCATTTTCACATTTTGTTAAAGTCTAATATGACTTATTTCCTTTACTTTTCAGTATTGTTAGGTCAATGCATAAAGAACTATGCTGTATTATTGTTTTATACTTTTCTATTTTATTATAAAAGTTAGGATTCCCTTTTGTATAGATATGGTATTTATCATTTTATATTTCTTCCTTGCTTTCCTTAATTTAAACGAAGAATAATTTAACACATTATCCATACTGTATCTTAATTCAAACTATTTTTTGGTAAAATGAGTACACATCTTCTTCAATGGTTTGATTGACATAACCTAAAATATGTTAAATAGTTATATGGCGGCTAATAACACGTTTTGCTGGCTAATACAGTAACTTTCATAACAGAAGTGTGGTATCCTATTATAAACTCATTAATAAAATTGTCTCATTACATTTTTACTCCTGTTCCCAAGTGGGAAAATGTAAGGATATCCTCTTTTTTTTTTTTTTTTTTTTGGTACGCGGGCCTCTCACTGCTGTGGCCTCTCCCATTGCGGAGCACAGGCTCCGGACGCGCAGGCTCAGCGGCCATGGCTCACGGGCCCAGCCGCTCCGTGGCATGTGGGATCCTCCCAGACCGGGACACGAACCCGCGTCCCCTGCATCGGCAGGCGGACTCTCAACCACTGTGCCACCAGGGAAGCACTTTTGTTGTTTTTTTAATGTATTCATTCAAAATGAGCACTTCATAAAACTGTAAAATTGTCTTTTTTTATTTAAAAAAGAAAATGAAATTACTTTTTTCTTTTAGAATCTAGATAGAAGACCTCAGCTTTCATTTCATGAAATGCAATTGGATATTATGAAACATGCTTAATCTACTAAATACCTTTTTAGTGAAGCATTATATTTCTTCCTCAAAGTATTTAACTTTTAGAAAATATTTGGTTCTAAGTTTAGATGGCGATCAGAATTAGATCAGAATTAGTGCCTTTATTTTTCTCCCATGATGCCTTAAAATAAATCACATCATGCAGTAGAAAGAGCAAGTTGGGTAGAACCATGTTCTGTTCTCAATTCTAAATCTAGATTTGTGACTTTGAACCAGTTTTGTAAACTCTCTAAGGTTTGATTTCCTCATGTATAAAAATAGGAATTGTAATACTTATATTTTAGAATGTTTTCAGACATTTCTTAGGTTCTAAGTATTCTTACTTTTGTAGATACCACTGTATAAGTTTGCTAGGGCTCACATAACAAAGTACCACAGACTGGGTGGCATAAACAACAGAAATTTATTTCTCACAGTTCTGGAGGCTAGAATACAAAGTATCCACAATATACAGAGAATGTTTACAACTTAATGATAAGATAAGCAAATGGATTTCAAAATTTAGCACAAGATCTGAACAGGCACTTTACTGAAGAAAATAAATAAATGCCCAATAAACTGATGAAAATATGCTATACATCATTAGCCATTATGGAAATGCAAATTCAAATCACACTGAAATACCATGACATACCGATCAGAATGCCTAAAATTTAAAAAACCAACAAACTGATAATATGAAGTGTTGGCAAGGATGTGGAGCAACTGGAACTCTTGTATATTACAACAGGGACTGCAAAATAGTATGACCACTTTGGAAAAGTTTGATAGTTTCTCATAAAATTTTACATGCATTTACCATATGACGTGAAAATTCCACTCCTTGTTATTTAACCAAGAAAACAAGTGTCCAGAAAAGATTTATAGTTGAATGGGCATAGCAATCTTATTCATAATATCCCCAAATTAGAAATATCCAAATATGTGTCAGTAGAATAATGGATATATGAATTGTGTATATTTTATTTATGTAATGAAGTACTTCTCAGCAACACATGGGTGAACTTCAAAACATTCTACTCAGAGAACAAAGCTATTCACAAGAGGTTTTTCCTGTATGATGTCATTTACATGAAAGGACACATTTTTCAGTTTCCTTAAGAATAACAATAAATATTGGAAAGGAAGAAAAGAGAGGGCATATCTATAGATTAAAAATAGTTTTAAGAGACATATCAATTGCATGCAATGTATGGAGCTTATTTGGTCATTCAAACAAACCATCTATTTAAAAATTCTGAATTAACTTAGAAAATTTGACCACTGACTTAGATATTTAATGATATTAAGGCTTTATGACACTTTCTCAGTGTAATAGTGGTATTGCGATTGTTTTTTAAAAACCAGTCATTTTCGGTGGAACTGGGAAGCAACCGTGATCTGTTAATAACCATAGAATTCTTTCACCATTTAGCGGATAATAGTCTCAAACAACAGTGGTGCATGAAGTCCAAAAATATACAGAGAACCTTGGTTACCATTTCAGTGTCAACTTTGGCCAAGTTCCAGGACTTGGGGTTGTGGGTGTGGCAGGAAGAATAACTGTATTTCCTTAGGGTAACGTTTCCCAATATGCGCTCCTGGAACACATCCCTACAAGATACTCTACAAAAATTTGGAATTTAGTGACCAGTGGACCTGACCACTAGTATAATTAAGACCATGATAATTCTGAAATAAAGAGAACTTTTAAATTTATTGTTACCCAGTGATTCCCAAATTTATTTGACCACGGAACACTTTTTTCCCCCCATTTTAGCTATCAATATTTTGTGGAACAAACTTTGGTGAAACTGTTTTAGATATTATATTACTCTCAATATATATAGAGAAGATGCTTTTCTTGTTCCTGTCATTCTGTCAAGATATCATGGTTGGCTGGATTTCCAGCTCTGGCCAAATGTCAAGAAAAAAGCTTAAATGTCAAAATTTAAAATTTTATCTTGATTTATGGATATTTAATCTTAACTTGACACTGACAACCTACATGAATGAAAGGCAAGCATTTTGTCTAAAAAGGAGCAAGACATAAGATTAACCGTGTAATTTTTATATCTGACTTTCTAAAACTGCTCAATTTGTTAAAACTGAATCTTTAGATTTGGATTTTTGATGGGGGCTCACCAACATTAGAATTTACCGATGGTGGTCATCTCATTCATTATTTAATTTGTACTTCATTCTTTCCCTTTCAGTTCATCTACTCTATCCATCTATTTCTCTATTATCTCCTTCATTACCTGGGATTAGGTTTTTGTTTTGTGCAATGGGAAGTCCCAGGGAAAAATCCCTGAAAATACAGATGAATCTGTGTTACGAATCTACCTTAGAGTTTGTGGTGGTACAGGAATGGGAGCTTGAGATTCTTAAACTTGCTGTAACTGCCTAAACTGTGCTTAATGGCTTTAAACAAAAAGGAGACAGCTGAAATTACCCTCTATATCCATGGCTACCTTGTATTCTTTGAATAGCATCCTGGTATCTTCAGTTGTATAGATTAATTTAACAGTAGGTCATGACCTAGGATCATTTATTCACTATCAGATAGGAAACATGCCCACTGCCTAACAGGTAGGGATTGGGGGAGGTACTGTGCAAAAGCACCAATGAATTAAACATCACTTCATACCAGCTGTGTGAAGCTCTTCAAGTCAAGTACCCTATTTGAGCACTGGCTTCCTCAGTTTAGGGATGAAGATACCTGCTTTGCTTTGCTTACCTTTTAATGTTTTTGAGATGAAATGGGATAGTACGTATGGAAGTTCTTTGTAAACTGAAGATTTATACACGTGAGGTTTAATTTAGTTCATCCTAACTTATTGATTTGTCAAACTTTACAGTGTAGCTTTTGCTGTTGTCGCCTTCAACATAACATCATTAGCAGGATCTTGCTGAAGGGAAGGTGACTGTTCTTTTTTGTGTGTGTGTGGTACGCGGGCCTCTCCCTGTTGTGGCCTCTCCCATCGCGGAGCACAGGCTCCGGACGCGCAGGCTCAGCGGCCATGGCTCACGGGCCCAGCTGCTCCGCGGCATGTGGGATCTTCCCGGACCGGGGCACGAACCGATGCTGTGTCCCCAGCATTGGCAAGCGGACTCTTAACCACTGCGCCACCAGGGAAGCCCTACAGTGTAGCTTTTGATACTTGAGAAATCGAATCATTTATGAAGCTATTCATATTCTGATTTGTAGTTCCTCTTGTGAGTGCTTTGCAGGTATCTATACATTACAGAACCTCATGGTCTCTCACCATATTTATTTCTATGGAAATAATTTAAAACTATTCTATTTACTGACTTAACAGCATAAACTGTCTATCAATGTTTTAAATTCAAATATTTTCTTAAAGCCAAAATTAAAGTATATTTTCTCATATAATTTACAAGATTATAAATAGGGTTTCTGTCACATTCTTCTTCAAATATATATTTATGTTCAGAAAATAAATTAACTAGATCTAGATTGAATCCTAAATTCTACATTATTTGGAGGGAAGATCTTCTTAATCTAGAAAATATTAACTAGAATAATTAGAAACTTGATTTCATGAGCAATATATATGTCCTGTTTTATATATTTTACAATATCTTAACCACCTTTGAGACAGATTCCTGTGTGCTTTATGATTTGGTTGAAACAGTTCGCTTTTGGAATTTACATAATTATGCTTTTAGCTGTTTTTAGAAAGACTACATAAAAGGTGATTCATGAGATTTTTTTATATTTTAATTTACTAACATGATAGTGTTGTCATGTTAAAGATGTTTATGTGACATAAGGCAGCTATTTTACTAATGTCGGGTAGATAAACCCCTACTTTAAAATAGCTTAAGGGCCAGCTCCACAACCATATAGCATGAATCATATTAGAACATTAATAGACTTTCATTGCTTTCATGCCAAATGTCTCAGAAAACAAAACTCGGCTTATGGCAGAGCAACAATAATTTGCCTTAAATTCTAGGGCAGCATCACCTTTTTTCTTTTATTTTTTAGGAATCTAGTGTTCAAAAAGGCCATGTTTTTGGAGAGGAGATATTCCAAAACAAATACTTTATAAAAAGAATTGCATGCCTTTAATTTTATTGTGTGTCGAGAAACGTCTGTAGAGGTGATCATCTCCCTTGTAATAAGCCTAGTGGGGACAATTGTAGAACTTTAAATATCTGAGTGGTAATCATTAAGGTTTACATTTAGGATATCGGACAAATTGCCAGTCTGCTCTTGACCGCTAATGAGAGCCCTAATTCCTTATTAGGAAATTCATCTTTCTTGAAGTAAATACAAGATTAGATAACAGTTAAATCTCGGAAAGCTGACAGTTGTTACTGCTATATTACTATCCTTGGTATTTGAAAGTACTAGTGAAGCAGACGTTCACCATGACCAAGTTCCAGGGTGAGTGGCTTTTTATTATGTGCTTATGGTCAGTATTGAATTGTTCACATTTGCCTGCTGCCATTTTGGCCATGCTCTAGCTAATTAACAAGTAAGGCAGCTGGGAGTGAAGATTTAGTTATAACTCCCTGGAGAAAGTTTCTTGTGTATGTTTTATAATTTCAGTTATGGTTCTGCTCTGCCACAAAAATCGTGCATGGTTATGTTCACCTTCCTAATAATGAGTCTGTACCTCTGAGCATTTGAAAAAAATAGGAAATACAAATTACATGGGTTTCAAAATAGGAAATCTGGGAAAAAAGGCTGATTGCAGTAGGAAAAGAAATGACAAAATGACCTGACTAATTTGGCATTTTAGCCACTTGGATAAATTTTTGGTAAATATTGAACTTTGTATGGAGGAAGGTGCAGGCTGTATGTCTCCTCAACCACAACCTGGATACCAGGTGGGTTATTACATTGAAAAATAATTTGAAAAGTTATTACGTTAGATTTGAAAGGTCAACTTTGAGCAAACATACCAATATTTATTTTAAAGCAGGAAAAAAGAAAGAAACAGAGCAGTTTCTCAACATCCTCAATCTTCAGGTGCTGTGACAGCTGCATGCATAAAAGATTCGCACCTCAGAGCATTCATTAGTATTAGATGCCAAGACCAACAGTCTCTATTTAGGCTGGGCACGTGGACATAAGACTAGCAAGGAACTAGGTTAGTGTGTTTAAATGTATCATTTATTTTCTAATCTCTTGCAGATCAATACTTCTGTAGAATACAGTAAAAATAAATTAATAGAAAAAAATTTTTAATTTAACTCCCTAGTGGTTTTTGTTGGTGTGTTTCTTTTTTATTAGATTTAAAATTCAAAGACATAGAATTATGCACAAAAATTGCTATAAATGTTTCATACTCTCAGATTCTGAGCTATATCAAACAGTTCATCCACCATCACTGGATTAAATATTATGTAGAACTGATCTAGAAGATCCAGAGCCCTGTTCCAGTGTGTTTAAGCTATTGTGCCAAATTATCATGCTGTTCACACAAAAACAATGAAACCCCTACAATTTTTCTAACCACCTCTTATCCTGAACACTATTTTGCCAATGGCAATTCATTATAACATTCTTTATGCTAATTAATAACATTCAAATGTAGATTTGAAAATAATATTTGAAGTCCCTAAGTAATCTCCTCTGAACTGTTGAGTCTTGATTGAGGCACTTTAATTCTAACTGTCCCTAAGGTATAAAGTTTACTTGCACATCTTACACACACACACACACACACACACACACCAATGTTTATTCCAAAATATTTTTAACAAAAATGACAATAAATATTATGAAAGCAAACAAACAAAAACTTAGAACCAAGATGACTATTTGAGTTGAGTTTAAAGAAAGACTTCACACAGGTGATCCAATAGTATAAAGTCTTTAGGAAATAAGACTATGTACCTTCCTTGGATTAAATAAAGTTACATTTTGAAGCACATTTGCTTATAGCCCATCACCTTCTGAACATTTCCAGTGTGGAAAATAAATGGAAAATTTCTTTATCCAAGATTTTTTCAATAGTACAGAAACAAAGACCAGGGAAGAAACAAGAGTTCTGTAGATGGAGCAGATTAAAGAACATCCTTCAACCAGATATTCTAAACCTGGACTTCTGGTTCAGAAATCTCCTGGCTTCTAGAATTTTTGATAAGACCTTTTTTTTTCAGAACCCATGTACTTATCAATGCATTTCTGTCTTTTATTCCAGTCATTCCTCATCACTGGAAAATAATTTGTCACAGTAAACAAAATAACTCCACCCAGCTGTAGGCTGTTCTACCTAAAAGTTCTTTAGAACTATGGAAATGTTTTAAAGACTTTAGAAAGTTAAAAGTTACTTTTTTGGCTAGCTACTTTTAATAATAAATGACCAACTGATGAAATTCCAACACTCTTGACCATATGCTTACTACTTTGAGTGTTAAATATTTTTTTTAGAAACTCTTTCATTTGACTAATGTTCTTTGCTACAGGCTTAATTTTAATAATAGATCCTCTAAAAGCTACAGATGGACTGTTTCTACTTCAAGATTTTTATATGTTTTTAAAATTTAGCACTTGATACTAAATTGATGGCTAAGAAATAAATTTAATCCTAAATTTGATGTTACACTTTCAGAATGGGTAATGTGCCCTGCAGTCTTATGTTGATTGAAATCAAAGGAGCAAAGTGAGAGAGTGGCATGGACATATATACACTACCAAACGTAAAATAGATAGCTAGTGGGAAGCAGCCGCATAGCACAGGGAAATCACCTCGGTGCTTTGTGACCACCTGGAGGGGTGGGATAGGGAGGGTGGGAGGGAGGGAGGTGCAAGAGAGAAGAGATATGGGGACATATGTATATGTATAACTGATTCACTTTGTTATAAAGCAGAAAGTAAGACACCATTGTAAAGCAATTATACTCCAATAAAGATGTTAAAAAAAAAATGAAAGGAATGGTAGAGAATATTTGTTTAGCAAATACTGTTAAAGCATGACAAATTACAAACTAAAAATAATTGCATTTGGCATCCATTTTTCCTCATTATGATTCACTGGGTCAAAATGTCTTATTTTTACTTAAAATGAAACTACTTAAAAACTTCATCTGAGGGCTAAAATGATGCATTAGAATTGGTGCCGTCATTTTCTGATACATTCTTGTAACATGATAGCGTGCTGCACAGTTAACACTTTGTACAGTTTTGTACCTTGTGTGAATATCTTGAAGATAGGAAGGATCATTTTCATTTTATGTTTGGTGATTTTTTCCATATGATGATTGTTAAAGATGAAATTTTGTATGACAGATCTAAATCAATTTTTACAGCAGGAAATAAAAATCTATACTCACAAATCATATACTTTAACTTCAAAGAAACTTTTTCTTACAAACAATATGCTTTGGTTATGGGATATTTTTATTATTAATAGAATAAGCTAAATATGCATTTTATATCAGGAGGCCAAATTTAGTAAACATTTTTTATATAGGCATCTTTAATTAAGATATAAAATGACCTCAACGTGCCACCAATTAGCCATTGTGGCTGAAATATAAAGAGTTGGCATAATTTATAAAAATTGCTAATTGCCCTTCATGGTTGTGGATATTAATTGAGCTCTTAATATAAATAAATCACAGAGCCTGTTAAGCATTTAATGTAGAAAAATTAGGCATTTTTGAGACATAATGGGATCTTACTATGGTGTTGTGCTATTACTGATTTATAGTCTCTCCAAAAATACTTTTTATTTGCATCCATTTTATTTTTCATTGAGCAAATACCAGTTGAATACTTACTAAGTGTTACACTCTGCTCTCTCGTGGAACTTATATTCTAAGGAACAACTTAGACAATAAAGAATTAAACAAGAAAATATGTCATATAATTTTACATAGTGGTAACTGTTGTGTAAATAGCTGGAGTAGGACAATAGTAAATGTTGGAGATAAGGTTGTGGGAGATAAGCAAGTTTAAATAGGGTAAGGAGTAATATGTGAGCAAAAGTATTAACAAAGTGAAACAGGCAAAGAGAAGGTAATTCTAAACATGATATTTAGGGTGAAGGATAGGTTTGTTGCAGCTTCTTGGTGATTTGTATCATTCTCATGAAGAACATGATAGCTATTTGTATCTCTTAACAGGCTGATAAGATGATAGTTGTTCAGAAAGAATGGTAGTGATGAATTGCCATTCGGTTTCTGAGAGCCGCTTGTGAAGGTAATAAGTGACAAGTTCTATATCAGTATTCCAGGCTTTTGCAATTTTATCATGGACTGTGACTATATTATCTGCATCCAAATTATCCTTCAGTCTTGTATATAAATAATCTAAGTGATATAAATTAAAAATCATTATCCTAAAATAGATTTTGGAGAACTCTATTCCCAAGGAGAATTCTGGGATTTCTGTTCTAGTTTCCTCATTATCCCTTGATTTTAAGAGGAATGTAAGATCAATTGTTTGAGAGGGATATGCCATGATAATACCACTCACATTGATACAGTAGATTCTTTCTCCTGTTACCTTCTTTTTTTGTTCATCCATCCAACATGTAACTGATTACAGGTAGTCAGGTTGCCACATCCTTAAAAACAAAACAAAAGGCCTTCTTGTTCCAACAGTCCAATCTCTGACAGTGTTGTCAACGATTTCTCAGTCACTCAGCTGGGAATCTCGGTGAAATCATTTATTCTTCCTTGGCCAAATCCAAATGCATTTCAGTCACCAACTCCTGTCTACTCATGTTTAGTTTTCTCAGGAATTAAGCTCAGCATTTTGCATGCGAGAGCCTGAACCTGAAGCAAGGCTTCAAGGCTTTCTTTGGGTCCAGTACCATGGAGGATGTGACACACTCCTCTCAGCAGGAGTGGCTCATTCTCCGAGGTGTTTGATAGGCTGCCTCATGTTTCATGTGCAAAATAACCAGGTAACTCTGATAAATCTCCTTTGGAGATATGCTTTCTTATGTGCCCAACCCTCTTCTCCCTTTTAGTTGCCTATTTCTAACATGGCAGAGAAATTGCTCAGCACAGAATCAGTAGATCTGAGTAAACCTTGCAGCTCTGTTGTGTGAGTTTGGCCAAGTCAATTAACCTCTGAACTGGTTTAATCATTTGTAAGTTAAAACACTACCATATTTACCATTTACCGTTCTCATGTTGGACAAATACAGTAATAAATATTAAAAATCTTTTGGAAAAAAAAAAATCTTTGAAATAAATAATATTCTACACACAAAGGTTAATAGTATTATTGTAGTTAATTAGCATTGAGTGAATGAAACTTTAACCTAATTTTACTACTCTAGACCTCACATTTTGTATCTTACACTGAAGAATTTGAATTAAAAATCAGTTTTCAAATGATATCCTCTCTCACTATAAAACAGAATTCCCTGTCTTGAATCAAAAGAAAATAAATATTTCAAGTAATCAAGTATAATAATATCTACAAAATTAATGAAGATTGCACATTGGAGAGAGTCTTTATTTAAAATGATATTTTCTGTCAAATATAAACCCCATGTTTAGTAAATCATCCCTGAAATCAGCTGTATTCCTTATTATTTCAAATATTTTTATTATTACTTAACAAAATTAATAATTGCTGGGACTTCCCTGGTGGTGCAGTGGTTAAGAATCCACCTGCCGGGCTTCCCTGGTGGCGCAGTGGTTGGGAGTCCGCCTGCCGACACAGGGGACACGGGTTCGTGCCCCGGTGCAGGAAGATCCCACATGCCGCGGAGCGGCTGGGCCCGTGAGCCATGGCCGCTGAGCCTGCGCGTCCGGAGCCTGTGCTCCGCAACGGGAGAGGCCACAACAGTGAGAGGCCCGCGTACTGCAAAAAATAAAAAAATAATAAAATAAAAATGTAAAAACCATTTAAAAAAAAAAAAAGAATCCACCTGCCAATGCAGGGGACACGGATTCGATCCCTGATCAGGGAAGATCCCACATGCCTTGGAGCAACTAAGCCCATGTGCCACAATGACTGAGCCTGCGCTCTAGAGCCCGTGAGCCACAACTACGCCCGTGTGCCACAACTACTGAAGCCCATGTGCCTAGAGCCTGTGTTCCACGACAAGAGAAACCACCATAATGAGAAGCCTGCACACCGCAACAAAGAGTAGCCCCCGCTCACTGCAACCAGAGAAAATCCATGTGCAGCAACGAAGACCCAAAGCAGTCAAAAATAAGTAAATTTAAAAAAAATTAATAATTGCTATGTAGATTTTATTAAAACAAGATGATTCCCAGGTCAGTTGGTAGTTTATTTTAGAGTAATGAAATTTCAGGCATTTCTCCAGATTTTCCAAGAGTTAGCAATTAGATATTACCTTTAAAAGTATTGCCAGAAATTAGAAATCATTATACTATTTTGTAAAAATTATTATGCAGAAGGAAGACTTAAAAAACATTATTTCTCTTTGCTGTAAAATGATTTTAAGTAGTATATAATAAAAACACATGGCTGGGGCAATCAATGGTAATGCTACCCCAGAAAATATTAAGAATTTTTGGACATATACTTCCAAAAACATAAAATAAACAGACTAAAAATATAATATTTATGTTTTCTTTTTTTATATAAATTTATTTATTTATTTTTGGCTGTATTGGGTCCTCGTTGCTGTGTACGGGCTTTCTCTAGTTGCAGCAAGCGTGGGCTACTCTTCATTGTGGTGCACAGGCTTCTAATTGCGGTGGCTTCTCTTGTTGCGGAGCACGGGCTCTAGGCACACAGGCTTCAATAGTTGTAGCATGTGGCTACATGTGGCTCGCGGCCTCTAGAGCACAGCCTCAATAGTTGCAGTGCATGGGCTTAGTTGCTCCGTGGCATGTGGAGTCTTCAACCAGGGATAAAACCCGTGTCCCCTGCATTGGCAGGCAGATTCTTAACCACTGTGCCACCAGCGAAGTCCTACTTATGTTTCCTTATACATACTTTTGAGAACAAAATTATCTCTGTTGGAGTATGAAGGTGGTTATTTGAGAAAAGAAAGTAAAATTTCATTCAAATGAGATTTTTACACTACAGGGTTAATGATACAAAAACCACTTTCATGAACTAGCAAAGAGCTCATAGTATCAGTGTAAAAAAGAAATATATAGGAATGGCAGAACCCTCTTTTATGACAGGGAACTTTTCTGAACTTTTATTAAATCACACTGACTACTGGTGCATTCATGTATTTGAAATATCTATCATTATTGGGAAACTTGTTTGTCATCAATTAATTAGGAATGTAATTCAACTAATATTTATTGAATTCCAAGCAATTATAAGTCACTGTGCTAGGCTTTAAAGAATAAAAATTGTATTAGGCAGGAAAATGAAGTTTGTCATAAATGAAGATTAGCAAACTTTGTTCCTCCTATCCACCAATTTTCATAATATAATAGTAATGCTCTGTGATAAAGTTAGACATTGGGCAGCATTAAAACTTTTTTATTTCTTGGGCCTGCCCACAGGAAGTAGTTAACCTTCAGCTCCCTTCAATACAATTACCACTTGAATACCGTCCCAAAATGTGAAAAATCATGCACCATATGTGTGTGTGTGTGTGTGTGTGTGTGTGTGTGTGTGTGTGTTTCTTATTCCTTTTCAGATTTGTTCTTATTCTCCTCTCTGCTGTCATCCTTCCCCTAACTGAAGTAAAAATTCATTTCTAATGAAGTTTGTAGCATCTAATTTTTTCTTGATTTCAAAATGTATTCCTAGGTAAATAGTCGCAAAACATTTTCATAAAACTTGTTAAGAACAAATAGTAATAGTTCAGTAAAAATGAAAGTTTACTTCTAAAAGATATTTTTAGTAGACTTTCATTGGAGACAAATTTAAGGGATGAGTTGTGGTTGTTGAAGATGGCCACCTCTAAATACACTTTTATCAGTTCAAAAACCATATATAATTTTGGATGTAATTTTATATGTACTATGGACAGAAGGCAATTAAGAATGCCTTTGGTTAATTGTATATTTTTTCTTCTGTTCTTGGCTCAGTCTTCCCTATATTTCTAGAGGTGATAACAGCCATGGAAGTCTAAAAATGAATTTTAAGGAAATTTTAATTTATTGCCTTCAGGTCTAGATAGTTGAGTTTACAAGTCTATAGCACTTTACCTGGCAAGTGTGTAAATAGCCAGAGTTGTATAATTCAGTGAAAGTCTATTAGAATACAATTCACTTTCAGGGTCCTCGACTGCTTCCTGCTTGACTCATATACTCCCCTTCCAATCACGTGGGAGCATAGCATACTTAGCCACTTGGCAACAGGCATAGCTTTCTTTTCCAACTTCCAGCGCATGAAGGTTTCCCTCCCCGCTTCCCTTTCCACTGCAGTCTCACATATAGTGTGAGTTCAGTCTCTTAAACCTAATTTCTGCTTTTCATTTCTCTCCTGGGTCAGATCAGGGCCCTGCCTTTCAGAGATGGGAGTAGTTACAACCCAGAAACAAGAATGATGAAGAGATCTTCCCTTGTCCTTCCTCCACCATTACTGTAATAGCCCCCAATGGCTATTTTCTTCCTCCTCATTGCCCATCCACTTCAACTTCTCTAACACACAGGCACCCATTGTGCATGCACGTACATATCCTGTTCCTTGAATGACATATCTAAACTGACTTATGTGAACGTAGATTTCTTCTGAAATTTTAAGATACGTCCCAGGTTTTGTAATACTCAGTTTTTCACTATTACCCCCTGCCCTTGTCTTTCCTACAAGGTCTAGATGTTTTTATGTATTGGAGCCAGGGGTGGGGAATAGATAAAAGGGTTTAGGGCTTACAAATTCTGTGGGGAAAGGCGTTTCAGATTTTTTAATGCCAGGGAAATTTCAAAGTGATTTTGTATTTGCTTCTAAATGGCAAAGAAATTTCAGCTCATTTTATAGTGAAATCAGACCAAATGGCTGATGGCAGTATAAACTGAGACAGGCAGGACTTCAGAATAAACTAGGACTGAGGCCCTCCTAAGAAAAAGAGAGTTTGGGTTGAGGAGAGCTATAAGAATATATATTAGCAAGACGTTCATTGTCCCATAACCCTTTATACAAGAGCATAAAGAATTTATCTCCCAATAGTCCTCTGCTCTTCTGCTCACTCCTAACCCATCCTTGCACTAAGGAATCTTTGACAGTGGCAGCAAGAATTCCCACCAGGGTATTGGAGTTGGGAGTGTTCCATCTAACTCTCCTTGTGAAAGGAGGGTTTTGAGTTTTTAAGAACCTGTCAGCCTAAGTTGGAACTTCAGCCATTATTCCTCTGCTCCCACCTCCCAGGAAGCATTGTTATACATTGCAATGTATGACAACATGTTTCCAGCATATTATGAATAATATACCTCTGGTGCCTAATTAACTTAAAAGACTTATAGGTGGGCCAAAGATATAATATGCAACATTATTTCTATGGGATAAACCAGTCTGCACTCCAAAATAAACTTTCAGAACACATTCTTCATTATTGGAAGTTAGCCATGTAACAGTTCAAATCATGTGCCTAGAATTGTTTTAACTTCATTAGAAATGATCCGTCCAAAAAAAAAAAAAAGAAAAATAAATGATCCATCCTCACACAACCTATGGAAGATATATTAGTCTGTGCTTTGGAATGACTTGAAAGGAATATGTTTAACTGTATTATCATAAAATGGGCTCACAAATAAAATTGTGGTTTCTTTTTAAGTCAATTTGGGCAATGTGTTTATGTCATGATACTTTTCAGCATAAAGACATTTGGAGTGGACCATCTATTGTACCAGGTCACCTGGGAGTTTTAGGTTGCAGCAGGTTAGAAAAAAATAAAATGAGAGGACTCACCTTGCTTTTAGTTCTTAAAACATGAAATAATGTCAAATATTTACAGATCTGATCCTGCTAATTCTCCATCAATTTTATTCATATTATCACCTATTTAAAAATATAATTTAAAGATATGACTATATATAATTTTAGCTGACTTGGGGATAATAGCTTACTAATAGAAAACAAAATAAGCTCAAATATTCACGTGTTCACTTTTAGTTTTATAAATGAATGTGTACCTCATATGAGCAGTTTAATTTGTGCTTTTTAAAATTAATGTGGGTAGGGCTTCCCTGGTGGTGCAGTGGTTAAGAATCCGCCTGCCAATGCAGGGGACACAGGTTTGAGCCCTGGTCCAGGAAGATCCCACATGCCGCAGAGCAACTAAGCCCGTGAACCACAACTACTGAGTCTGTGAGCCACAACTACTGAGCCCACATGCCACAACTACTGAAGCCTGGGCGCCTAGATAGAGCCCATGCTCTGAAACAAAGAGAAGCCACCGCAATGAGAAGCCCATGCATGGCAACGAAGAGTAGCCCCCACTCGCCACTACTAGAGAAAGCCTGTGCGCAGCGACGAAGACCCAACACAGCCAAAAATAAAGTAAATAAAATAAATAAATTTAAAAAATAAAATTAATGAGGATGAATTCCTTTTTAAAAAATATTTAATTATTTGTTTATTTTTGGCTGTGTTGGGTCTTCGTTTCTGTGCGAGGGCTTTCTCTAGTTGCGGCAAGTGGGGGCCACTCTTCGTCGTGGTGCGCGGGCCTCTCACTATTGTGGCCTCTCGTTGCGGAGCACAGGCTCCAGACGCGCAGGCTCAGTAGTTGTGGCTAACGGGCCTAGGTGCTCCTTGGCATGTGGGATCTTCCCAGACCAGGGCTCGGACCCGTGTCCCCTGCATTGGCAGGCAGATTCTCAACCACTGCGCCACCAGGGAAACCCCTGTGGGTGAATTCTTAAATTGGATTTTCTAAGAACAAAACTTTGCAATAAAGTTTAAAAGACAGTAAACTAAGACCCTAAAAAAAATTTTTTTTGCCTGCTAAATTATGTAGCTATTTTGGACAATAGTTTATTTTTTTGACCTTAGTAATTTTATGTAGAAACTTTAGAGCTTTGCGGTTTATTAACCTTCAGTGAGTTCAAACCCACTCATAACTATTGTAATAGATTGTTTTTTTTAAACTTACAGTAGTATAATCTCTGGTTTAAAAAAATGAATTGAATTCAGGTCAGATTCACTTTTGGTCATATATCTTTTTTTTAATTAGCTGAATCCTGCTTTTTATAATGAACATCTAATAGTTAAGAGTTAGGTGAGTCAAAGAAATCAGTAGGAAATGCCCTATTCCTAGACTAAATTAGCCATCTTGAGACATCATAGAAAATTTAGATGCACTTGAGTTTACTTTCAACTGTGTTCCCTTCCTTTACAATTCTTGATTGTAAAATTTTGGGTAATGCACATACAGCACCTCACACAATGCCAGGAGTACAGTGAGTACTCATTTTCCCTTCTCCATGGGAACCTGTAATCATAACTATAAGAAGAACTCTAATATTTACTTTGAGACCCAGACTAACAATGAAAAATGAAACAATAATAACATCCCATCTGCACAATAGTGGGGGGAAGGAAATGATAAAAACCCATTTTCAATAGAGCTGGAGAATATTATTATAAGCCACTTACATTTATCTGTCATTTTTCTGAAATACCAATTATTCTCTCTAGATTTGAATCTACTAATGATCTGCAACTGTTTTATATGTTTCTGTCTCTTTTATTATTTCATTTCTTATACAAAATATGTGACACCACTGAAATTTTGAAGAAAAACAACACACAAAGGTATTAAATCATGATGAAAAGGATTGACTAAACCCTCTAATGCTATGATTAAAACATGGAAGGGTTACACATTTTCATATACCTAAATGTTTTCAGCTGTGGAAAAGCAATTAACCATGGCATCTGCAATGAGTCACCAAGGGCCTTATATTTGTGCTTCTATTTAAAATAGGCAAAGGAGAATTATTAGGGGAAGAACAATTTTACTGGCTCATAATTTATAGAAAGACTAGTATAGATCAAATGAATTCAGTGGTTGTGTACAGGACTCTAGCCATTTGTAAATGAGACGGGTCTCCAGATCACAAGAAACCAAAGACACCACTTTTCACCTAAAAAGGGGATGGAGCCTGCTCCAGCAGACTGGATTAGGTATGTCTGTCACCTATTTTGTGGCTGTGGATCTTAAAAGAATCAATCAACTTTTCTGTGATTTATTTCACCATTTTTGAGGTAAGTTAAGCAGAAACTATTCCTGGAAAAGGGACATAGCAACAAAGCCCTGTAATATGTTCCTACTTCCTCAACTTCCCCACCATCCAATAAATTAACATAAAATGAATTTGCAATTACTCATGGGCATATCTTAAGGCAAATGGATAGATCTTCCCCTTCTTCCAATTCCTTACAGACTGCTTTGCTTGATTACTTTACTACTTTTTTGACAATGACAAGGTATGAAATCAATTTCCTGTTGATGCTCTTAGCTTCCTAGACAATTCAGATAATAAAAAGACAATATCAAAGGGAGATTATCCATGTATTTTTTTTTCTTTTTTTAATTGAAGTATACTTGATGTACCATATTATATAAGTTACAGGTATACAATATAGTGAGTCACAATTTTTAAATGTTATACTCCATTTATAGTTATTATAAAATATTGGCTATATTCCCCATGTTGTAAAATATATTCTTGTAGTTTATTTTATATCTAATAGTTTGTACCACTTAATCCCATACCCCTGTATTGCCCCTCCCCACTGGTAACCATTAGTTTGTTCTCTATATATTTGAGTCTGCTTTTTTTTGGTATAATCACTAGTTTCTTGTATTTTTTAGATTCCACATGTAAGTGACATCATACAGTATTTGTCTTTCTCTGTCTGACTTATTTCACTTAGCATAATGCCCTCCAAGTCCATCCATGTTGCTGCAAATGGCAAAATTTCATTTTTTTTTAAAGGCTGAGTAGTATTACATTTTATACATACATTTTATACATATATAATGTATGTACACACACACACACACCCCACATCTTCTTTATCCATTCGTCTGCTGGTGGATACTTAGGTTGCTTTCATATCTTGGCAATTGTAAATAATCTGCTGTGAACATTGGGGTTCAGATAGCTTTTTAAATTAGTGTTTTCCATGCCTTTATTTCTTATGGGCTATAACTAACTTGTGATCTGTAATTATAACTAACAATAAAATAATTTGGTTGTCTGATTATCAAAAAAACTCCAAACTGTAAGAAATATTTAGTAGATAGTTTATATGGAAGTATAGAATTTAGATCTAGCAGAGACCTTATTGGGTTCTACAGATATTGTTATGGTTGAATGTTTTTATCCCCTCCAAAGGTCATATGTTGAAATCCTGACTCCCCCATTGTGAAGGTCTTAGGAAGTTGGGCCTTTAGGAAGTAGTTAGGTCATAAGGGTGGAACTCTCGTGAATGGGATATGTACCCTTAAAAGAAGAAACGCGCGAGAGATGATTTCACTCTCAGCCATAGGGGATACAAGAAGATGGCCATCTGCAGACCAGGAAGAGTACCCTCATCAGGCACCCAGTCTACCAGCTGTTTGATCTTGGACTTCTCAGGTGTCTGAACTGTGAGATAGATATTTGTTGTTTAAGTCACCCAGTCTAATGGTATTCTGTTATAGCAACACAAACAGAACCACCTTTTACAGGTAAGAAAAATGAGACCCAGAAAAGATTAAATGACTTGTGCAAGACCACTCAATGAATGTGTTGGAGTGGTAATTAAAACTCAGTTTCCAAATCTGTAATCTAGCATTCTATCCACTATACCATTTGTGATTTATTTATTCAGCAAACATTTCAGGGCCACTTATATTAAGAAGGCACTGCTTTAGAGGTTGAAGTGAGGAGAGGGGAGAATATATAAAATGATTAGGAAATTCCCTGTCCTGGGGAGCTTACAGTTTAATACATAACTTAAAGTAGATCCACTAGTTATTATATGGCCTGTTAGAATGTACAGGTATTTAATAAAGGTGACCAGGACATGGAAGTTCAGAGGAGTGAGAAGACTTCTGGCCAAAAGATCACAAGGAAGGCCAAGGGGAGGATAATTTTAAGTTGAAGGATGGATATGAATTCCACTGGTAGTATCAAAGAGAGGGCTTTCTTATCTGTGATTTTTTTTTTTTTTTTTTTTT